>NC_133651.1:268334772-268934772 GCF_009905375.1 Apium graveolens
ATTCGCCTTTGCCTACTCCCTTGTCCACGCCTCTTTCGGAACTGGTTCCGTTGTCGTTGTATACAGATGGTCGGAATCGGGGAGGTGATGGCACATGAATTGTTTGGAAAGAACTGTTTGTAGCATAGTAGTGTGCCTGTGTCATATGATGTTGGCTGTTTGGATCATTGGAATTCAAGCCGGTTAAATATGAATGAGAAATGATGTTCTGCTACATTTTTGTATTGAAATCTCATTCTTGTTAACCTGATTGCATCTCATGATCCAAACGGGAGTTCTGATTATACTTTTGGTATTATCGTTCGTTTTTCACTTGTCATCTTACACAATTGCTGTATATAATTGTTATTGAGAATCAGAAACCTGAAAATTGTGACTTTTGTTGTTGTATATACAAATCAAACACATGCCAAAGAGGAATCTTTTTGGTCTGCAGTGGAAATGGTTGTGTAGCTGAATACCTGCTAGCAAAGCAAGGAAAATAAATTAATTCAATCAGTTATGAAATATATACTGCTAAATTAAACTTGATTACTCAAATTAAAGGACTAAACAGAATATCTATGGACTATGGCATGGGATGCATCCGAGGTGCAAATTGTTGACGGAGGAGGAATTTGGGAACAACAAAACTTGAGGTTTGTAGCCGGAAACAAGATCTGGTGACGGCGGTTCTCGTCGAAAACGTGAATAGTAGTCGGTGGATCGATGAACAGTATTCGTCGGAAAAGATGAACAGTATTTGGTGGTGGTGATTATGGGGGCTGAGATTGCTTAGGGTTAGTGGTGGCTCCTTTGTGCTCTCACTTCTCACCCCTTACAATGTGCCTACGTACCCCTATTATATGGGATCAAGCCCACGTAGTTCTTCGGGAACAAGAAACCTAATGGGCTTAGATTTCTATCCCGAGGCCCAATAGGAAACCTACTGGAAACCGTCTTCTACTAGCTTTAGGAATGTCCGCCGATTGAGGCCCAACCACAAAGGGCCCAAGGCTCGTCCGCGGGCTTCGAGACTTCACGGATAAGGCATCTCCCTGGCCAAGGATAACCCTCCGCTACCAGCTGTTTATCTAGTCCGTGGACGCAGGTTATAGCCGTGGTTCACCCCAAATGTTGGACGCATCCTTGTCCCCCGATAAGGAGCCCCTACCAGATTGCAGGACAAGTGATCCCAAGCTTTTGGGTGCAAAGTGCAGGATACTCCGAAGTCTCCCAACGAGGACACCCATTGACTACAAGAGACAGAGCTCACCAAAGCACACACCAGATTTCACCCCACACTCCCCAATGAGGACACCCATTGACTACAGGAGGAGGCCCTTCAGGTCCAGGCATACCCCTAGAGGTCTCTGACCACGGACACCGCCTTTCCTGTAGATATGCTACAGGAAGGAGTTCCTCAATAGAGTACCTGCATCAAGTAGGTTAGTAATAATAATCTCCATCTTCCTTGAGCCTTCTAGAGAATCCACCTAATCAGCACATAAAAGCTATACTTATGTCCAAGTAGAAATTCAAGGCGCGCCTAACATCTCTGTATGTTGGCGCCGCCCTGTATCACCAGCTTTTAGTTTCTCATACCATTTTACATCATAAGGCGCGCCCTAAACTATTCATCTTTGGGGCTGACTTTAATTCTGCCCAAGCCACAATATGGACATGTCAAAGTAATCATGTCCAAATGATCCACCCAAGGAGCCTTCCTTACCTAGGGCGCGCCTAAGGCTCACTATAGGACAGACTCCAATTAAGCCACTCATCTATCTTTTTTCAACGATTGGACGCGCCTCATCATGTTCAAGGGCGCGCCTTTTAAGGAAAAACGGTCACGGGCCCACTCAACTGTTTAACCAATGCAGCGCGTTCTTAGGGCGTGCCATCTGTTTATGGAAAGTTAATCTTATCTTTTCCTAGTTTTTAGGCATTTCTCCTTCAATTTTACCTATTTTATCAATCTTAATCTGAATATTGTTTATACCAACATTTGGGCATAACAACTACCCCCCAAATTCCATATGTCATTGAGAATGGGATTGGAATTTCTCTTTATCTTTAACAAAATCTGTATAAACAATTCCCTAGTACTACTTACTGGGGCGCGCCCTCAACAGGGCTTGATCTGTTCAGAGTTCCCATTTTCGCGCATCCCAAATATCACACTTATGAGGCGCGCCTTAAAAAGGGTGTGCATTCCTAAAGTTTCGGATTTTGCATTCAGGATTACTGAGTTAATTTATACGAGGCGCGTCTTCAAGAGGGCGCGTCCTTCAATTTGAATTATTTTTAAACGGTTCCCCTATTTATTTAAAAATCGTGCCTGACGTGATTGGTGTGATTTATTTTAACAGCTGTCAATTTCACCTATAAATACAAGTCACCGTCAATCATTTTCATTTTTACTTTCACTTTCCCCTTCCTTTTCATTTTCTCTTTCTTCACCAAAGACTTCAACTCCGGCGACGAACTCTTGCTCAGAATCGGCCTTCTCCGTCACCGTATTCTCGATTTCTTCCAGTCAACGTCTTCTCCATTTGAAAAGGTATGTAAATCTTCTTTCTTCTCGGGATTTCATCACACAAATAATACTGCATGCTACATTGTCTCTTCAACTTCCTTAATTGTTCTTGATGATAAACACAAAACGATGTATGTATCTGTGTATGTATACTTTCAAATTTTGTTGCTCTAGATCTGAAATCATGAGGTCTAGCTTTTAATTTTATGTTTCTAGGAATCCTAACCGTTTTATCCTCAAAATTAAAATATACGTCCCATGATAAGGCGCGCCTCTTTATCGATACGAGGCGCGTTCCTTTTACTTTAAGCCACGCCAATGTCATCCAATCTTCCAGTCTTTTATAGATTTTAGGACAGAATAGGGCGCGCCTTCATAGTGTATGACTCACCTCACCCTTCCTTTAAGTCTATCCCTACCTTTTCTGTTTCCTTCATATTTTTGTATCTCGTTCTTTCGTATTGGGCGCGCCCTCATCATTTTTGGTTTTCTTGGCAGCTGGAAGACGAGGGCGCGTCTTCTTCTTTTCACCCCTTCAAGGATTTCCTTACCAACTTGGGGATCTATTCTCCTCCAAACGCTTACTTGGATCCCCAGCTTCCAAACGCTCACCATACTCCCGAATTCCTGAACCGGGTGGTGCGCCTTCTTCAAGACTCCAAAAAGGGTTCCTTAATGGCAGATTTTTCAGATAGCTCGTCCACGGACAACATTCCCTTATCTCGTAGACACGGAAAACAAAAATTGGTCCAAAAAGAGAGGTCTCCAGCCCCAACTAGTACAGAGCTAGACGATGATGATTGGTTTGAGAGCTTAAATGCCGACAGGTATAGGGGTGTTGAAAGGGGGGTTAATGTAGACGCTGGGCCTTCCAAGGTTTTTTACAAGGCTGTTTCCCCAAGTCTATCCCCTCAGTGACCAAAGGGCGCGCCTACCTCTCCTACTCACGAGGGCGCGCCTGAAGCAAATGTATCACCACTCCGTGATGAAGAAAACTTCTTTGATGAAGACTCCTTTCAATTTTCCACCTCTCCTGAGCCTTCTCCAATTCCCTTCCAACATTGGGAAGTTTCTGACAGCGAATTGGATTTTGATTGGGACGAATTTGAATCGTGTAATGAAGCTGTGAAGAAACACTTTAGGAAGGAACACGGGAAGCTTTTCTACGTGGGCCTGTCTTCGGCTTGTTCAGACGAACAACTAGGATGGCTCATGGAGTTTTATGACATGGAAGGCATATGGGCGCGCCCTTTGAGCATGATGCGGCCCCATATCTTCAATTATGGGAGAAACTTTAAAATTCCCAGAATGGTGACCAGCCCCAAGCTGGTGTCTTTAGGTATAGGCGCGCCATTACATCCTTTCCTTAGGAAAGTGATAGAATTCTACGACATAGCTCCACTCCAACTTTCTCCCAACAGCTACAAGTTCGTCCTGGCCTTGTTCATCCTCTATACGGACTTGGGTTTTCCCAACCGTCCATGGCCGAAGTTGCTTATTTTTTCAATCTAAGAAAGTCTGACCACGGGTACTATTATTTGGTGGTGGATAAGCAGCATAACAAGAAGGGTTTCTCCTCTGGCAAGCTTAGCCACGAGAAAGTTGGAAAGAGAACTTTTTTTACCTGTATGACGTTCCCAGGATAAGAATAAGATTCAACAAGTCACCAAGTAAGGACGCGCCTTTGTATCTTTTCCCTTATGTTATTTTTACATTTTTTCTTTCTTTTCTCATTCTTATACTTTTCCAGACAGACCATCTTCAAAACTCCTTAAAGGCGAGCCCAAAAAATGAGCTGAAGCCCTCCTTAGAGTGGCTTCTGACAGGTGGAACTTAAAATTCTTAGTTACTCGATCCAACTTGATGCGAGTAGGGATTCTTTCTGACCAAGTAGGAGTGAAGTACAAATAAGTAAAATTTAGGAAAGGTGCTCCTGTTTCCCGTGTTATCGACTTAGGTAGCGAAGAAGCTGAAGAAGAAGAAGAAGAAGAAACAGAGGACGGTTCTTTACAAGGCCCGGATCCTTCAGGTTAACTAACCGTAGGATATAGAGAGGCGCGCCCTTATCCTATTGGCGCGTCCTTTTCTTCTGTCATCTTTAATAATCACACTAGATGTAAATTTTTGTTTATTTAAGCTCCACCTTCCAGGGCGCGTCCTTTGCATCTTAGGCATAACATTTTATACATGTTTGTCAATATTATTATTATTATATTTAACTGCCATGCTTAACTAATATGTCCCATGTTTTGTGCAGAAATGGCCCCTCCAAGAATCCCTAAATCCTTTGGGGCGCGCCCTGGTGATAAGCCTAGGCCGAAGTCGAAGAAAGATGTTCCTGCAGCACAGACATCCGTCCCCACTTCAGCTCCCATTCCTCAAACAACACCTGTTCAAAAACGGCCCGTAATTGACCTTACAGAAAAACAGGGTGCGCCCAAGAGACATAGAACAGAGGGCGCGCCTTCTGGTTCTTCTACTGCTTTCAGCGCTCTTGGCCCCATGGGTGCCCTTCATGTTTCAGATGAAGAAGTGAAACAGTGACAGGCTATGGATTTTGGAGATGCTGCCCGTGCTTCTATAAAAGCTTCTTGCCAACTGTTCATCCACTCCACCCAAGTGGTGGACAAATTACTTGAGGAGAAGGCGCGCCTAGAGAGGTTGCAGGGTGATAACAACATTCTGAAGAATACCCTCACAGACAAAGACTTCTTGCATGCCAAAGACATCAAAGCTAAGGATTCTGAGATCTCTTTCCTCAAGGATGAGGTGGTCAATCTCACTTCTCAATTAGAGATTGCCAACAAGAAGGCTACCTCTCTCCATACTGAGCTTGTTGGTGCCAACTTGAGGATAGAGTACCTCGAAGAGCAACAGAAAATAGGCTGGCCTGATGAGAAGAGGGAAATGACTGATGAAGCATTTGCCAATGGTTTTCATTTTTACAGGGTGGGCTTTGTGGCCAATGATCCTGACTATTCCTTTGAGAAATTTGGGGAGGAGACTGTTGCTGAGATGGTGGAATTCAAAAAAGAGCATGCTACTGAAATCAAGGCAAGGAGGATAGAGCTTGGATTAGAAGAAGAAGAAGAAGAGAGGGAGGGCGCGCCTCAAGAGGAATTCTCCAAGGACGCGCCTGAAGTTGATCCAACTGTCCCCCTCCAAGCTATTCCTCCAACAGACCAGTCCCAAGGCGCGCCTTAATCATTTATAGTCTTTAAATTTCAGATACTTATGAGGAGCCAGCCCTCTTTTGATGCTGTGCAAAGTTGTATGACTTGTTTTGTTTCTACTTTTCCTTTTTGCATCGTGACTTTCTGCATGGCTTAATATCTTTTTTATAAAAACTTTGTTAAGGCACTTCAATTTTTCACTTGGCCTTTTTACGTTCCCATGGATTTTGTGACTATAGGGTGCGCCTTATTTCCTGAATTTGTAAATAACACCTATTTGTAATCCCTTTGCGATATTTTACTCAAGTATTATTCCACGGGCGCGCCTTAACCTAGGGAGCTTAGCTTTTTTTGATGGCCATGAACACTTATTCCTTTCACCCTCGTACACTGTATTTAATCTTGATTATGAATCAACAATTACTAGACAGGGCACGCCTCAACATAGGGCGCGCCTCGGATGTTTTTCAAATGAGTAATTTCATGTTAGGCAGGTAAAATAATTTGAAGTAACTTTTCCTTTTGATTGATAATGCGCTCTAGTGTTCAAATTACACCGGTCCCATGGCTACTATGCTCTATGGGGAAGTTATTTGAAAAAAAATTTCTTCCTTCTGCTAGTTCCAGGGTTCGCAGTCACATGTACTACCCCCCTAGGCTAGAAGGAATTTATTTGCTACTAGCCTATTACATGAGAATCAAATAAGAAAACAAGGGGGCACAGCCACACCCTACTGATAATACTTTCGTAGATGTTCTGCATTCCATGCTCGAGGAATAAGTTTACCATCCAGGTCTTCTAGGCGATAGGTTCCCTTCCAGAGTATAGCTTTGACCTTGTACGGTCCTTCCCAATTAGCCCCAAACACCCCGTGTTGAGCTATCTTAGTATTAGGCATAACCTTTCGCAACACAAGATCCCCAACCTTGAATGGTACAGATTTAACCCTTTTATTGAAATACCTTGCGACCCTCTGCTGGTATGCAGCAAGCTTTAATTGAGAGTTCGTTCTGGCTTCATCTAGCAAATCCAAGTGAAGCCTCTGGTTAACTTCTGCATCTTCCTCAACAAAGACATCTCTCCGGAGGGATCCAGCTCCTACCTCCACGGGAACCATGGCCTCATATCCATAAGTTAGTAGAAATGGGGTTTCCCCTGTAGTCGTTCTAGGAGTCGTATTGTAAGACCAGAGGATCATGGGCATTTCTTCTGGCCAGTCTCCCTTCTTTTCTTCCAACTTAGCCTTCAAGGTATGCTTTATGATTTTGTTTATGGCTTCTGTCTGACCATTACTCTGCGGATGATAAACCGCAGTGAAGTCTTTTTTAATCTTTAGGTCTTCACAGAGCTTCCTTAACTCCTTACTATCAAATTGTTTCCCATTGTCTGAAATGAGCTTGTAAGGAATACCAAACCTGCATACTATGGAGTTGAACACAAAATCCCTTATCTTTTTTGCCGTGATCGTAGCTAATGGCATGGCCTTTGCCCATTTGGTGAAGTAGTCCACAGCCACCACAGCGTATTTCACACCCCCCTTTGCTTTGGGTAACTCTCCAATGAGATCAATCCCCCACATGGCAAAAGGCCAGGGACTTGTTAATGAGGTAATGGTGGTTGTCGGGATGTTGGAATAGTTGGCAAACCGTTGGCAGCGATCACAGGCCCGGACAAAATTGAAAGCATCTTCCCTCATAGTCGGCCAGTAGTACCCTTGTCTGAGCACTTTAAATGCTAAGGAACCACCCCCCGAGTGATTGCCACAAATCCCTTCATGCACCTCTCTGAGAATATAATTTCCTTCTTCCCTGTCCACACAATGTAACAGTGGCTGGTTAAATCCTCTCTTGTATAGTACCCCGTCATACTCGACATACTTTGCAGCTTGGTACCGAAGACGTCGAGCCTGTAGTTTATCCTCCGGTACAGCCCCTGATTGAATATAGTTATGGATGGGGGTCATCCAGCTTTCTTTTGGGATTTCTTGCATTTGACACACCTCCACCTCTGGGATACTTGGAACTTCCTGGATTCCCAAGGGGATTTGTCCAAGTTGGACGCTGTCCATCTGCGACCCCATCTTGGCCAAAGCGTCCATATTACTATTCTCTTCTCGTGGCACGCTTTCCAGTCTGGCACTTGAAAATTTTCCCAGTAGGCGTCTTGCACATCTCATATACAGCTCTGTCCGCGGTCCTCGGGCTTGGAATCCCCCGTTGACTTGATTGACAACTAATTCGGAATCACTTCGAACTATCAAATTCACGGCCCCTACCTCCAGAGCTAACTTCAGGCCGTTAATCAAGGCTTCATACTCAGCATCATTATTGGTAGCATAAAATTTGAGATGAATAGCACTCATCAAGCGGTGCCCCTCCGGAGTGATCAGGATTATCCCGGCACCGGACCCGCTGTTGTTTACGGCCCCGTCCACATGTAATGTCCACCACGGGTGGGGGAGTTCCTGCTTCTTTTCATCCTGATGACTTTCTTGCGAGGTTGGTTCTGCCGGTACTATGGCCTTATCATCAATTTCTTCATCAAACTCAAGTATGAAATCGGCCAGCGCTTGTCCTTTGATTGCCGTGCGTGGACAATATTCCAAATCGAATTGCCCTAGCTCTATGGCCCATTTTAACATTCTTCCCGATGATTCGGGTTTATGTAAAATTTGCCGGAGCGGATAAGCGGTGCGAACTTCTATTCGGTGAGCCTGAAAATATGGTCTTAGCTTTCGTGCCGCAAGAATAAGAGCGTACACTAATTTTTCCATGTTGGTATATCTGGTTTCTGCATCCAACAACCTTTTGCTTACATAGTATACAGGCCACTGGTAGCTTGTTTCTTCCTTTACCAAGACGGTACTGACGGAATATTCTAACACCGCCAAATATAGAATTAATGTTTCTCCGTCTTCTGGCTTGGTCAACATCGACGGATTTCCCAGTTGTTCTTTGATTTTCAGAAAAGCTTCTTCACAATTAGGGGTCCACAAAAAATCCTTCCCTCTCCCTTTGATTGCTTTGAAGAATTCTTTGCACCTATCCGACGCTTCGACACAAATCGATTCAGGGCCGCAATCCTTCCTATTAGACTCTGTACCTGTTTGACACTGGTGGGGGATTTCATGTCTAGCAGAGCTTTTATTTTTGCCGGGTTGGCCTCAATCCCCCGTTTATTGACCATGAATCCCAAGAATTTTCCCGATTCTTCGCCGAACACGCATTTCTGCGGGTTTAATTTCATCCTATATTTTCTCAGGATATGGAACATTTCAGTTAAGTCGGCGACGTGGTCTTCCGCCCTTTTCGATTTCACGAGCATGTCATCCACATACACTTCCATAGTCTTTCCAATCTGCTTCTTGAACATTTTGTTTACCAACCTTTGGTAAGTGGCACCGGCGTTGATCAGACCAAATGGCATTCCAATATAGCAGTAGAGCCCTCTATCAGTGATGAAAGAGGTGTGCTCCTGGTCAGGCTCATACATAAGGATCTGGTTATACCCGGAATATGCGTCCATGAAGCTGAGCAGGGCATGCCCCGCTGTGGCGTCGACCAACTGATCAATTCTTGGTAGGGGAAAACTATCTTTTGGGCATGCTTTATTTAGGTCGGTGAAGTCCACGCACGTTCTCCATTTGCCGTTGGGCTTTTTTACCAATACCGGATTTGCTAGCCATTCTGGGTAAAAAGATTCTCGAATTAGTCCGACGTCTAGGAGCCTTTCTACTTCTTCTGCTAGGGCTATAGCTCTTTCTCCACTTACGGCCCTTCATTTTTGTCGAACCCCTTTATGCTTGGGGTCGATATTCAATCGATGGCACATTATTTCTGGATCAATCCCCACCATATCAGAATGGCTCCATGCAAATACATCAAGGTTTTCTAACAGAAATATTGACAGACCTTCCTTTAACCTTGGTGTCAATTGGGACCCTATTCTTAGAACCTTACTCGGGTCTTTTTCATCAACGGAGATCTCGATCGTATCTTCTGTTGGCCCCATCTTTTCCGTCGGCATTGGTATCCGGGGATCCAAGTCAAGGGGATTATAGATCTCCTGATCTTGTAGAGAGGGTGCATTCCCTTCAGGAGGTGTGCCTTGCGTAGTAGAGTTATCAATTTTTCAGTATATTTTGCGGGCGGGGGTGCTTTTGCAAGAGGAATGACGTCACCCTGTTCGAGGCTTTGCAAGACACCGAATCTTCCTTCTAAACGTTCCCCATGGAAATCTGCTTGGACTATGGTATACATCGCCTCCTCTTCTTCTTCCAACATCTCAATTCTGATTGTGTCTTCCAGGTACAACATTGTCGAGGGCAACTCAGAGGGATGTTCTTCTTCTTGCTCAACATAATAGTGGACTCGGATTTCCTCGGTTGGTTGCTCAATGCTTTTCTCTCGATCCACGTCCGGAGTATCATCGGCGTGGGAGTCTTTTCTGAACCCTTTCATTGCTTGCCTGTAACACTCCCGTGAATCATATTGGGAACCCCTGATACTTCCCACTCCATTTGGCGTTGGAAATTTGATTGTTAGGTGATGAATTGAAGTGATGACTCTCATCTCCCGTAGAAAAGGTCATCCCAATAACACGTTGTGGGATGATTCCTGATTCAGAACCTTAAATTCGAGCATCTTTGTTACCGATAGTGGGCTTTCCCCTAGTGTGCATGGGAGCCGAATTGACCCCATGACTCTAACTCCTGCACCTGAAAAACCATAGACCCACGAGTCTTCCCCCGACATATCCTGATCAGGCAGTCCCATCTTCTTGAAGGTGCTGTAATAGAGGATGTTTGCGGAGCTTCCATTGTCCACGAAGGCTCTATGGACATTCTTTGTACCGATTTGGATGGAAATAACCAACGCATCATTGTGTGGGTGATGTACCCATCGGGCATCTGTTTCTCTGAAAGTGATATCCATGGACTCCCCTTTAAACACTTTGGGTGGCCGGGTTTCTACCCTATGAATATCTGTGAGAGGCCTAAACCGGGCTTCCCTAGCGTATTTTGCCAAGGCTCGGTTGCTGCATTCCATTCCGGGATCTCCCCCGTAGATTGTTCGGATACTGCCATCTCTGATAAATTTATTTTCCTCCGGGGTATCATTGTTTGTCCCGCGTGGGGCTCGTCTTTCCTCTTCCCTTGTCCTGTCATCCTTGTGCTTCCTTACTTCCTTGACTACCCATTCTCTGAGGTATCCTTCCTTGATAAGCGCTTCGATTTCGTCTTTTAAATGTCGGCACTCGTGCGTGTTATGTCCAGATGATTCATGGTATTCACAATATTTTTTCTTGTCTTTGCTTTGCCATGATGATAAAGCTTCAGGTTTCCTAAATAGCCCTTTACTTCTGTTTACCTCATAGATATGGTCGATAGATGCGACCAAAGGTGTGTACCGGCTTGTCTTGTAGTCATAGTTTGAGGGAGGGCTCCATCCCCTCCTTGTGCTTGTTGTATTTATCCGGTCTGGGCTTCGACTATTCCTTCGGTATCTCGGGCTTGGTGACCTATCCCTGTTCCTTCCTTTGTTTCTTTGACTCGACTGTGAAGTTGGTTGTACATCTGCCAAAGATTGTTCTATAGCTTTAAAGGATTCTGCCAAAGTGAAGACATCTGCGAGAGTGGCCGGATCTTTCCCTTGCAAGTGCTTCCAAAATCTGAACCAACCCTTAATCCTGCGATCAGGAAACTTTTTAGGGCTTCGTCTGAGGCCCCCCTCATGCTAGTAGACTCGGCGTTGAACCTTTTGAAGTACGATGTTAAACTTTCATTTTCTCTTTGCCTAACATTGGCAAGAGTTGTGACAGAGGGAGCGTATCTCACCGCGGCTTGGAACTTAGTTAAGAACAAATTCTTCATCTGATCCCACGAGGTGATCACTCCTGGCCCGAGCTTTTGAAACCACTGTTGGGCGCTTTCTCTAAAGGTTGCCGCCAAGAGACGACATCGAGCCAAGTCCGGGACTTGGTACACATCCATCTCTATATTAAAACGACCCAGGAATTCCACCGGATCTGAGTTTCCGTGGAAGCGGAGATCGCTGGTAGTGTTGCGATACCCGGCCGGCAATTGCGCATCCCTTACTGCTGCCGAGAATGGGGATGGGATTTTAGCTGTAGCCGCCACCCTGCCTTCGAGATGGTTAAGTAGCCTTTTCAGATCTCCTACATTGAAAGTTCCCACGCCGGGAATGGTCTGCATTTGAGTCTGTGAACCTTGGGGTTGCAATGGAGGTATTTCCACTTGATTCCCCCTGGGAGGGGCTTGCTGCTGGTTTGTATTCTGGGCGTCTTCAGGTATTACAATTATTTCAGGATTTCGTCCCTGATTTCTCCCTTGATTCTCTTTTCCACCTTGGCCGCGACCTCGAACCGTACCGCGGTCATAGTTTTCTATATTCCTGGGGTCATCATGTTCCACATAATCATAGCCATCTGCTTGGTTATTCCAGCGGGAATCGAGGTGTCTGCGGTAATTGTCACGACGGTATCCGTCTAAATATCTGCCTCGGCCTCCACCTATTCCCCTCCATTGAGGCCTTCTCCATCGATCGTTTCCATACCCACGTCCATGATCGCGGTGCCGCTCCCGATTTTCCTGGGGATTCGGGGGCACACGCGTTGGATCGCGGTGCCGCTCCCGATTATCCTGGGAATTCAGGGGCACACGCGTTGGATCGCGGTGCCGCTCCCGATTATCCTGGGAATTCAGGGGCACACGCGTTGGATCACGGTGCCGCTCCCGATTTTCCTGGGAATTCAGGGGCACACGCGTTGTATCATGGGGTGTCACATCTCCGTGATCAGCTTCTCTCTGCCATTCAAGTAACACCATTCTCAAATCGTCATCGCCCAAGCGAATCCCCAAGCGATCTTTCAGAGCTGCGAAGCCTCGTGGCTGATTCTCCGGTATTGATTCCGCCTGCCGGCGTTCCTCGAGACTACGTCCAGAACGGTGTGGATGGGTGGCTCCCCGGTTATCTGTTCGCAGAATTTCCCGTCCATCAGCATCTTCTTCCACTAGCTCAACGATCGGGGACGTGTCATTAGAATAGTCCAGGCGTCGCGGGGTTATCGGCACGCGCCCTCTTTCAGTGTGGCCATGGCCGGCCGAAACATCCCTGTCTGTCATGGGTGCTTTTCCAGGCGCCTGAGCCGCTCGGTTGTGGCGAAGACCTCTCCTGCCCTTGCGTTGTTCCACGGTGCTTAACCTTGAATCGAAACCATTCAAAGCATCGCCCATGCGATACAGTTGTTCCAACAAGCCAGCGTTGTTGATGAGCACAGGCGGTTGTCCTCCAACGTCCGGTGTGGGATGGTCAGTCATTGGCGGAACGTAGGGTTCATATTCATAGCCATGATCGGAATCTTCTTCAGAACTTCCATCGTAAAAACCTCCATCGTGATATTGAGACATCCTTCCTCCCAGATGTAGATCTTGTTAGCCCCTCCTTCTAGCGCCAATTTGTTGACGGAGGAATTTGGGAACAACAAAACTTGAGGTTCGTAGCCGGAAACAAGATCTGTGACGGCGGTTCTTCGTCGGAAACGTGAACAGTAGTCGGTGGATCCGATGAACAGTATTCATCGGAAAAGATGAACAGTATTTGGTGGTGGTGATTATTTGGGGCTGAGATTGCTTAGGGTTAGTGGTGGCTCCTTTGTGCTCTCGCTTCTCACCCCTTATAATGTGCCTACGTACCCCTATTTATAGGGGATCAAGCCCACGTAGTTCTTGGGGAACAAGAAACCTAATGGGCTTAGATTTCTTATCCCGAGGCCCAATAGGAAACCTACTGGAAACTGTCTTCTACTAGCTTTAGGAATGTCCGCCGATGAGGCCCAACCACAAAGGCCCAAGGCTCGTCCGCGGCTTCGAGACTTCACGGATAAGGCATCTCCCTGGCCAAGGATAACCCTCCGCTACCAGCTGTTTCTCTAGTCCGTGGACGCAGGTATAGCCGTGGTTCACCCCAAATGTTGGACGCATCCTTGTCCCCCGATAAGGAGCCCCTACCAGATTGCAGGACAAGTGATCCCAAGCTTTTGGGTGCAAAGTGCAGGATACTCCGAAGTCTCCCAACGAGGACACCCGTTGACTATAGAGACAGAGCTCCCAAAGCACACACCAGATTTCACCCCATATCCCCAATGAGGACACCCATTGACTACAGGAGGAGGCCTTCAGTCCAGGCATACCCCTGGAGGTCTCTGACCACGGACACCGCCTTTCCTGTAGATATGCTACAGGAAGGAGTTCCTCAATAGAGTACCTGCATCAAGTAGGTTAGTAATAATAATCTCCATCTTCCTTGAGCCTTCTAGAGAATCCACCTAATCAGCACATAAAAGCTATACTTATGTCCAAGTAGAAATTCAAGGCGCGCCCTAACATCTCTGTATGTTGGCGCCGCCCTGTATCACCAGTTTTTGGTTTCTCATACCATTTTACATCATAAGGCGCGCCCTAAACTATTCATCTTTGGGGCTGACTTTAATTTTGCCCAAGCCACAGTATGGACATGTCAAAGTAATCATGTCCAAATAATCCACCCAAGGAGCCTTCCTTACCTAGGGCGCGCCCTAAGGCTCACTATAGGACAGACTCCAATTAAGCCACTCATCTATCTTTTTTCAACGATTGGACGCGCCTCGTCATGTTCAAGGGCGTGCCTTTTAAGGCAAAACGGTCACGGGCCACTCAACTGTTTAACCAATGCAGCGCGTTCTTAGGGCGTGCCATCTGTTTATGGAAAGTTAATCTTATCTTTTCCTAGTTTTTAGGCGTTTCTCCTTCAATTTTACCTATTTTATCAATCTTAATCTGAATATTGTTTATACCAACATTTGGGCATAACATTACCTTCAATGACGACATTGAAAATTTTAAGTTTGGGGGTGATAATGTAAGGATTAGTAGTGTGTGTGTCCATATAGATTCATATACATTCATATTGCATGTTTAGTTGTAGTTCATTCATATTTTTGCATGATTGTTCATTTAGGACATATTTGTTTGTTTTTATGTGATTTCATATAGTTGTATTTGCATGCATATTTAGCATGATCCCTTAAGATGAACTATGATATTTGATAAGTTGATGTTGATTTGAGTGTGGTGATGACGAATAGAGGGATGTTTAAGTCCTAATGAATTGATTTGCATGCCATAAATAAATATTTTCACAAAGTCTTATAGGGTTATTTTGATCTAGATCATGATCATACTTGTTTGTTGTTGAGATTTAAACACTTGGTTATATTTAGAATTTGTGATATTCTCGTAATGACGTAAAAATACTGATTTTTTTATCTGGAGAAAAACTTGGATTTCATTGCTAGTTGTTGTAAGGCTAGGCGTCAAATGGCTAGTAGCCGGCTCATATTTTTATGAGTAGTCTAGGGTTTAATGAGATGGAGCTAAACGCACTCATTCAGAAATTAGTGAAAAAAAAAGAAAAAAGAGAAAAAAAAAAGAAAAAAAGTATGTGTTTATGCATAATTGATCAAGAGTGAGCTCTTTAATACTCGAGTTATTAAGTTCTAGGGGACTTTGTGCCTAGTGACCTAAGGCTTTTATATTCTGGGATCCGCTAACCTAACGCTCGCTACATGGGTATTATTGCATAAGTCTTTTGGGACCTCATTCATTGCATGGTCAAATAAGTATCTTTGTTATGTGTTCAAAAATAGTGTGAATCCTTGTATAACACTAGTAAAAAGGAGGTGTTGTGAGTCATAATGCGTTTATTGTCTATTCTGTTTATAAACTTTTGATTGTTTCGATGATAGATAAGTTATGGTTATTGATCTAGTATCGAGAGATATCTGTTAAGCATTCCACACACGCACGTTTCTGGTTTGTGAGTTGGTTTGTGGGATTTATTCTAGATCTGTTTAAAGTCATTACATTCTTACAGGCATTTGCTTATTCATTTGGTTATGGTTATTCTGAGGGGATCGATTGCATTATCATTTAGTTGCATTCACATAGTTGTATTCATGCATTAGGTTTGTTTTGTAGTTTTGAGTCTGTTTATGCCTGAGGAGAAGCATCGATTCAAGTTTGGGGGTGTGATAAGTGGATTTTATATCCACTTGGAATGCTTTATTACAAGCTTAAATTGGTGTTTTTGACTCAAGTTGGTATTTTGATGTGTTTTTGTGTTATTGCATTTCAGGTATCAATTATATGAAGAAATGAGCTTTTAAAGGAAATATGATAAAAAGTGACCAGAATTGGAAACCAAGGCCATTGTCAAGTTGTAAAGAATCTCGTTAGCTTCGCGTGGGCAGTTGAATCGCCTAATTCTGATGAGTAGAACTCAAGTTATTTCCAAAACAAGATTCATCAGAATTTTTCCAGATAGGCCTCAGGCGCCCGCCTGGTGTGCCGCGCGGCCACCCGCTGGTGGAGGCGCTCGCCTAGTGTGCCACGCGGCCGCGCGCTGATGCGCGGCTGACTTCGCTAAAAAAGCCTTTTTTGAGTGGAATTTGACGATTTTAAGGGTCCAGGTCCAGTATGGGCGTATATATACTTAAAAAAAAGGGTTTTCTTCATCCAGGAAGATTGAGATACCAAGGAGAAGACCTAGAAGCACAAAACAACTCTGAAAAGAAGATCTTGTTTTCAACTTGTGATTCTTTGAATTAGTTGTAACTTTGGATGCTCGTTTTCGTTCTTGTTAAAACTAGAACTTGTTTATTCGTACTTTAATTATTATTCAGTTTATTAAGACCTTGTTTATACCATGCTTTCATTGGAATCCATGGTGACGATGAGTTCAATTATGGGCTACTCGTGATTATGGGATTCTGGCGGATTTACTTATGGATTTCAATAGTTAATTATTTTGATATCTTGGTGTGTGGTGATTGATTGATATCCTAGTATTGGTTGTGCTTATTTGTCTTATGTGTGTAGCTAACATATAAGATAGCGTGTTTATCTCTATTGAAGCGACAGTGAATATAGAGGTTTAGAACTTGCCATGCTAGCATAGGTTCATGTATTTGTTATGCATGATTCGTAGGTAATTTTAACCATCTTACTTGCCCTATGTCATCAAGATAGATAACTTGTGCTTAAACCGTTATGTTGTCAAATTTTATAGATATATAGGGTCTCAATATAATTGGTGCCTATTCAGCTTCTATATCTTTTGTGGATGTCTGGTAGAATGGTACTCGTGCAACGAAAGTTGGCGTTTATCAGTTTCGTATTATTTGATTAGTGTCATCACCATCACATGCTAAGGTTAAGAACGAAAAGGCTATTGAATGAAGTAGTAATGAAATTAGGATCCCATGTTTGTCTTATATAGTAATTCAATCTCAATTCTCTTAGTTAATGTTATTTAGTATAATCTCTTAGTTTCATAAAAACCCAATTTGTTATTTGTCTTAGCATTTAGAGATAACCATACATTGTTGCATAGGTGCATAAATTGAACTTAACCTAAATATTCTTTGTGGGAACGAATCTGATTTATATCTTATACTACTTGCGAACGCGTATAATTGCGTGAATTTTAGTGCGTGTTTTCGCCCTAACATTCACTCATTCTTCTTCCTTCAACTTATTGATTTACAGATTCTCCTTACTGATTTGTCCATTGTTATTCCTCATCCAGTTTTTCAATTAAAATCATATTCACAAACTCTTCTCTTGTATAAAGTCCGTTCTCCGACGATTTCAAAAGAAATGGAATAGTCCCGTGTAATAGGTAGAATTACATATCGGATATAGATATGATTTCAAGCCAATAAATGGTAGACATTTGCAAGCAAGGAAGAATGGATACACTGACAACGCGATCGTGGCAAAGATATCAAATCAGACAGTTGTTCGTGTTACGAGGATCTCATCAATATGGTAGATTACGTTAACGTGATGCACTTTAAATCAGAAGATTTCGACGTGAAATGAATGGTTAGCGAACCGTAACAAATAAATTAATTATAAAATAAGGAAGTAGGGCTGAACGCATCAGAAAAAGTGAACGAGTATCAGGACGATAATCGTAGATCAAGGGAATTCTGAACAACGACTCAGACAGGTAATTAATACGTGAAGCATCCCTTCGTCGCGGGAAGACATTGGTCATGAAGATTCAAGATAGAAGAAATCTTAATTGCAACCAAATTTCGAACATGTTCTTTGAGAAATTGTGAGTCTCCCTAATTTGAGTAAATAAGTTATGGTGAATTTAATACCCATAACCGGATCAGTGACGAAAGTTCGATACGGGAACATAAGTGGAGATGAAGTAATGGTGATTCGAATGTGAAATCTTTTAAGAAATAATGATCTAACGATTGAGTTCCCACCAGATTGCGATGATGATAATGAAAACCATGTGTGGTTATTAAAAGATAAACAAATTAGTTAATGAAATTGAATGTGTATCGTCAAGGATGGAGGAATTGATGTGATTAGTTGAAGAATGCAGAATAATTCTTAAAAGTAACTGTACACAATTAGTAATGACCAGAAATAAGTTAAAATACTCGCGAAATAAAATTTTGAGAAAATAACGAGATAAATTTAAAGTTTATTAATAAAAATTTGTAATATTCTAGAAAAAAAACTGAGAAAGGTATGGTTATATTAATCATCGTTGATTTAAGACCCAATTCCAATTAAAAAGATGTACATTGTGCCAGTTAATAATACATATGCTGATAAAAATGATATAGTTTGATTTATGGCGGATGGATGAATTTGGTTGATGGAAGTGGATGAATATGATTGTGGATGTTTTATGTGATTGATGGTGTCGGCTTGAGTCCGATTGGTAGTCGATGATATAGGGGAAGTGCTGCCCAAATTTTCAGAAACTACCCTACTTTTAAGAATAAAGAAGTATATTTTCATTTCCATTAGTACTCCAAGAGATTGAAATCTCGGTTCTTGAGAAAGTTGTTAGGACCAAACCGACTTTATGTAATTGGTCTTTGATTTCATTTAGCTAGTCAACACTTGGTTTAATTGATCAATTAAAAGAGTTAATTGATTAACTTTACCAACTAATGGGTAGTTAAATGGAGATCAATTCCAATTAGATTGAGTCAAGCTCTGACATGATTTTCAGATCCGAAATCAAAGTGATTAGCAATTTGAAGGAAGTAATGACATTAGCAGAAATCAGAAGTTTAGTAAAATTAGCGCAACGTTACCGCAAGTTGGTGCGAGATTGTATCTAGATGAATTTGACCTTTGCAATAAATAAGAAAAACAGGAAGTTATGGGTACATGCTAGTGGAAAGAATGTTTGTAAGAACTAAAGATCCGAGATAGAGCAAAGAAATGTCACCATCTGTAATGATATTCCAAGAAGGAATTGAATGTATATTCATGTCGAACGACGATTGAATGGAGTTGTGGTAAAATAGCGGAAAGCTCGCAAACCCAAGCATCTAATGTAAGACAGAGACTGATGAATTTCGCATGTGAAATCAGGAAAAAAGATGTTTATCAATGAGGGAAAGTCAAATACGCGATCCGTGGTGAATTAAGCAAGGCTAAGAGAATAACTGTTGATAAATTTTAATAATTCTGTTAGTAAGAATTTAAATATTCTAAATAAAAGCCTTCATTCTAGTGTTAACTCCCGAAATGGCTCATCTAATAATGAACATATTAATATTATCAAGAAAAAGAAATTCCTTATGTTTAAAAGAAATAATGAACAACGAGAAAGGAGAACTAATTAAGACAAGAATGGAATCAAAAGGATGATAAAGATATTTTATAAAAATGATCCAAGATATAAGGAAGTTATGAACATCAGATGTGCCAGAACTGATAAGAGAACGAAGTAAAACGCCGATAATTGAAAATAGGAATTTCATTCGAAGGAGACGTGTAGACAGGGAAGATTAAACGAAGGTATTGGTGGCAAACTGTTAGAGAAGGACGATACAATAAATCTCATATCGGAATTATTTAGAATTAAAGCAAAGTCCCGAAGGTTCTAACAAATGACTCGCTAAGGTTAGCTCAGGAAATGAGGTAAGAATTTCTCATCGATTACTGCACAGAGTCGAGCTGGTATCAAAAACCCTTTATCATGTAACCCAGGAGGGTTGAAGTAATGAGTGAAGAAAACTTCAAAAGTGTGGAATGAAAGAATAATGAAATAAAGAGTGTTTTGCGTTATGCACAAATGTGGTCATAGAAAAGAAGAATGGAGGATTAAATGAACATAGTGTATAAGGAGTAGTTGGATAGTGTAATTATATTTATTGATAACATCCTCGCCTATTCAAGAACTAAGGAAGACTAAAGTTGAATATCTGAAGATATGTCAGCGAAAGGTTGAAAATTAGCAACTGCGTTCTATGCTTCAAAGGTATGAACTCTAGTCATAATTGATTATGAGCTACAGAAGTATGGTTAATTACCGACCAAACAAGATCCATTTAGAAACAGATGTCTTGAGTAGAAAAGAAAGAGAGAATGTCACTAAGATGGCTGGGTAGTGGATAAAGGAATTGGAAAAGTTAGAAATTGAAGAACAGGTTTTGATCCGGCTTCTGGATTATACTGATACATACTTTGTTGTTAGATATCAAAGGTGGTATTAATATAGATGATTGATGTTGACTTCTATACGGAATGTTGTGAGAATCAAAGTTCGTATTGATATCTAATTTAATATGACAACAAAATGAGTATTAGTACCAAGAGTTCGGTTTTTAATAAACTTAAGATTCAGCCCATTCCAATTTAATGCCTTTTCTTTCAGATAGTAAAAGGTTCTCGCTCAATGAATATACTTGGAAGTGGTTGAAAAGAAATTGAGGTACACTACAAGGTGGTGAGTTAAACACAATTGTCGAAATTTTCTCTTTAATTTTAAATTTTTGAATAGACTTAGAACATTTAGAGACCGGAGACGCCATGAACTTAGTATATTATGCGAAGATGAATGAAAAGTACAGGAGACCGGCTAAAGATTCCCGAATACGATTAAAAATGATCATAGGCCAGGCCAACCGAACATAAAGAGACATGGAAAGTAAAATAGAATAGCCAGTTAAAATGGGAGGCATTAATGAGTACGAATTATTAAGAATTGGAAAGAAAAGAAGATTAGTATAAGTTGGTTTAGTCGTTTGAGACAAGGAGATAGATAGAACAACGGCGAATGAGTTGGCCATGTTGTCACAGGTATAACGAGTTCGTAAGACGTTTATATGTATATAATCGAGAAGAGTAATTTAGCTTTATATGTATAAAATGGATGTTTGAGTCAAGTTGCATGGACAATTAATAGAATTGACATCGATAGGAAACCGTTGAATAGTAGTTAAACTGACGGGTTCTGAGAAATTGTAGGTAAGACACTCAAAAATATCATGGTCTGTTCCTTGTCATGATTCTGAGGACAGAATCCTTTTAAGGGGGGAAGGATGTAACATCTGAGAAATATTATGTAATTATTTTTATCAATAAATAATTATTATGTGATTATTATATAAATTTTGGTGAATTATTTGATAATTGATATTAATATTTGGGTTTTGATATTTGATAAAATTAGGATGTTTTAATTTCTAATTATCCAGAATTGAATATAGATAATTTTGGTATTTTTCTGGTAATTTTTGGATTATTATATGATTTTCTAAGAATTTATAGAATCAATAATGATTATTTTTACATAATTATTAAATTACTTTTTAGAATCGGAAATCGTTCCACTTCAACCGTTTTTGCGTTTTTACAACCTGAAACTCTTCCAAAACTCCTTTCTAACCTAATCTGATAATTCTGAACACTTTTCATGTTTGACTTTTTCATCCGGGGTACGGTTTGATCCGTACGAGTCCCGGCATGAAATTTTTGATACGCTAATCATTTTTATAGACCGATAAAACCCGGATTCGCGAAAGACGGGATAAGTTACTTTATTTTTATATAAAGTGTGGCGCCCTCCAAACCCGGGTCAGAAGTTTGGGGTCCACACACACTTTATTGATAACCTGCTTATAACAATATTAAAGATAATAATATGCAATGACCCTATTTTCCAACTACCACGGATCGCAACAGGTTAAAGTATGCACACAAGCCAAGCACACTAATATATTACAAACCGTTCAAATCCCAACTATTCCAACCTCAAACTGAGTATTAAACATTATTACAACCTTTTACAGACTTAAATTATTCCAAAAGAAGCCTACTAGCTCAGCTTCCTCTACCTGAACCCCTAGCTCTCGCGCTGGACTGGGGATCCTCTTTACCAACTGGTTCCTTTTTAACTGGAAAGAATATAAACAACATCGCACAAATGAGCTAACTAGCTCAGCAAGTCACAATGACAAAACTGAGAATAATGATCATCAGGTGAACATGATTATGATATCAAGTGAACAATGGATTATGATTTAGAATTGGATATTATACTTTTAATTTAAAAACCAAGGTTAGGCTGCTGATCAGTCACACACTAACCCCGAGCAAGGCACACAGCATTGCTCTAACTACTGGATCCAAGGCACACATTGGCCTAACTTGACCATTATATGGTCTGACCACGAATCTGGTCCACAATTTTATAAAAACAATCCAATTCTAATATAATAATAGAATATGCAATAATAAACAATAACCAAAATCAATAACAACAATAAGTGTTTAACAATGAAAGGGTTTTAATCCTTGTGAGGATCAATAAGGTAATTTAAAAGCTTGGATGCTGGGTAATGAAAGAATTGAATAACAAAGGAATCAACATTTCAGGGTTTCAAAGATTTGGGCTTTCAAAGTATAGGATGCAATGGTTGAGTATACAAGTAATTTAATTCAGTGTTTGGGATTCTGTTTGCATGTATTTGTAGAGTAGTATCGTATACTTGAGGTTCGTGTCTGGGTATACAACAATCAATGGTCTAGAAAGAATAAGGTTCATGGCTCAAGAACAATAACTGAAATCAGGGTTTGGGTTTCAGTGCTTCAAAGCACTTGCAATATCAACCAGACTATCAAGTACTACAATATCTCGAGAAAGTTCAGAACACTTGCCTGGTATTAGCTTACTACACTGCACTTGCTTCCAATCACATCCGTCTTACTCCTCAACTATCTGTTTCCCTTTCCTACGTCTTGCCTCTTCTGCTCACATATCATAAGCATCTATCAATAATTGACTCATAGAATTCTATTCAACACATACTTCTATCTACCCTTCATTTTACCCAAATCCGATTAACGGATTTAAAGTTATGCAATAATTAAGTAAACACCGAATATATAGACCGATAGTCAATTAACAAGTCACATATAACACATAATACATCACGTAATCAATGATATATCATTTATAAAGAAGTCTCGGGTCATAAATAGGCTTTCTGGTATTTAAAATGATTTTTAAAACATTTTTCGTAATTAAAACGGGTCGTTGGATCAATTTCGGGTTAATAAACAGGGTTCGGTTGGCCAATTCTGGCTTCGCAACAATTTTAGAATAATTATCGAGCCTTGAAAATAATTTAGAATACTGTTTTAAAGCTCGAAACTATTTTTTGGAATTTTTAAATCATTTTTAAATAATTAAATCTAATTAAATAATTAATTAAAATCAATTAATAATTAATTAAATCAATTAATCAATTAATTTTCGAATTAATTGACCAATTAATCAATTAAAATTAACTGAAATTAATTAACTAATTAATTTAGATTTATTTTTGAATTAAAAATAATTTTCGGAATTAAAATAATAATTTTTAGAATTTTCAGAAATTAAAAATGAATTTTTATAATAAAAATAAATAGGAAATATGATTTTTAAACATTTTTAAAACAGGAATCCTAAATTTGCAAAGTCTGGAAACTTTAGGGACCTAACTGTATCGTCCCCAAAAGTCTAGGGACCAAACTGCAAATTTACACCCCGTCGCCGGAAAACACAGGGGTGGCCGGAGAACACGTTCCCGGCGTCCTCACCCCACCAACACCTCCAGATCACATCTTTACTTTACCAGGAACACAACCAAGCCAACAAATCGTTCTAATCATCCCTGAGTTGGCCAGAATTTGGCCGTGAAGTTTGCCAGTTTCCGGCAAACTTCGGAAATATTCAAAATACAACTCTCTTCTCTACAGACCTCGGTGATTCATGAAACTTATACGACTAGATTGCAAATTTCACAGAGAATACAATCCACTATATCACAACATCAATCTATTCCAGAATAAGAAACCCCCAAATTTCAATTAAGAACATTCATACGGGTTATAAACCCTAATTTTGAAATTCGAAAATCAAACTCAAATTTGAACATGTTATTGAACTCCAAATCAGACGTATAATATACCAAAATCATCAGGAAAACAAGCTCTACAACATGCAATCATCAAATCATACAAACAATCATCCGAACAAAAATTCATATTTTTCATAAAAATAATTCGAAAATAATTAAATTTTTAGAAATTAAACCTTTGATTCTGCAGGTGTATGGATTACAGATTCTGATAGAGCTTCTCAAGACCTTCAAATCCAGTACTCGAGCTTTTCAAACAAAGATCAATAACACCTTCAAAAGTTGGTTTGATTCTTGAAACAGTTTATGAATATAGGATTTTTCTCTGTAAAATTATATATTTATCTGTCTGCAAATGATTTTGATACGAAATAAAATACGAAAAAAGACTATTTATATTTACGGAAAATTAGTATCCCGTTGGATCATTCCGGATATAAAACGGTACGTTTATTTGTAAAAACTGATCCAAACGGTATCGGTTTTCGGGATAATTATCCAAATCAGTACAAATTGTACTGCGGTCTTGGTCTCGGCGCCTAGTTACACGTACTACGAAGTGATAATTGTGATAGTTTAATAAAAAGCTCCCGTTTATCGAAAATACGGGTTTTATTGATTAACCGAAACGAATATTGTATCGAAAATGTTGCGCCGGGACCCGCGCAGAACAAAAAGTCGAAACATGGAATATGCTCGGAATAATACAATTAGGTTAGGAAGGAGTTCTTGGAAGAGTTTCGGGTTCCAAAAACGTAACAACGGGTGACGTCGGTTGGTTCCCGTTTTTATAAAATAGATTTTAAATACCCGGAAAAAGATTTTATAAATTTTATATGATTCTTATAAATTCATAAATCAATATAAAAATAATTAGGAAAATATGACAATCATATATATTTTATTTTGGACATATAAAAATTAAAATACTCAATTAATATTACTTTTGAATATCCAAGTACAGATAACGCTTAACAATTAACTCACAAAATAGATACTGAACACACATAATAATTATTTAATAGCAAAAATAATTACACGATATATCCCGGATATTACATTAAGTGTTTTATAAGAGGCCCTGTTTTGATAATTATCCAAATCTGGTATTAAAATTGTATCGTTATATAGTTACTTAGCGGCTAAGTAACCTATTTTCGCATCCAATATGTAAATGTAATTATTGAATTATTAAATAAATAAAATATGTGATGGTCCTGTCAGCTATATATTACAATATTATTAATCATATTTGATCAGTTGGGTACAAAGATTTATGATATAATTAATTATTGAGCGGTAAGAAATCATTTTGTTTTTAAAATGATTTTATTCTCATAAATGCAAAATTTTCTCAAAAGTAATTTTTGTTGCTTTATAATTTTATTTATTATTTTTAGGAGTTTATAAAATTTGGAAATCAATATTTTATTGATTATTAATCTTTAAATGATTTTCTGATCTTATTTAATTGTAAAATCAGTATTTAATTCCAGAATACTTCAAAAATCATGAAAATTTTATTTTATTAACTTTTAAACATTTCGAGAATTTTAAAATTATTCCGGTAATTTTATGGCTTTTATTTACTCGCACGTTTATTCGTTAATTCGCTAAAATACGGGTTTGATGTAAATTCCAAAAATGATTCAAAAGTCATCAAAATTTTATTTCGCTAAATTTTGAATATTCCGAGAATTGTGGTATGTAATCTATTAGTTCTTGACAAAATATTGCACGAAATTGCTTCGTTAATTTACGAGAACACGAATCAGAATATCGGGAAAAGAAAATAGAGATAAATCAGTATCAACCAAGGCAAACTAGTAGGGGATAATTACAACTTCTCTCTCATCAAACTCTCTCTCTTTCACGGCCTATCACCACCGCCTACATCCCTGTTCAATTTTTTTCTTTTATTTTTACAAACTCGACTTTGAATTTGTGCTGGGTCAGAGACTTCATTGTGATTTGGTGAGTATATGATCATGGTGCAGGTGCCCTGTTCTTTTCCGTCTCACCGCCGCCCCTCTCCGATGAGGTGGTGGTGGCACGTGGGGGAGGGGTTTCATCCCCGATTGTTCTGTGATGCTCTTGTTGCGTATATATATATATGTAAGTAAGTATATGTGTGTGTATATTGTGTTGCTGTACCGTTTTATTTTGCTGCCGTTCTTTTTTCCGTTGCCGCCTCCCGGATTCCGGTGAGGCGAGGCGGCGAGGTTTGATGCGGCACGTATGCGCGTGTCGCTGTGCTATTGATTTCTAATTCTGGCCTATTTTATTTTTTCAATTGTAAAGTGAAATTATTTTATTGATTTTAATGATTTTCCGCAGGAACTTATTTGATGATATTGGTGAAATAAAAGATTTTCGTGCGGAAAATTTAATTAATCGATAAGATTCGTATGGAAACCCGAAATTTATCGGGTACCGAAGAATTTTACCGCCGTCGACGATGAGCTTTGGTGAGTCGGCTGTGGACAATGATGAGAAATTCTGAGTCCTAAATTATAAACAAATAAAATTAGTTATAAAATAAATTTCGAAACAAAAACGAACAATAATAATAATTAATAAAGCGAAGTTATATCGGGGAATGGGATTGATGAATTGGATTGTAAATTGCATTGTGATTGTGATTGACGTCGAACTGATTCAACGGGTAGGCCGATAAACAAAGGAAACGCTGCCGGATTTTCGGGAAATTAATTCCGAAAATACTGGAACGTACCTTATAATTATCGGAGACGTCGAACGAGAATATATATATATAATTATAATTATATTATGTGAAACCAAATTACGTGTCGTGAAAAAATATTTTATTAATAATCGAATACCCTATTTTCCAAAATAACGAGTATATGTACTTTCCGAAAACAAACACCGAACCGAGTTTCGAAGATGTGAACCATAATTACTATGTGTATTTCAATAATACATATAAATATGAGTTGGGTTATGAAACTGTATGGGTAGAAGTGATAGGGGTGTTATGTTAAGCGAGACGATTATCTAAATTAGGGTATTTTAACCCTGTAGGTCCTAGTCGGAAGATCCGAGATTCGACGTTGGACTAGGAATGATCTAGTGATTAATTATCAGACTCACCAAGATTCCAATCGAAGGACATGAAGGATAGGATTGTATCCAGAATAGGATAGTGGTTTGACGATAAAGCCAAACGTTCAAGGCAATTCAAAAGTCAACTGATAATAGTGGTTAAAAGCTTCTCGAGGCAAGTATTCCTAACTTTTCTCATAATATACTGCAAATACTTCATTCCTATTCTAAGTTCAGAATAGTTAACTGTTTTATATTTCGCTGCAATTACTCTTAATTATGCAAGTTCCTTTCATTATTGTTCCTATATTATCGATTGATCTCTTGAACAAATACCTATTCTTCCGGGTTATTTGCGAACCCTGAATTGGGATGTTTTGAAATCAAAGTGATTTGACATTAAAATACTCTACAGGCTGGATGGTTATTATGAGGGCCAGTGATGAGCTGGACCCTACGGGCCGGGATGGATCGGACCCTTTAGGCCATAGTTGCCCGGGTACCCCTTATGTTGGTTGGATCTATGCAGTTGGGTATAGATCCGCACTGTATCCTGACTGATCAGCAGGGCATAGTGCATATGTTGGTTCTAGTGTCCAGTCTAATTTATTGTTGATCTCCATTAACGGCATTCTCTCTCGAAAAGTTTTATGATTCCAAAACTGGACGAAACCCTGATTCAGGAGATGAATCTGGGGACCGGTTGTCACATTTGGATTTATAATTAAAGGATGGTAACAACCAATGTTTGTTCACTCAACTCCTTCAAATAAATAGAATTGTTTAAAATTTATTTAAAGATTTTGTCCAGAAATTTTCCTTTGATATTAATGCTTGAAACTCAAATTATATACTTGCTGGGCAATTTTGGCTCACTCTTGCTTTGTAAATTCTTATTTCTTTCAGAAACAGATAAGGATAAAAGTGAATAGCTTTGATAGATAACAAAAGTTAGAGAAATCTCTGATGCGAGAGAACGAAGATGTTAGAAAAATAAGACAAGGGAATTAGTACAAAGGTATTTAAACTTGTATTCTAGTCGTTGTGAGTTGTAGAAGATTAGATTCTTGTTTCATACCATAACCTGTAAATGATCTGGATTTAAGGGGTTATATATTTATTACTTTATTTTATGTAAATATTATTTAGTGACACCAAATCTTGACCCCGGATTTGGGTTGTAACACTAGTTCTGATATTCGTGTTTACGGGGAAGTTAATTGGTATAAATGGACCGAATCTCATGCACAGAATGAAGCTCAACGAGCAAAAATTTTCCAGGTCAAACAATTTGTTAGAAGAATACGAGGTATACGGGCCGCACAAGGGCATGCTGTACGTTGACAATGAACAGTTCGTTGGCTATGGGTAAATGCACCTGAAGTTTATGAAATCAACGATCGAGTATGAATAAAACATTAATAAGAGTTTCAACTCTGGTCATATTTCAAAGGAGGAACATGAGTATGAGTTAAATCAAATGTCTCGACACTACCACTTCATGGAGGACGAGCTTGAGATGAGGAAAAAGGAGTACGAGGATGCAATCGCAAAGTGTAGTGATGAAAAGATACGTGAAGTGGACCAACATTTGGATGAAAAATATACAAAATATATTATCAAACTTGGGGAATTTTCTCAAGGCCACGATGATGCTGGTTTGACTACAACCATACGTCATGGCACTCAGGGCCCTCACGCAATGCCATCGCGTGATACTCGGTCGAGTACATACTCCTCGACCCACGGATTTGGGGAGGGAGGTCATATGTATACATCCTCTCATATACAAGAGGATGAGGATGTAGATGATGAGATTGGTAACGAGATTGCGGATCTAGAGTTTGATCAGTACGTAGTTAATCTTGCGTATGACTATAAAATTTGAGAGCTTCATTCATTTTCCAATTTTCAGCTGCAATGTATTTCTCTTATTATATATTTACGTAATCAATTTTCCCTTGAAATGTAATTTGTTCCCCATTTAACTGGAAAATGCACTTGTTATTGAATTTTTTTGGTTACTAATTGTGATAATATTGTGATAATATTCCCAAATTTGATGACATTTGCACTAATTGTGATAATATTCCCAAAGTTGATGACATTTTCAAAAGTAGTTGTAAATTTATTTTTGGAAAAAGTTTCTTCCATGTATTAGCACTGCTGGAAAAGTAAGTAGCACGTGAATGTTACATGCATGTAGTAGTACTTTCTGGTAAATTTATGAGTTTTGACTACTCAGAAATGGTAGTATGAAATGATGATAAGGAAATGAGTTAGGTATACCGTGAATATACAGTAGAAGGCACATGCAACAGTTTGACAAAAGTTTTCACTTTTTGAAGATGAAATTAAATGAGGTTACTTGTATGAATGTCAGTCTGCAACTGCAAAGTTGGAAGGGTCCTCCACAGCTAAGTAGCCACATGCAGACTGCAACAAAGTAATTGAGTAGTCTTGTCAAATGCAGTAGAAGTTGTAAAAGCTGTATAATGTGATAAATCAATGTTACGTGTTTCGAAGCAGTATGAGAAGTAAGTAGCACGTGAATGTTACAGGCATGTCTACTTAATTTATGTGGCCTTTCGGCCTTATTTATTATCTAAATATGATGTTGTTCGAAAGTTAATGTTGTATACTAATTGAAGAGAAATGAGTTACACTCCTGGTGATATTATTCGAGCTACTGGTGGGAAATGGTTTTGTGATGATGATTTTAGGTATTCAATGGATCCAAATTTACATTACTCAAGAGGTGCAGTAATCACGATGCATAGGGAGTGGGAATGGCGTGTAGGGTGTTTGTAAATATGTGTAGCCCAATGTCAAGAACATGGAGTGCGAGTAACTAAACAACGCGCCATACACATGCAGCGACACACCCCTCAACAACTGGAACTAGCTTTATTATGTGCAAGAGAGGAAGAGAATCGAATGAGAATGCATTTAAATCGGATGGATGTTAGGGCGAAATCACGCACTAATATTCACGCAAGTATACGCGTTCGCAAGTAATATAGAATACTTTCTAGTTCGTTCCCTCAGAGACTCAGACTAATTTATTGTCTAATTTAACTCACTCACCAATGTATGACTACTTCTCAATGTTAAGATAATAACACTTAAAATTGTTGATTAAATATTAACTATAATTAACTACTTAATTAACCACTTAACTAACACTTCAATTTATCAATAATAAAATACTCATGAGATCACAACTTCATTATTACTTCCTTCTATAGCCATAGTTATTACCTTTAGCATGTGACAGTGATGATATTAATCGAATAACACAAAACTGATAAAAGCCAACTTTCATTGTACTAATACCATTCTACCAAACATCCACAATTAAGATAGAAGTTGAATAGTCATCAATTATGTTGAGTTCCTATATGTCTACAGAAATTGACAACACAACGATTTAAGCACAAGTTATTCCTTTTTGATTACATAGGGCAAATAAAACTGTTAGAGTTACCCACTAATCATGCACAACGTACATGAACCTATGCTAGCATGGCAAGTTCTAAATCTCAAGATCCACCGCGCTTCACAAGAGATTAACACCCTATCTTATAAGTTCGCGACGCACATAAGACGAATACGCACAACCAATACTAGATATCATGCAATCATCACATACTAAAGTATTAAACAATTAACTAAAGAATTCCATAATAAATCCGTTGCAACCCCATGATCACGATTAGCCCATAATAGAACTTATCGCCATCATGGGTTCATATGAAATCATGATAAACAAACACAAGAAAATAATAACTAAACTGATTATATTAAAACAGAGTACGTCACAAGAGTAAATAAGTCAAAGCAAGAAAACTAGCATCCAACGTTACAACGAAACAAGAATCACAAGAATATATGCTTCCTCTTCGTTGCTGTGTGCTAAATCGGTCTTCTTCCTTATCTCCTTCGCTTCTTGCAAAACACAATCTAAAACATAATCTCCTCTTAATACTCTTTGAAAACGTCTCAAATCTACCTATATAATAGTCCCATAAAACTCAGATTACATAGAAGTTGGAAGCCAAACAGAAGTAGAAGTCTAAAATAATATATCTTTTTCCCCGACCCTGCGCGGTCGCTCAGCATTTCTGCGCGGGCGCACAAGGCTGCTGCGCGGCCGCTCAGCATTGCTGCGCGGGCGCGCAGGACCCTACTGGAAAAATTCCAGGTTTGCTCCGTTTCTTCGCCGTAATCTGCCCGTTCTTTTCCTCTCTCAATGGTGAACACATGCCAAGGCTTATTCTTGATGATTCCTCCTCCGAAATGCAACTAATACCCTGAAATGCATAAACACTAGAAAAATGCATCAAATACACAAAATACTTGATTTCAAGACACCAATTTAAGTCATTTTAAGACGTTCTAAGTGGTATAAAATGCCACTTATCACACCCCCAAACTTAAATCGATGTTTGTCCTCAAGCGTCACAGACTCAAAAACAAATAAAAATATGCATGAATGCAATCTATATGAAAATGCCACGATCCCCCTTACTACAATTAACCAACCAAATTGTCACGTTTCAACGAATGCAGTTAGACACTAAAGATCAATAAACTCATGCAAACGGACATACCGCCAGATACGTGGTGTGTGCAAATACTTAACATATATGCTTTGGAACTAGACCAATTACTATGACTAGACTATCCTCAAGGCAATCCTACGATTATACAAAGAATAAAAATTCTAGGCACAAAGTGATATACAACACTATAAGAACTCTGGAGCTTACTACGGAATCGTGCTTTTTATTTACAACTCAAATGCTTATTTGACCGTGCAATGAGTGAGGTCCACAAAAGACTTATACAATGGTATCCATGTAACGAGCGTTAGGTTAGCGGATCCCAGACTCTAAAAGCCTTAGGTCACTAGGCACAAAGTCCCCTAAGAACTTAATAACTCGAATACCAAAGAGCCCACTCTTGATCAATTATGCAAATTTTTTTTTTTTCTCTTTTTTTTTTTCTCTCTGAGCAAGTGCGTTTCGCTCCATCTTGCTCAACCCTAGACTACTCGCATAACATGCGAGCCGGATACTAGCCATTTGACGCCTAGCCACAACTAGCAACAAATTCCATTTTTACTCCATTTTTTTTTCTTTTTCATGCCCTTACCACTAAGAACCTATTATCAAATTCTAAGCATAATAAATAGATTATCCTCGAAAATAATCAGATCATAACAACAATCTAGTCCTTAAGCATTCTCTAAGCCTTAGTGATAATACAAGTGCTTCTAGCATGCATATCAACCTACACAACTTAATATCACTTTAATGTTATCACTACACTCGCATCAATATCACAATTCAGTCGATAAATCATTGCAAAAGGGATCATGGTATATGCATGAGCTATATGATAAACAAATAAAGCTATATAAAAAAAACTATATGGCAAAAATTATGTAACTATATGAACTAACTATCATGAATATGCAGCTATATGACACACACAAAATATTCCTTAACTACCACCCCCAAACTTAAAATCTTCACTGTCCCCAGTGAAGGTAGTAGAAAGGAACACAGGGTATACCTACTCGGAGTCATCATCATCATCACCCTCAGTGGATGGAGTATCAGGCGGCGGGTATGCAGAGTCCTCACCAAAAACTGGCCACTGGATATCAGCTCCAAGGCCTCGAAAAGCAGTCCCTAACGCAAGGGTGAGCTCCTGAGCAAACCTGTTCTGCGTCTCATACATGGCATCCATCCGCCGTGAAAGCCTCCTATACTGGGCATCACCCATCCCAGCACCCTCCTGAGCTCTCGAAGAACTAGCCTCACCACGCCCTGGCCTGGCCATAGTAGCACCTCGTGCTGGACGCCCTCCTGGAAGACGATAACCCAGCCCATGCTCCTCAGGCTCACCACCGGTCCACTCCTACATCCCATTCAGAGTGCCAGAATCTATCGGAGCTGCTGGCAACTGCAACTGCTCATGAGCCGGCCAGTTCACTCCTACTGCTCGGCATAGCTTTGTAACCGTGGATGCATAAGGGATGTTCATATGCTTTGCTCCCCTCAAAAACTTCAGAATTCCTTGGTAGATAAACTCACCAAGGTCCACATAGTATTCCTCATGCAGAATTCCCCACAACAACTGTGCTCTCTCAACTGTGACCTCGTGTCCATGTGAAGAAGGCAAAATATTAGCACATATAAATGCATTCCATGCACGGGCATACCTGTTCATGGCGATCGCCGGAAAGTGACGATACTCATTATTGGCTGGACTGCGGTTCCAAACTGTGCCCGGTCGACAGAGAGTCGCACAAATCAAATCCAAGTCAAAATCCTCAGCAGTCTTTTCATTCCAGTTCTCCTCCTCGGGCTTCCTCTCTCGCTGTCCAATCACAGGGCGAATCGCCGCAGGATGATAATCAACCGTCAGCCCACGAACTACAGAAAACCCATTCTTTTCAGCCTTCGCGTCCGCATAGAACTCGCGAACAACACTCATCGGTACTGCTTCGGGTGACTCACAAAAAGCTATCCACCCCTTCTCTGCAATCATGGGCAACAACTCACCATCCCTCCCTGATGGTAAAAACCCCCTCTCCTTCAGAATCTGCTTCCCCAACAGCCTAGTGTACTCCTCCTCCGCAGCTCTGTCAGTTAACCGAGGCCTTGCAGCAGTACCCCTCGATGAATCAGCAGTAGGAACTGTGCTGCTGCTGTCAATAGTGCGTGCTCTCTTGGGTGCCATTGATTTGTGAATAAAAGTGTGTAAGAACTGATTTTTGATGTTTATGAGAGGGTTTAAGTGTAGGAAGTTGTGGGAGATATGTAGGATAGGTGTATGTATATATAGGGTGTGGAGTAGGTTAAATTAGATTAGGAGTGGGGTTGAGGGATAAAATCATGGGGTAATGGGAAAAGAATTCGTGGGTTTATGGGCTGTGATGGGTTTTTGTGTTTTTTTTTTTCTGAACTGTAAAAAAAATTCTGGAACTCGACCCCTGCGCGGCCGCTCAGCATTTCTGCGCGGGCGCGCAGCAAGCTGCGCGGCCGCTCAGCATAGCTGCGCGGGCGCGCAGAGGGTCTCTGGAAATTTTTTTTTTCAGCCCCTGTTTTCTGATTTTTTTGTATTTTTGGATAGGTTATTAACTTCTAAGGGTTCCTGTAACAACAATTCATGGGTTGCCTCCCACGCAGCGCTTCTTTTTCGTCATTAGCTTGACGTTCCGTACCTATCTCACGTAGTCAACAACATGGCACTAACCACCTTTCGGTTTGTCATGTCCCCATAGTAGTGCTTCAACCGCTGACCGTTGACCTTGAATGCTTGGTCCGAATCATTCTCAAAAATTTCCACCGCTCCATGTGGAAACACAGTTTTGACAATAAAAGGTCCAGACCACCTTGATTTTAACTTCCCAGGAAAAAGTCGGAGCCGAGAGTTGAATAACAGAACTTGTTGCCCTGGCACAAATAACTTAGGATGTAGCTTCCTATCGTGCCACCTCTTCACCTTTTCCTTATACATTTTGTTATTCTCGTACGCTTGAAGTCAAAATTCATCAAGTTCATTAAGCTGAAGCATTCTTTTCTTACCAGCTGCATCTAAATCCAGGTTCAATTTCTTCAATGCCCAGTAGGCCTTATGCTCAAGCTCCGCCGGCAGATGACATCCCTTACCGTACACCAACTGAAACGGTGACATCCCAAGTGGAGTTTTGTATGCTGTTCTGTAAGCCCAAACAGCTTCATCGAGCTTTAAAGACCAATCCTTCCTTGACGGACAAACAACCTTCTCTAGAATGCGCTTTATCTCTCTGTTAGACACTTCCGCTTGACCATTTGTTTGCGGATGATAGGCAGTAGCTACTCGATGATTCACATTATAACGCTGCATCATAGAAGTGAACTTACGGTTGCAAAAATGTGATCCTTCATCACTTATGATTACCCGAGGTGTTCCAAACCTTGTGAAAATTTGCTTATGAAGAAAATTTAGCACTGCCTTTGCATCATTTGTCGGTAAAGCTTTAACTTCGACCCATTTTGAGACATAATCGACTGCCAGCAAGATGTACTGATTATTGCAAGACGAGATAAAAGGCCCCATGAAATCGATTCCCCATACATCAAAGACCTCGACTTCAAGCATCACATTTAATGGCATCTCATCCTTCCTTGACAAATTTCCCACTCTTTGGCAACGATCACACCTTAAAACAAACTGATGAGCATCCTTGAACAAGGTAGGCCAGAAAAAACCTGCTTGCAGAATACGAGCTGCCGTCTTCTCACCTCCATAGTGTCCACCATAAACCGTGGAATGGCAGTCTCGTAATATCCCCTCCGTCTCACAGAACGGGATACATCTCCTGATGATCTGGTCAGCTCCCTGTCTAAACAAATATGGTTCATCCCACATATACCACTTCACCTCATGCAGAAACTTCTTCTTTTGTGCGGATGTCAAATTAGGAGGCATTATATTGCTGACAAGATAGTTTACAATATCTGTAAACCATGGTTCTTCCTCCTGAATTGCAAATAACTGCTCATCCGGAAAAGATTCATTGATTAACGTCCTATCTTGTGAAGTAGAATCGGGATTCTCCAACCTAGAGAGATGGTCAGCTACTTGATTCTCAGTACCTTTTCTATCTTTGATCTCTAACTCAAATTCTTGAAGTAAAAGCACCCAACGAATGAGTCTCGGCTTCGAATCCTTTTTAGAAACCAGATAGCGAATAGCTGCATGATCAGTGAATACTGTCACTTTCGTACCAAGCAGATAAGATCGAAATTTCTCAAAGCCAAAGACTATTGCCAAAAGCTCCTTCTCAGTAGTGGTGTAGTTCAATTGGGCCCCATTTAAAGTCTTACTCGCATAGTAGACCACATGGAAGAGATTTTTCTTGCGCTGTCCCAGAACTGCACCTACCGCATAATCACTCGCATCACACATTATCTCAAACGGTTCTGTCCAATCTGGTGCTGTAATAACTGGTGCCGTGATCAAACTCTCCTTGAGAGTCTCGAATGCTGCCAAACATTCATCATCAAATTTAAAAGGCACATCTTTCTCAAGTAAATTGCACAACGGCTTAGATATCTTTGAAAAGTCCTTGATGAATCGCCGATAAAAACCCGCATGACCGAGAAAACTACGGATTCCTTTCACCGAATTAGGTGGGGGAAGATTTTCAATGACTCCCACCTTGGCCTTGTCCACCTCCAGACCCTTGCTAGAGACCTTATGCCCAAGGATAATGCCTTCACGCACCATAAAATGACATTTCTCCCAATTAAGCACCAAATTAGTTTCCACGCATCTTTTGAGTACGGCGCGCAGATTATTCAAACATTCATCATATGAGTGTCCAAAGACGGAGAAGTCATCCATGAACACTTCGACGTTATTTCCAATCATGTCAGAGAATATAGCCATCATACATCTCTGAAAGGTGGCCGGGGCGCCACATAACCCAAAAGAAACTCTACGAAAAGCAAATGTGCCAAATGGACAAGTGAAGGTAGTCTTTTCCTGATCCTCTGGTGCAATACAAATCTGATTATACCCGGAATAACCATCCAGAAGACAAAAATACTCATGTCCCGCCAATCTGTCAAGCATTTGATCAATAAATGGAAGAGGGAAGTGATCCTTCCTTGTGGCTTTGTTCAATTTTCTATAATCCATGCATACTCTCCATCCTGTAACTGTTCGAGTAGGGATGAGCTCATTCTTTTCATTTGCGACCACAGTGATACCTCCTTTCTTAGGTACACATTGCACGGGGCTCACCCACGAGCTGTCAGAAATAGGATAAATGATGCCTGCATCTAGCCATTTCAGAATTTCTTTCTTCACCACCTCCTTCATGATGGGATTCAGTCTTTGCTGCTGTTCCAAAGTTGGCTTACTACCTTCCTCTAGCAGAATTTTATGCATACAATATGAAGGACTTATCCCCTTGATGTCTGTTATGGTCCATCCTATAGCCGATTTGAATTCTCTCAAAATCCTTAAGAGCTTGTCTTCCTCACTACCTGAAAGGTCAGCTGAAATAATAACAGATAACGTAGATGAATCACCTAAAAAAGCATACCTCAAGTGTTCAGGTAATGGTTTGAGATCTAAGGTAGGCGCTTCCTCTATTGATGGTTTGAGCTTCCCTTCAGCGTTCTTGAGGTCAGAAGTACCAAGAGATTCAAATGGTATATCCAGCTTTCGCTTCCAGGGAGAAGCGTTCAGATATTGTAATTGCTCGTTGCTATCTTCATCATCACTGTCAAATCCCCCCACTAAGGCCTTTTCCAATGCATCAGTCATTAGCATGTGATCGAGTTCCGAAGTAACCGCAGAATCAATCACATCCACTTTTAAGCACTCCTCATCTTCTGTAGGAAATTTCATTGCCTTGAATACGTTGAAGGTCACATCCTGATCTTGGACCCGCATAGTAAGTTCCCCTTTTTGCACATCTATCAAGGTACGGCCAGTAGCCAAGAAAGGCCTCCCCAAGATTATGGGAATCTTCTTATCTTCCTCAAAATCCAGAATAACAAAATCTGCAGGAAAGAAGAGCTTATCCACCTTGACAAGCACATCCTCAACTATGCCCCTGGGGTAAGTAATGGAACGGTCAGCCAATTGTAGCGACATGTATGTGGGTTTTGGATTAGGCAGATCCAGCTTTTTAAAGATCGACAACGGCATCAGATTAATGCTTGCTCCCAAATCACAGAGGCACTTGTCAAAAGTTAGATTGCCAATGGTGCAAGGAATGGTGAAGCTTCCTGGATCTTTCAGTTTTGGTGGTAACTTTTGTTGCAGAACCGCGCTGCATTCTTCCGTGAGAGCAACGGTTTCAAGGTCATTCAGTTTCACCTTCCTTCAAAGAATAGTCTTCATAAACTTCGCATAACTAGGCATTTGTTCCAGAGCCTCAGCGAAAGGTATATTGATGTGAAGTTTCTTGAACACCTCCAGAAACTTCACGAACTGTCTATCCAGCTTTTGTTGCTGCAATCTCTTAGGAAAAGGTGGTGGAGGATAGAGCTGTTTCTCCCCTGTATTAGCCTCAGGCAGAGTGTGTTCAACAGTAGTCTTCCTTGGTTCCGCCGCTTTCTCCTTTTGCTTAGATTCTTCATCTCTAACTTCAGCTTCAACTTCTTTTGCCTTTTCAGCATCAGCTACTTTTCCAGACCTTAAGGTAATAGCCTTGACTTGCTCTTTAGCTTCCTTCCTGCCTGGTACTTCCGTGTCACTGGGAAGAGTGCCAGGTTGACGATTGAGCACTGCATTGGCTAATTGACTGATTTGATTTTCCAAGGTCTTGATAGAAACTGCCTGAGTCTTGCACAACAGCTTAAGTTCCTCAAAATCAGCACTAGTAGGTGCAGCTGCACTTCCCTGTTGAGGATATGATTGCCTTGTAGCATACTGCTGTGGTTGCTGGAATCCAGGTGGGTTAAACTGTTTACTTACTCCTTGCTGATATGGTGGCTGAATAGCATTCTGATTATTCCCCCAGCTGAAATTTGGATGATTTCTGTTGTTAGGATGATAAGTCGCTGGCACAGGCTGCTGTTGTCGCTGATAATTATTAACATACTGAACAGATTTATTGACAAGAGAACACTGATCCGTAGCATGAGAACCTGCACAAAGCTCACAAACCATAGCTATTTGATTAACTCCATACGTAGCCAGAGAATCAACCTTCATCGATAGCGCTTGGAGCTGGGCTGCAATAGCGGTGGCTGCATCAACTTCCAGAATACCTGCTACCTTGCCTGACGTCATCCTCTGAGTTGGGTTTTGATGCTCATTTGCAGCCATCGTCTCGATAAGATTATACGCCTCAGTATAGCTTTTAGCCCATAAGGCGCCTCCAGCTGCTGCATCGAGCATGGGCCGAGATTGGGCCCCCAAACCATTATAAAAACCAGTGATTACCATCCAATCCGGTATTCCATGATGTGGACATTTTCTCAACATTTCCTTGTAGCGTTCCCAAGCCTCGGACATAGATTCTGTAGGTTGTTGCGCAAACTGAGTAAGAGCACTCCTCATAGCAGCAGTCTTTGCCATTGGATAAAACTTCACCAGAAACTTTTGCGCAAGATCTTGCCACGTAGTGATGGACCCAGCTGGTTCAGAATGTAACCAGTCTTTAGCTTTATCCCTCAGTGAGAATGGGAAGAGCCTCAACTTGATAGCCTCATCAGTCACGCCATTATACTTAAAAGTGCTGCAGATCTTGACAAAATTCCTTATGTGCATGTTGGGGTCTTCAGTTGCCGCTCCTCCAAAAGAAACATAATTCTGCACCATCTGAATAGTACCCGGCTTGATCTCAAAGGTGTTAGCTTGAATAGCCGGATGAAGGATGCTTGACTGAATGTCATCAATTTTAGGCCGAGAAAAATCCATAAGAGCTGGATCAGCTTGAACAATACGATCTCCCATGTTTACTGGTTCTTTCTGCTCAGTTCCTGAATCCGAATCCTCAAAATCTAACTTCTCCGGTGTATCAAGAACTTCGTCTTTCTCCTCAGCTGTATCTAAGGTCCTCTTGCGAGCACGAGAACGAGTTTGCATAAACGCTTGCTAAAGTACCTGAAACACAACCGAAAAGAGTAATTAACTACTACGTCCTAATCACTGAGTCCTAATGACCAATGATGGTAAGTACATAAACTAAACAAATACGCCGAGTCCCCGGCAGCGGCGCCAAAAACTTGTTAGGGCGAAATCACGCACTAATATTCACGCAAGTATACGCGTTCGCAAGTAATATAGAATACTTTCTAGTTCGTTCCCTCAGAGACTCAGACTAATTTATTGTCTAATTTAACTCACTCACCAATGTATGACTACTTCTCAATGTTAAGATAATAACACTTAAAATTGTTGATTAAATATTAACTATAATTAACTACTTAATTAACCACTTAACTAACACTTCAATTTATCAATAATAAAACACTCATGAGATCACAACTTCATTATTACTTCCTTCTATAGCCATAGTTATTACCTTTAGCATGTGACAGTGATGATATTAATCGAATAACACAAAACTGATAAAAGCCAACTTTCATTGTACTAATACCATTCTACCAAACATCCACAATTAAGATAGAAGTTGAATAGTCATCAATTATGTTGAGTTCCTATATGTCTACAGAAATTGACAACACAACGATTTAAGCACAAGTTATTCCTTTTTGATTACATAGGGCAAATAAAACTGTTAGAGTTACCCACTAATCATGCACAACGTACATGAACCTATGCTAGCATGGCAAGTTCTAAATCTCAAGATCCACCGTCGCTTCACAAGAGATTAACACCCTATCTTATATGTTCGCGACGCGCATAAGACGAATACGCACAACCAATACTAGATATCATGCAATCATCACATACTAAAGTATTAAACAATTAACTAAAGAATTCCATAATAAATCCGTTGCAACCCCATGATCACGATTAGCCCATAATAGAACTTATCGCCATCATGGGTTCATATGAAATCATGATAAACAAACACAAGAAAATAATAACTAAACTGATTATATTAAAACAGAGTACGTCACAAGAGTAAATAAGTCAAAGCAAGAAAACTAGCATCCAACGTTACAACGAAACAAGAATCACAAGAATATATGCTTCCTCTTCGTTGTTGTGTGCTAAATCGGTCTTCTTCCTTATCTCCTTCGCTTCTTGCAAAACACAATCTAAAACATAATCTCCTCTTAATACTCTTTGAAAACGTCTCAAATCTACCTATATAATAGTCCCATAAAACTCAGATTACATAGAAGTTGGAAGCCAAACAGAAGTAGAAGTCTAAAAAAATATATCTTTTTCCCCGACCCTGCGCGGCCGCTCAGCATTTCTGCGCGGGCGCGCAAGGCTGCTGCGCGGCCGCTCAGCATTGCTGCGCGGGCGCGCAGGACCCTACTGGAAAAATTCCAGGTTTGCTCCGTTTCTTCGCCGTAATCTGCCCGTTCTTTTCCTCTCTCAATGGTGAACACATGCCAAGGCTTATTCTTGATGATTCCTCCTCCGAAATGCAACTAATACCCTGAAATGCATAAACACTAGAAAAACGCATCAAATACACAAAATACTTGATTTCAAGACACCAATTTAAGTCATTTTAAGACGTTCTAAGTGGTATAAAATGCCACTTATCAATGGATCTACAAACAAAATGTAGGGAGTTTGCTGAAGATGGCGACCATCACAGCACAAGAATGTATCATCATTTCGCTACGAGTCCCAACTATGTTTCCGATTGCTACTTGTCGGATGATGAGTAATAAACATATGAAGTGAGGTTCGGAATATGATAGATAATGCAATACGTTGTATCTTTTATCATACAATATTTCCGAATATTGTATTTTGATAGTGCACTTTATTATTTTGAGCTTTTGAAATTATTATGATAAATTTTAGAATGATTTGACTACTCAGATAGTGTGTGAGTGTGTATGATAAATTTAGTAAGAACTACTGTACAATTCTAATGTGACATAATTGTTAGCATGCCCTATAAATGTCTTCGTTATTTCAATTGAAAAGCATAAAATGGATAAGGGTAAAAAAAGAGCATCCTCAAGCACATCTAAGACCATTTGGCGTCAGCTTAGTATCGCAGAATGTATCGGTCGTGGAAAGAGAATTAATGAAGATGAGAGTATGAGAAAGAAGAAGAAGAAGAAGAAGAAGGTGAATCAAAACATTTTGGGCGAGATAAAAGCTGATAAAGAAAAGCTTCGAAAGGCTTATAATGATCGGTCCCTCCCAGAGGATGAACGCATTTGTCAGATCGATAAAGTGTATAAAAAATATGACAAAATGGAAATAAACCTGATTAAAAAAGAGAAGATAGTGAAATTGCATGGTATGTTGAAGGTCATCAGGCCTGGCGTGAAGTTGGAGAAGATGAGGATGAAGAAGCGGGTGAAGTTGTGGATAGTGCAGGAACTGATGAGGATCAATATGTTGTAAACCTTGCAGATTTTTAAGTTCTTTGTGATATTTTTTGTATAATTTTAGTAACAATCTGAATGCCTAATTGGAATGTTTATTTTAAATGGGATAACCTGATAGTAGTTCCATATTTTGAAGCTAGAATGGACAACACAATAACCAACTTTTGCATGTAATGTTCGAAATAGCAAGATAGACAACTTAGATTATACAAATGACAATTGTAGTACAACATGTAAAATGAAAGATAATTAGTGAAAAGTAAGACAGGAAAATGTAATAAAACTAAGAAACGAGCAATTAGAAGTTCACGTTGTTAAGTGTGGGCGCCCTGGGCATTTCTTGGTACGCTTGAAGTGACCTTCTTGGTTGCATACACTACATTTCTTTCCTGACTACGGACCATCAATCTCCGTTCAGTTCTGCACCGATTGGCCCTTATCTCCACATTTTTGCTTAAGTTTTTTCAATGATTTATCTGCCACTAACTTTCCATACCCCTGCCAAGGTGGGGGTAATTCGTATTTCCAGTATTCAGTTGGTTGCAACGGATAAATAATTGGCCGATACAAGTTCTTCATTGTCTGGTTTTTATGGCAATTTTCAATGAAATGATCCCAACTTAATCCATGTCTTATACAACTAGCCATTATGTGAGAGCACATAATATGATGGGTCTCCCATATTCCACATGTGCACGTATGGTCATTGAGGTTGACGACCTAGATCTTACCTCCCTTTACCCTACCCTTAGCAATTGTGTATTGACGTGTAACTATTTTCAAGATCCCACGTGCACGGTGAAAAGTAATAACCATATGTCCTGTTGCCTTTCTATGAATTTTTGCTAACATGCTGGCTGAACGCGTACATAACTGTTGACCCTGTTGCACACCGTCATCCACTATATTTCTATGTGTTTCAATAATTGTGACGACCTTGTAGAAGAGTACTCCATCATCGCTGTTACCGGAAGAAAATGAGCCCTTCTTATGTTTCCTTTGAAACCCTCAAGCATGTTTGTGGTTGGTTGACCATAGAGAACACCATGATCGTGGGAAAGTGTCCACCTCTCCACGGGTATTCTTGCAAGATAGTCAGGGGGGAATTTTACCAATCATTTCCATGTATGCATCATGTTTGGAGACCTGCGTGGTTGTTCCAGCTTTCCGCATTAATTTCTTTAGTTCACCACCAGGGTGATGATGGCAGAAGTTGCTTCTGACATGTAGTAGACAGAACCTATGGATGTGTAATGGCTCAGCAAAGCCGTTTTGAGGGTCTTGTATTGCAGAGAGAATACTGGCTGCTCGATCAGAGATGATGCACACGCCGGTCTTTTGGCGACAGACATGTCTCCGAATATGTTGCAGAAACCAAGACCAGTTCTCATATGTCTCCTCATCAACCAAACCATAGCAAAGAGGAAAAGGGTGGTTGTTTGAATCTACACCCAGGGCAACAAGCAGCTTGCCCCTATATCTTCCCTTCAAGAAAGTTCCGTCTATTGAAATCACAGGACGTGCATGTTGCCACCCCTCCATCATTACCTTCAAACACCAAAAGATTCGCTTGCATACGGGCATGCCCCGTTCCTCAGCATGAGGCATGACATTGATCTCAGCAATAGTTCCGGGATTTGTCTTCTTGATGGCTGCAAGAAACATGGGAAGAGCTTGGTATGTTGTATCCCAACTTTCATAGACTTCCTCAATGGATATTTGTTTGCCTCACCACGCTTTCTTGTACCCCACTATATGGTTATACTTGTTGTTGATAAGCGGGATAATGGTTTTAATGGGGATTTCTGATGTATCTATCACCTGTTTCACATGTCACTGATTGTGTTAAAATATTTCCGTACTAAATATGTAGGGAATTTAAATAGTTATGTATGTTCAATTGCTTACAAGTGGTTTCACAATATGCGAAATCATCCTTGCATATAACTTCTTGTGATCTTGCAACGGCTGATCAACCATGCATCTGTGTTCCTCTCTATTCACATTTATCCTCCAGTATCCAGAATTATGCATGAAAGCAGCTCGCATCCTCTAGTTATAGCCCTCAGCCCGACACTATATAATGAGTTGTTCTTTGTTACTCTTTGTCATTTTATATGTACGATCAGTGAAAATATGAGCGTGCTTCACTACCAACAACAGGGTTGCTTTGTCATGGTAACACTTTCCTTCACTCAGTTCCCCCTGATCGAGGTCTTCATCAACATACATATCATTAGGGCTATCTTTTATTGGGGGAATATATTTCTATGTGCAAAACCATGGAGCCCTTGGAATATGATGCTCTTCCCCAGCTGTTGGAAATATGCTAGAAATTTCTGCATTCCTCTCTAGATGCCCTCCCCCTTCATCGCTTCCGGACAAATCTTCTTTGTTAGGAAATGAATAACACACAGGGGGTGAATGTGTTTTACTGTTTTTGAGCTTTTCTTGAAACTTTTATGGTTGAACAAAGTAAATCAATTCTTGTAGTAAAAATCTGTTCATGCAGAAATTAAGCTTGCAGAAAATAAAGAACACAGATCTTCAAAACTCACTTAATTTTATATTAAAATTATGAATGTTTTGCTACAAAATTTCTAAGCTCTTTGTTGAAAAAGATCTTAGCTTCTTCTTGAGAGCGTTATTAGATTTTCTATCTCACTTGTTACTACTGACTAAAGGACCAGTGTTAACTTTATAAATTAGTTAACTAATGGTTAACACAGTGTACAATAAAACATGCTATTGGCTTTTGTAAACAGTCACTTGTCATTTCCATTTACAGAAAAGTATATCTTCTATTTATGGCTTAGCATATCTTTAACATCCTGTGATTATCTTGATCTTCCTTTGTCAGTTAATTTTCACCATTGATCTTGTACATTCTTCAAGCTACTTTTTGCAGACTTGTCAATTCAGCTGTTTGGATTATTTGTTGATTGTTAATCTTGGATATTGAACTGATCTGCAATTTTGTACTTTGAGATTTTACCACGAGATCTCCATTTGGTCTATAGAGAACTTGACATCTTGATAAGTATATTGGCTTATCGAGATCTCTAATACTCCATAGCAAATTTGACTTGTAGAGGTCTCTGAGTTCTCTATAAGAGTTTGGCTTGTAGAGATCTCTAATCTTCATATCTTCACTTTGACTTATCGATATCTCTGAGTTCTCTAATGGATTATTGACTTATCGATAACTCAGAGTTCTCTAGTCAAATTAGACTTGTCGACAACTCAGAGTTATCTAGTGAATTTTAGCTTATCGATATCTCTGAGTTCTCTAGTGAAATTTGACTTATCGATAACTCAGAGTTCTCTAATGAATGTTAACTTGTCGATAACTTTGAGTTCTCTAGTGAAGAAAATGACTTGTCGATATCTCCAAACTCCATATCTTCAATTTGGCTTGTTGATATCTCTGTGAGTTCTCTAGTGCCTTTCCTGACTTCTCGATAAGTCATTTTGAGTTCTCGAATGACTTCTCTATAATACTAAATCTGTGACTTGTAGAGATCTTGACTTAGAATATTTTTCATAAAACAGATTTATTCAACTCTAAGCTTCTTCATAATTATTCTGAGGTATGATCTTCTTGATCTTCTTCCATATAAAATTCTTAGGCTTGACACTATTTATAGAAAAAGACTCTACTCTACTCCTTTGTCATTTTTACAGACTTTAAGTGTTACAAGTACAAAATACAAATTAAGATAACAATACAACTTACTTAGGGTTGACAAATTATCTTAGTCTTGTTAAGGTACATGCACGTCTTGCACTACAATCTCCCCCAATTTGTGAGAAGATTTCTTAACAGAAATTCAGGTCTGTTAACAAGACTAACCCCAAGTTTAAAATGATGGAAAATAAAATTAATACACAAAGCTTGATAGAATTACAACTTTTGTACAACAAAGATTTACGAGGTTCAATGGTTACAAATGTCAGGTAAAGCCAGTTTTTGTATCTCCTTCTTCCCTAAGAACATCCTTCAAGTGATCTAGAATTTCAAGTTCTTCTATGATAGGTGTTCCACTTAGAGCTTCTACAAGTTTTTATCTTGCTACCTTGGGGTAACCACTGTCTAGAAAATCTATTCTAAAACTTGAGAATCCTCCAGCTTTAATGTTTAGAAATTTCCCATCTTTAGAGATTCTGCTCATTCCTTTGGCCTTTAGCTCTTCTGATCTTTTTATATGCATCTCTATTTTTTCATCATACTTCCTCCTTCTCTCTTCAGCTTCAGCCTCATTTCTTCTCTTAGTTTCCTCCCTTTCAATCAACCATTCAGCTATAACTGATCTCCATGCCCTTATAGCAGTTTCGATCCTTGTCCTTTAGCAAACTTATCACTCTTTTAATTTCTGTTGGTGATAGAGAATCTATTAAGTCATTGCCAAGAAAAGTGAAGGACCCATCTTCAAAATAAATTCTAACTTTTCTCATGGAAAAAACCCAGACTCTAACTATTTCTTCATCTAGATGTTGGAAATAATCTTCATCTGAGGTGCACCAATTTAGAGGTAGAAAGTCAGACTCCTTAAAATAGTTCTAGATGGCCCTTTCAGTGACTTCTTCTTTCTTTGTAGGCTTAACTTTCTTAGGCTTTCTCCCAATAGATTTGTGCTTTATTTTCAGTGAGGGTTTGGCAAGAGGTAGGGTTGTCATTTTCTTGAGATTTGTCTGGCTTGTGGTGATTGGAATTTTTAGGAAAGAGTTGGCTGTTTGGTTGTACAATTTTAGCTTTAAGGTTTGAGGTGGTTTGATGTTTGAGATAGTTGATGTTGTAGGTTGAGCTGAGGTTTGAGCTAGTTGTGTTTGGATTTTTAAGGATTGGTGTGGTTTTGAGCCATCATGAAGCTTCTTGCTCCTCCTCTCACCTCTTCTCTTCTTTTCTTCATCTTTCTTGTCATCCTCCTTCTTCTTCTCTCCACCCTTACTTCCAGATGGCTTACTGGATTGACTTGGATTTGAGCCAGAAGGATTTTGATTATCTTTCTTCTGCTCATCATCATCCAAATCATCCTTGTTGATTTGTGTCTTGGGCAAGTTAGCTTCTGCATTATCCAGATATCTCATCAGTAGCTTTATCATTTCCATATCATCATTGTTCCTATTTTTCTTGGTTTTTAAGCAAATTTCTAGGACCATGATAAGCTTCTTTTTGATCATGACACACTGTTTGGGGATCTGAAAATGTTTAAATTGTTTGGTGTTTAGACAGATGTATGTTATACCCTTGCTTGGTTGTAGATATGCTTCAGGAAAAGCAGCCATTTGGGCATTTCTCAATTATGTTAATAGCAAGGTATCTTCTTGAGTTATAACTTTGACTTTGTTGATGAAGATATCCAACTCAGATGCCCTTCTTGAGACAAGGTAATTGAGGGACACCTGCATACATCTATTTGTCCCTGAGTCATTTGCATTGATCACTATCTTCTTTTGCTAGAAAATTGTCTTGATTGACCATGATCACTCTTATCAAATTAATTATCTTGTCTAGGGCCTTTTTGTATGTGAAGTGATTGTTGTTGAGAGAAGCTTTTAAGGCTTTGAGTAGTTCATCAAACTCTCTGCTCAGACTAGGTCCCTCAGCAGCCCTAATAAGTCTCTCCATGTCAAGATCAACTTCTTTAGATAATTTCTTTTCAGCACCCTAGACTTGTTGTTGAGATGACCTTTATTGTGCCAATCTAGCCTTTATCTCCCCCTTAGTCTTGTTGGCAGGCATGAGGAGGGGAGTAGGGATTTCAGGCCTTACCTGTTCAGGTAGAGAAGGTAGTGGTATGTTGAGTTTGCCAATGATGGCTCCGAAAGCTATAGAATTCTGCATTTGAAGATGCTTACGGGAGTCCACCAAGGTCTGGATGTCTGTTTGTTGGCTCTTGACAAGAGATGTCAAGGCCTGAACTTGTGAAGTGAGAGAAGAGTTGGAGTCTTGCAGTGCTGAGACTTGGCCTTGTAGAGATTGAATCTGTAAATTTGTTGAAGTAGATGCAGGTTGATGAGAGCTTGATGTAGAGATAGCAGTAGGTGATCCAAATGTAGCTTGCACAAATTTCTGAATCTCATCCATGACCAAGGAAGAAGGAGTATATCTTGCAGTGTGCATCTGATCCAACTTCAACCTTGTGTCATTAGATTTAGTGATATGATTTTGAACTTGATTGTGCAAGGCTACAAAAGAATCCTTGAATTGAGTTATGCTTTTATCAATCTCACTGAGATCAAACCTAGACATTTGTTCTGAGAAGGTTTTGAATTTATTTTTGATCTCAGTTTGAGAGGGAATGACTTCATCCATCTTTTCCCTTACTATCTTCCTGATTCTGTCTTTATGACCAGTCAATTTGATTTCAAGAGCCTTACGAAATAGATGAAATGCTTTGAGCTGAGCCTTGTATACATCTGTAATGGCATCATAGACAGCTTGTGGACTCAAGTCTTTTGTATTGCTGCCCAGAATAGTAATGTATTCTTCTCTGAATATGGCGAAAACTTGATCCATTTCTAAGGCAAAGTCATCAGACAGCCATGCATCCACATTCTCATCTTGCTCAGCATCATTAACAATCTTCTCCTTTTGCGCCTCAACCTCTTCATTGTAAGTAAGCATGATAGCTTGATAGTCCTGGTTGCTCATATTTGAAGTCAAAAGATGTTGTGAGATGTTGACTAGTCCAAAAATCTGCTCCACTAGTAGATCATCTATAGAAGTTGGTTGAGATCCAGATTCTTGCAGCCACTGAGATAGAATGTGTGGTTGTTGAGGTTGGGAAGTTGAAGGTTGTGAGGTTGATGGTTCAGAAACACATGTGATTGAAGTCACAGTTTTACTCACAGATTGCTCTGTGGTTATGGCCAGTTATTGTTCCTCACTAGGTGTGGGAACTTCCAATTGAATTGAAGAGGATTTGACTGGGTTACTTCCATGTGCACCGATCTCAAACCCTTGTGTGTCTTGCAACACAATGGCACTTGAATGTGTTATACTTGCCTCCCCTATGACAGGATCATTGGCAATTGTTCTCCTAGCATCAATTGCCAAGGCAATTTCTGCTAGGGTTTTGAGGGGAGTTATCCCTACATGAGGAACCTCCAATTGAATTTGAGAGGATTTAGGTAGCTCCCCCTCAGGAGTACTACTCTCAAACCTTACAGTCTTTGAAGACTGATTGGCACATGAAGGTGCATTTTGAGTTTCCATGGGGTCTTCAGTGAAAACTGATGAACCCCCCATGTTTGTGTGGTGTCATCAAGGTCTACCCTGAAAGGAATATGTCCTAAGTCCAATCATGTATGAGGATTTAGGAATAACTTTTATGTAATTTGTTTTGATTTCATTGATATTAATAAAGACTTATTTTGTTTTTATTACGGGCTTTATCTATTTAAGTGTTTAAATAAGATATACCATAGTTTAGAGTAAAGCTTTTTATGGATTATGATGAGATCATAATAGTGAGACCTAAAAAGATGATAACTCTAAACTTAAATAGTTCCTGGTCATAGGATTACTAACTGGTAATTAATAATCCGCAAAGATCGGTACATACTATGCTTACTTCATTATGAAGGATGTCTGTTCTCATAAACATTTGTGTGGTGACACTATAGCTAGTATGTAGGTGCTTATTATGGAATAAGTTCACTGAACATAACTCGCCCAGCTGAACAACTGATGGAGTTCACTCACGTGTCAGCAGTTGTTCGCTTAGTGATAGTTATACAAGTATCCTTAGACTTGAGGTCATCATAGTCATCTTGTGTACACTGAACTATGCTTTGGTTTAGTTCTTAGTCTCCAGGGACAATTATTAGGGCTCTTCTGGGTATAGGAATTTGTACACGAAGATAGTGTATGATCAATAGAGGATCTACCCCTTCCAGTGAAGGAAGCGAATGTTCAAGGCTGATCCACTTATGCTAGTTCAGGAATCTCTAGCCAGAGTGAATGAAATTAGAAAGGAGTTTCTAATTTGCATAGAACTACGCATAGTAAATGGTAAGCAAGTGATTGAATTAGATAGGCTTGACACGAGATCCATGCCTTGTATTTAATCAGGACATTGTAGGGTAGAAGGAGTTTATTGTACGGTAACTATTTACTGACAGGTTCTTGGTATTCTAAGCAGTGAATTCATGTTATCCGGATAGTCGCGATATGTTGAGAAGCATCACTCACGATGTAGAATAAATGTGATTAATTAATTAATCATATTTAATAAATTAGAGAATTTATATAAATAATGATAAAATAGTTTTATTATTATTTATTTCTACTACCGACTTAATATTGAACCTACAGGGTCACACCATAAAAAGAGAATGATTTTATGGTGGAGGAATTAATTAATAATGGCTAATAATTATTTATTTATGAAATAAATAATTAATTGGAAAATTTAATAATTGATTAAATGAGATTTAATTGATTATAAATTAATTAAGAAAAGTTCTTAATATTATTAATTAAGGATTTAATTTTTGGAAATTAAATCAAGAGAGAAAATTATTTCTAAAGTGTTTAGAAAAAGGATTAATAATTAAAAGGTGTTTTAATTTTTAATGAGAATAATAAATGGGATAATAATAATATTATTTATGGGAAAATTTCAGCTGAAAATTTTGCCTATAAATACACTATTATAGACCTTATTTTATTTTGAACCCCTGAAACCCAAAAGTTTTAGAAAACCAAATTCTCTCCACCTCCACCTCCTCCTAAAAGTCGTTTTCTTGGTGGATACCGGTGGAGTGCTTCACACTTGAGGAGCAACTGCTAAGGATCTCTGATCGTTGTCTCCGAATTATTTTAAAAGGTTAGATTCGATCCCTCGAATTTTTATTCACGATTTATATGCTTTTATTTGGATTTTGTGTGTGTAAAAGTGTTTTACCATGACCCCGCTGCGTTTAAAATCCAACAATGGTATCAGAGCATAGGTTGTATGCATATAGATCTGTGGTAAAAATTTCAGAATTTTATGTGCTTGTATGAATTAATTATGATTTTTACAAGTTATATTATGGATTAATTTTGTCTGATGAGAAATCGTTTCTCAGAATAATTTTGAATGTTGATCTGGGTTCTACAAGTGTTGTAGATCGTCTGGGTATTTTTTCATAATTTTAGGATGTATAGATTTTTTATTATGAATTTTTGAAGTTATTACAATTAAAAACGTAATTAAATAATTATATATATATATATATGTATTGTATGTATATATATATGTACTGCATCTGCAAGTGCTTATGTTGCTGCTATTGTGCTGCTGTGCACGGAAGTAGAAACATATCTGTTATGCACGCTATTCGAGAGGAGAAAAAGGACTGCGGCGGCTGAAAAAATAATAATAAAAATATATATATATAGGGGTGTAACGCATTCCGGGAATGCGTTACACACCTGTGGCGCATTCGCGGAATGCGTTACACCCTTTAATGGCTTAAAAGGGGTGTAACGCATCACCGGAATGCGTTACAGGGTTTGTAACGCGTTCCTGTAATGCGTTACAGCCCGTCTGTTGATTTTAAAATTGATTTTCTGGGAGTTTCGTAACTCCGTTTTAGGCGTGCAATATACCGTTGGATTCGTTTTTTCGAGACGGATCTAATGGAGTGATCAATTTTAGTTTATATAAAAGTTTTGAACTGTTTATATTTCCATGAAGTGTTTTAAAGCTATTTTTGACTATTTTTAATTGCTTTTAAATGCTTCATGTGATACATAGAGATGTATAATGCTTAGACTAATGTGCTAGATTATGTAACATGCCTACCTTGATGTTTATTCATGTTTATATATGTGATATATGCTTAGTTTATCATGCGATGATAGATTAAGGTGAACTTAAATGAACATAAGGCTTTTGTTAGACAACCTAGTATAGTGAAATTGTTTCATAACCTTAAGAATAATATTATGAATACAATCATGAGATTCTTGTGTTTGTGAAACACGTAATTGAATATGAATTTTCGATATGAGAGAAAGGATGATTCTGTCAACAACAGATTTCTATCTGTAAGAAAGGGTTATTAAGTGACGCCTCTTGACAATGCTCCACCCGATCTGGGAATCATCTGATTATTGATTATTGATTTGAAATATTTAATTTAAAAGGAAGAATTTCTTTATAATATGATTATGATTGTAACATAATATAATCCCTCTAAAATTAAATAATATCAAGTAGTAATTGGCCAATGATACAACGGGCTTGTGTCGGTCATAGCCTTCCAACATGGTCGTTTCGTGCCACAGCCGAGGGCTTTGATTTCGAAATAAGAAATACTTGTCTATTACATAGAGATGTGTACATTGAATAAGAATCTAAAGGTCGTTACGTGCCACAGCCGTGGGCCTTTGGGGACTGATTCATTTGTACGGAATGTTGGGTTTGACTTGACTTAGAATATTGAGTGTGTCGTGCCACAGTCGTGACTCAATTATTCAAGAGGCTAAAGTTTGATTAGGGAATAACATAAGATGTAATTGACAAGAGTTGTCTGCCTATTGAACATTACATGGCATTTCGTGCCACAGCCGGGGTTGTGTAATGGAATGTAGGATCATATTCCCACTAGCATTATGAATGCTTAATTTTTCACGTAGAGGGTTGAATAAATTAGATAAACTAGTGGGAGCCACTTATGAATAAAGACCCGATTCATGTAGTGTTTTAAAATGAAATCGAATATTTGCTAAGTGTTGTTATGTGTTTATCATTTACAGATTTACAATATATATTATGTCTTCTGCACTATCACTCAGGAGCATACTAGATGCTCACAAATTGACTGGTCCTAATTATGCTGACTGGCTTCGAAACTTGAGAATTGTTCTCAGGATTGAGAAGCTAGAATACGTGATTGACTCACCTAAGCCTACTGAACCTACTAGTGATGCACATAATGATGAACATGTTGTGTATCGTAGGTGGATAGATGACGCAAATTTTGCTCAATGCATCATGCTAGCTTCCATGAATATTGAGCTACAGAAGCAACATGAGCATATGGATGCTCACACTATCCTCATGCATCTACAAGAGTTGTATGATGTGGCAGGGAGGATAGCTCGATATGAGATATCGAAGGAGTTGTTCGGTTGTAGGATGTCTGAGGGATCATCTGTGAATGACCATGTACTTAAGATGATCAATTTGATTGAACGTCTTGGACAACTTGGTTTTGCCATGGATGGGGAGCTGAGCCAAGACTTGGTCTTGCAATCGCTTCCGAGTTCGTTCTCGTAGTTTGTTGTGAACTTTCACATGAATAAGTTGGATGTCAGCCTGCCTGAACTCCACAACATGTTGAAGACTGCGGAATCGAATTTTTCCCCTAAGAAGAGTTCTGTTCTTCTAATTGGTGAAGGTTCCAATCCTAAGAAAAGGAAGAGGAACTCTTCCAAGAAGAAGAAAGTAGGTGAAGAAAAGCCGGTTCCAACAAAAGCTGAAGACCCCAAGAGCAAAGTTGTTTGCTTTCACTGTAACAAGGGGGGGCACTGGAAGAGGAACTGCAAGGTTTACCTTGCAGAATTGAAGAAGAAGGGTAGTGAGACTACCGCTTCTGATTCAGGTATGTTCATGATAGAAATGAATATGTCATTAAATCAAATTTCTACTTGGGTATTAGATACCGCCTGTGGTTCTCATATCTGTAATTTGTTGCAGGGACCAAGGAGAAGTAGGACTCTTGAGGAAGAGGAGGTGATTCTACTGATGGGAAATGGAGCAAGAGTTGCTGCTGAAGATGTAGAATCATTTCATTTACATAGGCCTACGGGCAAGACTATTGTTTGAAATAATTGTTATTTTGTTCCCTCGATTGTGAGAAATATTATTCCCATGTTAGACTTTGGTGGATTTTTCATTTATTATTGAGAATAATGAATGTTCTATTCTTAGAGATAATATTCTTTATGGACGTGGTACTTTAAATAATGGTCTGTATGTATGTGACATAATTTATTTCAGATTGAACAAACTAATAAAAGAAAAGGGATGATGAAAATCTCACTTTATAGTGGCATTGCAGTCTCCATTTAGTGGACATGGAGAAAGGGCAGCAAATTTACTAGGAATGGTACACACAGTTGTATGTGTACCAATGTCTATGCAAGCCATGGGTGGGTTTTCATACTTCATTACTTTCATAGATGATAGATCTGGATTCGGATATTTGTTTGATGAAACACAAGTCTGAGACCTTAGAAAAGTTCAAAGAATATAAGTATGAAGTGGAGAAACAATCAAACATAGTATTATAATTCTTCGATTAGATCAAGATGGTGAATACTTGAATGGAGAGTTTCTGGATTATCTCAAAGTAAATGGTATAGTCTCCTAGTGGACGCCTCCAGATTGGTATCTGAAAGGAGAAATCGAACTTTGTTAGACATAGTTCGGTCCATGATGAGCTATGCAAATCTTCCAGTATTCCTATGGGGTTATGCATTGGAAACCTCGGCATATTTACTGAATAAGTTGCTTTCCAAATCCGTTCCTCAAACTCCGTATGAGATATGGAAAAGAAAGGAAACCGAGTCTTAAACACGTTAAGATTTGGGGATGTCCAGCTTATGTCAAGAAAGTTGACCCAGATAAGCTGGAATATCGATCCGTAAAATGTAGTTTTGTGGGATATCCTAAAGAGACTTTAGGGTATTACTTCTGCACCGATCATCGGGTGTTTGTCTCCAGACATGCTACCTTCTTGGAAAAGGAGTTTATCCTTGAAGGAAACAGTGGGAGCAAAATTGAACTTAATGAAGTTCAAGAAGTACAAACTACTACGGTTCAAGTGGAAACACCTGTTCTGACTGATCAACCTTTTGTGGAACAGCCCATTCATAGATCAGGGAGAGTGTCTCGCCAACCTAAGAGGTAATATGGCCTTGTCATTGAGAATGACATTGAGTTGTCAATCATTTGATGATGACGACCCTGTGACCTATAATGAGGCTATGAGTAGTGTTGACTCAGAGAAATGGCATGGTGCCATGAAATCCAGAATGGAATCTATGTATACGGTATACAAAAGATAGATTATAGCAGATGGCCAGGTGGAGACCTCTAAGGCCAGGCTTTTGGGAAAAGGATTCAAACAAAGGCAATGGATTGACTTTGATGAAACCTTTTACCTGTAGCCCTGTTAAAATCAGTTCGGATTTTGCTTGCAATTAATGTGGTTTAAAGCAAGCTTCTCAAAAGATGGAACATTCGTTTTGATGAGACAATCAAAGAGTTTGATTTTATCAAAAACGAAGATGAACCATGCGTCTACAAAAGGGTTAGTGGGAGAGCGATAACATTTCTTATATTATATTGAATTAGAGTTGACACACATAACAACATAGCAGACCCACTCACAAAGCTACTTTATGAAAGTCACTTTGATCGTCATAATGACAGGATGGGTATTAGATACCAGAGTGATTGGCTTTAGTACAAGTGGGAGATTGAAAGGAATATATCCTAAGTCCAATCATGTATGAGGATTTAGGAATAACTTTTATGTAATCTGTTTTGATTTCATTGATATTAATAAAGACTTGTTTTGTTTTTATTACGGGCTTTATCTATTTAAGTGTTTAAATAAGATATACCATAGTTTAGAGTAAAGCTTTTTATGGATTATGATGAGATCATAATAGTGAGACCTAAAAAGATGATAACTCTAAACTTAAATAGTTCCTGGTTATAGGATTACTAACTGGTAATTAATAATCCGCAAAGATCGGTATATACTATGTTTGCTTCATTATGAAGGATGTCTGTTCTCATAGACATTTGTGTGGTGACACTATAGCTAGTATGTAGGTGCTTATTATGGAATAAGTTCACTGAACATAACTCGCCCAGCTGAACAACTGATGGAGTTCACTCACGTGTCAGCAGTTGTTCGCTTAGTGATAGTTGTACAAGTATCCTTAGACTTGAGGTCATCATAGTCATCTTGTGTACACTGAACTATGCTTTGGTTTAGTTCTTAGTCTCCAGGGACAATTATTAGGGCTCTTCTGGGTATAGGAATTTGTACACGAAGATAGTGTATGATCAATAGAGGATCTACCCCTTCCAGTGAAGGAAGCGAATGTTCAAGGCTGATCCACTTATGCTAGTTCAGGAATCTCTGGCCAGAGTGAATGAAATTAGAAAGGAGTTTCTAATTTGCATAGAACTACGCATAGTAAATGGTAAGCAAGTGATTGAATTAGATAGGCTTGACACGAGATCCATGCCTTGTATTTAATCGGGACATTGTAGGGTAGAAGGAGTTTATTGTACGGTAACTATTCACTGACAGGTTCTTGGTATTCTAAGTAGTGAATTCATATTATCCGGATAGTCGCGATATGTTGAGAAGCATCACTCACGATGTAGAATAAATGTGATTAATTAATTAATCATATTTAATAAATTAGAGAATTTATATAAATAATGATAAAATAGTTTTATTATTATTTATTTCTACTACCGGCTTAATATTGAACCTACAGGGTCACACCATAAAAAGAGAATGATTTTATGGTGGAGGAATTAATTAATAATGGCTAATAATTATTTATTTGTGAAATAAATAATTAATTGGCAAATTTAATAATTGATTAAATGAGATTTAATTGATTATAAATTAATTAAGAAAAGTTCTTAATATTATTAATTAAGGATTTAATTTTTGGAAATTAAATCAAGAGAGAGAATTATTTCTAAAGTGTTTAGAAAAAGGATTAATAATTAAAAGGTGTTTTAATTATTAATGAGAATAATAAATGGGATAATAATAATATTATTTATGGGAAAATTTCAGCTGAAAATTTTGCCTATAAATACACTATTATAGACCTTATTTTATTTTGAACCCCTGAAACCCAAAAGTTTTAGAAAACCAAATTCTCTCCACCTCCTCCTCCTCCTAAAAGTCGTTTTCTTGGTGGATATCGGTGGATTGCTTCACACTTGAGGAGCAACTGCTAAGGATCTTTGATCGTTGTCTTCGAATTATTTTAAAAGGTTAGATTCGATCCCTCGAATTTTTATTCACGATTTATATGCTTGTATTTGGATTTTGTGTGTGTAAAAGTGTTTTACCATGACCCCGCTGCGTTTAAAAATCTAACATACCCCTGCTAGTAGCCTCTCACTATCTAAATGAGGTGTCTGGGTGGTGAGCAAGGTTTCTGGAACCAAGTCACTTGATTTTTTTTGCACTTGAGAAGTGGATTCAAGTGCAATTAGAAGAGAAGAAATTTTAGATATAGGAGATGTTTGCTCAGTTGTGAGTGTTGGCAGCTCCCCCTGAATAGATGAGGGAGCTTCAAGAGATGTGTCCTCACAGTGTGTCCCTTCCTTATTTCTCCTACCATACACTTGAATTGCTTCTTATGCAGGCTGTGCAGACTCACTATTGGTTGCTTTTACAATTGCATCCTGTTGGGAGGATGCAGAGGTGGATAGAGTGGTCAGCTCAGTTTGCTTACTCCTTTTGGATCTTTTGACCAGAGGTGACTCTTTTTCAGCTATATCCTCACCACTCTCAGTTACAACAGTTAAGGTTGCCCTCTTTCTCTTATTTTTACTCACCTCATCCTTTTAAGAAGATGAGGTGGTTGGTTGCCTAGCTTCTAAAGGTTTTGAAAGAATGGTTGCAGCTTGGGAAGATCCATGTTGGTGTTCCTGTGCTTGTACTTCCACAAGTTCAGGGATCATAGTTGTGCTAGATTGTATGTTAGATCTCATGTCAGGCATAGGGTAAGGTTAAGTCCAAAACCTCTCCAACATAAATGGAGTGATTTTCAGACCTACATTTACCTTATTCTTTGTAGTAAGTGAGCCAAATATTATTTTAGACACTTGCTTACAATTGCCTATTTTAGTACTATCTATATCATTCAATAGGTGTATGTCTGCTACTTTATTATTTAGAGTGGACATAATAAACCTAGGAAATAAAATTTCCTTACCTCTAGCTGACAGGGGCATAGTTAGCCTGGTTGCCAGTTCTTCCAGGATCAACAGAACAACATTCAAGTGTCTGTTGTGGGCAATTGAATACACCAACTTTTGTTCCACACTTGAAATATTGTCAGATCCTGTCTTCCTGCATGTGAAGGCTCTCACCACTAAATCAAAGATGAATGACCACTCCTTCCTTAGATTAGTCCTGTTTAGGCTTGATAGGTTGATTCTTCCACCATAGTTGATAAAGTCTTGAAACTCAATCAGCTCATCAAGAGTTGGCACATCCACCAGATTTGCAGTGGGTAATCCCAAAGCTAGGTTCACATCCTGCTCATTAAACTCAATTTGTTGTCCTCCAACTGAGCAAGTAACCACCATGGATACAGAATTATCATTCATCACAGTCCTCACCACAGCTGTAGTCCAAAACGCATGCAACAGATCTAGGTACAATACTGGATTAGCAATCAAGGCTCCTGCAATGTAGGATTCACACAGAAATTCCACAAACCCCTTGAAAATATCAGGGGCTTGGTTAGCATCAGTAAAATCCAAATAGTTTATTCCTTTCTCCGGGATAGTTGCTCTAACAGTGTTTTGTGCCATTGTAGTTTATTGAATGAGAATGGGTAAGAAGAATTTTTGAGAAAGGAGTGAAACTGAGAGAGAAATCGGTTTTTGCTTGAAAGGCTAGGTCACTTGAGATCTCGAAAATTATAAGTATGTATATGTATCGAGAAGTCTGGGTATTTATAGTAAAAGTGAATGACTTGTCGAGAACTCAAAAATAGATGTTTGAAATTTGTCTATCGAGAAGTCATTTTAAGAAAAGAAGTACATACCGAGAAGTCATCTTAAATTACTCTTATAGAGAACTAAAAATTGACTTATCTATATATCAAATAAATACCCAGTTTGTCCAAAAATGAACTAAATTAATTCTAACTTTTATTTAAATAAATCCAAAATAAAATTAGAATAAATTTCCCAGAAGTATTTTACCAAAATAATTTATTAAATTAAATTATCTCAGTTCTGAGTTATTGATAAGTCAAAAATTGTACTTGTAGAGAACTCTGTGAATTAACACTACTAGAGACTCTACAAGGACTTATCGATAAGTCATATTTAAGCCTATCGAGAAGTCACTCGAGAAGTCAGTAAATTGACTTGTTGAGAACTCACACGAGAAGTCCTAAAATGATTTATCGAGAAGTAAATTAGACTTATCGGGAACTCAGTTCTCTATATACTTTTGATTGTTGTAATTCTGCCTTGTGTTAATTTTACATATTAAGGATGTGAATTAACAATTGGGCAGTTTACTTAGAATTTGAAAAATTCCAAGTTGAATTTTGAAAAATAAATATGCAAAGATTTCTGAAATATTTATAGTTCATATTTCAGTTAATTTCCAATTAATCAAATTAATTTTGATTTACTAAAAACTAATCTGCTGCAAAATATTAGCTGAGTTCTTGCCTTAGGATGAAAAATTAAGCATTCCAATTTCACCTACAAGTCTAGTGAAAGTTGCTTCATCCAAAGGTTTAGTAAAAATGTCAGCTAATTGTTTTTATGTTCGAACAAAAATGAGCTCAATGGTACCATTTGTAGCATGTTCTCTAATAAAATGGTACCTTACATCAATGTGCTTTGTTCTAGAGTGATTAACTGGATTAGCTATTATAGATATAGCACTAGTATTATCACACATGATAGGAATTTTGAGTAACACTAGGTCATAATCCATTAGTTGATTTCTAATCCAAAGCACTTGAGCACAACAACTTCCTGCAGCTATGTATTCAGCATCAGCTGTAGAAGTTTATACAGATTGTTGTTTCTTGCTATACCAGGATACAAGTCTTTGACCAAGAAATTGACAGCTTCCCCTAGTACTCTTCATGTCAACCCTGCATCCAGCAAAAACTGCATCTATATAACCAACAGCTTCAAAACCAGTTCCCTTAGGATACCATAATCCTAAGTTAGGGGTTCCCTTCAAATATCTGAAAATCCTCTTTACAGACATCAAATGTGATTCTTTTGGATTGGCTTGAAATCTTGCACACAGACATGTAGCAAACATGATGTCTGGTCTACTAGCAGGTAAGTAAAGCAGTGAACCAATCATTCCTCTATAGCTTGAAATATGTACACTCTTTCCCTTTTTATCTTCATCCAACTTTGTTGCAGTAGACATAGGTGTAGATGTCGGTGAACAATCAACCATACCAAACTTTTTCAATAGATCCTTAACATACTTAGTTTGGCTGATGAAGATATCACTTCTTTGACTGACTTGAAGTCTAAGAAGGTAACTCAGTTATCCCATCATACTCATTTCATATTCACTTTGCATAAGCTTAGAGAATCTTTGGAAAAGCTTCTCATTTGTAAAACCAAAGATGATATCATCCACATATATCTGAACTAGGATCATATCCTTACCATGTTTCTTGTAGAAGAGAGTCTTGTCTATGGTACCTCTAGTAAAACCATGCTTCAGTAGGAATTCTGACAGTATGTCATACCAAGCTCTAGGTGCCTGTTTTAGTCCATATAGAGCCTTAAGTAACCTGTACACAAAATTTGGAAGTTCTGGATCTTCAAAGTCAGGTGGCTGTTGCACATAAACTTCTTCTTCTAGCTCACCATTCTAGAAAGCACTCTTGACATCCATTTAAAACACTTTAAAATTTGAATGTGCAACAAATGCTAGAAAAATTCTTATTGCTTCAAGTCTTGCAACTGGAGAAAAAGTTTCATCATAATAAATTCCTTCTTATTGTGAGTAGCCTTTTGCAACCAACCTTGCTTTATTTCTGATAACTATTCCATTTTCATCCATCTTGTTCTTGAACACCCACTTTGTTCTAATTATGCTTCTATTGTTTGGTGCCGGAACCAAATCCCAAACTTTGTTTCTTTCAAACTAATTCAGCTCATCCTGCATGGCAGATATTCAATCAGGATCCAGTAAAGCTTCATCAATTTTCTTATGCTCTACTTGAGACAGACAACCTGCATGTAGGCACTCATTAGCAGTTGCACTTCTAGTCCTCACACCAGCAGTAGGATCACCAATAATTGCTTCTCTAGTGTGACTTCTATCCCACTTCCTTGTATGAGTTTGTTGACTTGTGCCTTCATCATTTTCTTCATTGTTGGTACGACTGATAGATCTTTCTTCTCTTTCTCCCCCTGAGTTTGTGCTATCAAATTCAGGTGTTTGAGATGAGCTTCCACTTCCATAATTTTCCTGTTGAGTAGTCTCTTCATTTAACGTCTGTTGTGCATCAACTTCATCTTCCCCATCAGAATCACTATCAATGTTGAGGTTTTCAAATGCAAGGGCTTTATCTTCATTATCATCAAGGCATTCCAAGCCTGGACACTTGTCATCATCAAAAGTCACATCTGTGCTTTCCATAATCTTCTTTTGATCAATTACATAAACTTTGTAGGCTGTTCTTTCCAATAAATATCCCAAAAAAATTGCTTCAAAGACTTTTGAGTCAAATTTTCCCGCATATTCAGAGTTGTCTTTCAAAATGTAACACTTGCTTCCAAACACATGAAGATGCTTTACAGTAGGCTTTCTTTTAGACATGATTGAGTAAGGTGATTTGCCATGTGCCTTGTTAATAAGATATTTGTTATGAGTGTAACATGCGGTGCTAACAGCCTCTTCCCAAAAACTTGTTAGTAACTTGGCATCTTGCAGTATTGTTCTAGCAGCTTCAACCAATGTTCTTTTCTTTCTTTCAACTACTCCATTTTTTTGAGGTGTTCTAGCAGCTGAGAATTCTTGAACAATGCCTTTACTTTTGCAGAATTCAGTCAGTGTAGCATTTCTGAATTTTGTTCCATTATCACTTCTCAATCTTTTTACGCAATTGTAATCTTCAGTCTATTTTTCTATTTTCTTGATGTGCTCAATTATGATGTGTGGAGTTTCATCTTTAGAGTGCATGAACTCTAACCAAGTGTATCTTGAGAAATCATCCACCATCACAAGTGCATATTTGTTCCTTGAAATTGATAAGACATTTACTGGCCCAAACAAGTCCATGTGAATGAGCTGCAATGGTGTACTTATAGAATTCACAGTTTTTGACTTGTGACTTGATGTTTTCATTTTTCCATTCTTACATGCTTCACAAATTTCAACTTGAGCAAATTCCAGCTTAGGCATGTCTCTTACCAACTCCTTTTTGACCAATGTGTTAATTATCTTGAAATTCAAGTGAGACAGCTTCTTATGCCATAGCTTGCTTTGTTCTTCTGATGCCTTGGTGTAGAAGCAACAAATTCCATCCTTATTTGTTGAGTTTAAGTCTGCAACAAACAAGGTTCCTTTCCTTGCTCCTTTCAGAGCAACTTCACCAGTTTTCTTGCTGATAAAAAATGCATTTTTCTTTGTTGAATAAAACTTCAAAGCCTTTGTCTGCAAATTGGATAACACTGAGAAGATTCACTTCAAGACCAGCTACCAATGCTACATCATCAATGACAATATTTTCAGAAACAATTTTGTCATATCCCATTGTGAATCCTTTGTTGTTGTCTCAAAAGGTCACCAAAGGGCCAGCTTTCTCTTCAAACTGTGATAGCAGGGCTTTATCACCTATCATATGCCTGAAACATCCACTATCTATGATCCGGATGACTTTCTTCACTTTGCCCTGCACACAATGAGTTTTAAGTGTGTTTAGCAACCCAAGAAGTGTTGGGTACTTTCTTCTTGTTAACTGATTTAGTAGAATTAGAATGAGTAGTTTCAGATAAAATAGAGTTCATTGACTATTGAGCATTTTTCCTTTCTGCTATAGACCCAATTTTTATTTCTTTGAGGTCTACTCTCAGTTTGTGGAAACTTTTCATCACTTTTAAATTGCAAGGGATGCAGTCAAACTTGTCACAGAAGAAGTAGGGATCATTTGCATTTGCTTCATTATATTTGCAGGCTCCTTCAGTTGGCTTGCTAACTGCCTTTTTACAAAGGTGAGTTAGGTGATTCACAGAGCCATATTTTTCACATTTCTTTCTTGGAGCATCTGCAACATAAGCAAAATTGTTGCTTTTGTTAATCCCTATTTTTCCATTTCTATTTTTTTTCTTTCTTGCATCTTCATTTTTGGTCTCTTTAACAAGTGTCTTGGGACTTTCTTTGTCTATGAGCTTTCCTTCAGTATTGGAAGACCGAGTTGATCCTACAGTTTTCTTCTCTTTGTCCTCATCAGCAATTTCTTGCTTGATGATTAATTCTTCTTCACTGAGTTGATTTCACATGCTTTGAACATAGGTGATACAACCTTTTTCAGCATAGCTTGAACATTTTCATTAGATGGTGCTTTTCCTTTGTCACCTATCTCTTTTTTCTTGATGTTCAAGGCATCATAGTCAAGACCAATAGAAATATTTACACATGGTTTGTTTTTCTCATGGTATTGTCCAACCAGCTCAGATGCATTCCTGAAAGATTTTAACTTGACTTCATTCTTTTCCAGCTTCTCCCTTAGCACTGTTTCAATTTCATTTGCACACTTGAGCTTGTTCTTAAGATAAGCATTTTCCTGCTTTACAGCTTCAAGCTCCACTAACAACAATTCTGTTTCTTGCTTTTCACTTTCAAGCTTCTCATTTATCTTTGTTAATCTGCTAACTTCTTCATTAGCAACAACCATGCTTGTGTTAATGTGAAACATTTCTGTGCTCATCTTCTCTATAGTTTCCTTATATTGACTCACATTTAAATCAATGGTGGTAAGAGTTGGTACCTGTGATTTAGATGAGGATGATTCTCCTTGCTCCAAGTCCATGAGTGCATAATTTCCAAATTCTTCATCATTTTCAGAGTCATCCCAACTTTTACCCTCTGCAATATAAGCTTTGCTTTGTTGTTTCTTCAGAAGAGCTTTATACTTTGCTTCCAATTGAAGATAAGCTTTATCCTTCTTTGCTTTCTTGGGTTTCCTGCATTCTGTAGCAAACTGGACCAACTCATCAGAGTTGAACACCTTATCTTAGATCTTTCAACGGATCCAGTTTTGTAGCCAGTTTTACTTTCAGAAGTGTACTTCCCTTTTCCTTTCCAGCTGCTGTCTTTGTTGAAAGACTGTCCTTTAACCTTGAAAAATCTTGGCTTCTTTACTCTAATGTTAGAGAATTTTCTAGCCAAATAAGCCATAGACTGATCTAGCTCATCCAGTTCATCAAGAGTGTAGAACTCATCTTCTTCCAATTCCAGAATGACTTGTTCCTATGAATCATTTATTCTTTGCTCACTAGTTGAGGCCACTAGAGTTTGAGATCTTGGCTCATCAATAGGTGTTTGGCTTTCATTGACAATTAAGGCACTTGAACCATCTACAACATGTCCTTGACCAGATCTCAATGATTTCCTTTGAATCATTTCTATTTCATATGTTTTGAGAATTCCATATAGAACTTCCAGTGTAATTCTGCTCAGATCTCTCCCTTCGCTGATTGCTGAGATTTTCTGTTCCAAATGATCAGGGAGAGTAAGCAAGAACTTCAGGTTCATTTCTTCAGCTTCATAGTATTTGTCATGGAGCTGCAAATCATTTATCAACTTGTTAAACCTTTCAAACACATCAATTATACTTTACTTTGGCTTGGCCATGAAACCCTCATACTGTGAAATCAGTATCCTTCTTTGATTAGATCTAACTTCCTCAGTTCCCTCACAGAGTATCTCAATCTTTTCCCATATTTGCTTGGGAATGTCACAATTGACAATTTTGTTATACATCACATTGTCAAGTGACTCAATCAATATCAATTGCAATCCATTATCCAGGGAAACTTTCTCTTTTCAGGCTCAGTATACTCAGAAGGGTCTTTTGGAGCATAATGAGCTGGAATGACCATATCACCATCTGTTGATTCTTCAACTCTAACCATAGGAGTGAAGGGCCCATTTTTGAGTATCTGAATATATAGTGGATTGGCCATCCTGATAAACAACAACATTTTCTTTTTCCAAAGAGTGTAGTTAGCTTTGTCAAAGGTAAGAATTTTGATGCTACTGATTTTCTGTGTATTCATTTTTCCAAGATCTTGAATCTGTTTATTTTTATATTTTCCTCTGATACCAGTTGTTAGGAAATGAATAACACACAGAGGGGGGTGAATGTGTTTTACTATTTTTGAGCTTTTCTTGAATCTTTTATGGTTGAACAAAGTAAATCAATTCTTGTTGTAAAAATGTGTTCATGTAGAAATTAAGCTTGCAGAAAATAAAGAATACAGATCTTCAAAATTCACTTAATTTTATATTAAAATTAAGAATGTTTTGCTACAAAATTTCTAGGCTCTTTGTTGAAAAAGAGCTTAGCTTCTTCTTGAGAGTGTTACAAGATTTTCTATCTCACTTGTTACTACTGACTAAAGGACCAGTGTTAACTTTATAAATTAGTTAACTGTTGGTTTACACGGTGTACAATAAAATATGCTATTAGCTTTTGTAAACAGTCACTTGTCATTTCCATTTATTGAAAAGTATATCTTTTATTTCTGGCTTAACATATCTTTAACATCCTGTGATTATCTTGATCTTCCTTTGTTAGTTAACATCCTTTAATCTGCTTTTTGTAGACTTGTCAATTCATCTATTTGGATTGTTTGTTGATTTTTAATCTTGTATATTGAACTGATCTGCAATTTTTACTTTGAGATTTTACCTCAAGATCTCCATTTGGTCTATAGAGAACTTGACATCTTGATAAGTATATTGGCTTATCGAGATCTCTAATACTCCATAGCAAATTTGACTTATAGAGGTCTCTGAGTTCTCTATAAGAGAATTTGGCTTGTAGAGATCTCTAGTCTTCATATCTTCACTTTGACTTAACGATATCTCTGAGTTCTCTAATGGCTTATTGACTTATCGGTAACTCAGAGTTCTCTAGTCAAATTAGACTTGTCGACAACACAGAGTTCTCTAGTAAATTTTGGCTTATCGATATCTCTGAGTTCTCTAGTGAAATTTGACTTATCGATAACTCATAGTTCTCTAATGAATGTTGACTTGTCGATAACTCTGAGTTCTCTAGTGAAGAAATGACTTGTCGATATCTCCAAACTCCATGTCTTCAATTTGGCTTGTCGATATCTCTGTGAGTTCTCTAGTGCCTTTCCTGACTTCTCGATAAATCATTTTGAGTTCTCGAATGACTTCTCTATAACACTAAATCTGTGACTTGTAGAGATCTTGACTTAGAATATTTTTCCTAAAACAGTTTTATTCAACTCCAAGCTTTTTCATAATTCTTCTGAGGCATGATATTCTTGATCTTCTTTCAGATAGAATTCTTAGGCTTGACACTATTTATAGAAAAAGACTCAAGTCTACGACTTTGATATTTTTACAGACTTTAAGTGTTACAAGTACAAAATACAAATTAAGATAACAATACAACTTACTTAGGGTTGACAAATTATCTTAGTCTTGTTAAGGTACAGGAATGTCTTGCACAACATTCTTCCTCATCATCATCATGAAGGTGAAAATTCTCCTCACTGGATGAATTATCTATAGCTTCATCTGCGATGAGGGCTAACCGCTTACCCGAACTTCTTCCCACTATATCTATATTACCTCCACCACCTTCCTCAATTTCATAACTACTCCCCCCTTCATACCATCCACCATATAGAGTACTCTCCCCTCCTAAGCCTCCACCATGTTGACTACTCCCCCTACATATCCTCCACCATATTGACTACTCCCCCTCATACCCTCCACCATATTGACTACTCCCCCCCTCCATACCCTCTACCATATTGACTACTCCCCCCCCAAATACCATCCACCATATTGACTACTCTCCCCTCCATACCCTCCACCATATTGACTACTTTCCCTTCCATATCCTCCACCATATTGACTAACCCCCCCCCCACAATACACTCCATCATGTTGACTACTGCACCCTATATACCTTCCACCTTTTTCAGTTATTTCGCCTCTATACTCTCCACCTCGAAAATATAGATCTGACCACCCTGGGTTGACATTACTCCCGTATGTTAATTGTGTCGGTTGTGACCCAAAATTCAGTTGGAAAGAGTACGGGTCATCAACAACAACTTCCTCCGTTTCGATGAACAAAGAAACATCTCCTTGGACTTTCAGCAACATGGAATGGGCATTTAACATACATGTAACATCATCATCACATAGTATATCCATTTGATAAAAACCTTCAACTAAGTTGTATTGACCAAGGTAAGGATACTTCAAACTCAATTTCAAATTCCATTGATAAGAACTAATATTCATTAAATTATATACAAGACGTTTAAGCTCATCAAAAGAGGTACCAAACCTAATAAACATTATCTTCTTGGGATCGATAGAGTAGTTCATATTAGTACCTTCTCGAATTATAACTCCAACCCAAAAAAATTGACATTCACGTGCCCTTCCATTTCCCTAATTTACAGAAAATATTAACAATTAAGTAACAGAATTATATATATATACATATATACACATAATTATAAGGATGACATACCTTTTCGTCTGGGTTGAACAGAAGTATGTGCTGAACAGATTTGGTGCCTCAAGACATGTATAAATAGCGGAACGAGTATTATTGTGATTCATTGATTGTGTCAATAATTTCTGCATAAAGATATCTGATCCTATCCGTTTCAAATTTCAGATAAGATTACTGTGTAAGGGAAATCTACTTTTTGTCAGATTTTTAGGATAGGAAGCAGAAGATAACGTTCTCCAAATTTTCAACACGAAACTCGAAAAAAAATAAACATAAATAAAAACATATTATTTTGATAATATAGTATATTATTATGAAAAAAAATATTTATGAAATTTATCAAACGATATAAATACAAGCTTATGAAATAAATTTATGAACTTCGTAAAAAGATTTAAATAAAATACATAGTTTAAATAATTTATTAATAATAAAAATAACATGAAATTTATTACTAAGTAAAATATTTTAGTAAGAAATATTATATAAATTTTTGAACATAGTAATAATATGAATACAAAATAATATTATATTAGTATAAAGTAATATTATATAAATTTTGAAAATAAAAATAATATGAATACAAAATAATATTATATAAATTTATGAATAAAGTAATATTATATAATTTAATAAAATCAGTAATAATAGAAATAAAAATATATCAGCACAAAGTAATATTATGTAATAATAATAAAAGTAAAATATTAATAATAAGGAGAAGAATAAAGAGGAAAGAAAAGATAAGAAAGAAAGTGAGAGAGCGGTTAAGGAAGAAAGAGAGTGAGCAGGCGGAAGAAAAGAGGAAGGAATAGGAGATTTTTGTCGGAACATGAGACACCCGTAGGAACAGGTGTTCTCGGGAGACGAAGGAGCAGCTGTTGTCTCTGAACCTCGGAAGAACCGGCGTTCACCGAACAAACCCCAGGAGAACCGGCGTTCTTAGGTCCCCCCCCTCTCTCTCTCGATCTGGAATGCAATTAACTGTTAATCCTTAAATTCTTTTCAAATACAATTATTTTGCTAATGCTTAATTAATTTCCTTAAATCCTTAATTTTGTCTGGTTTTTGTTCGGTTATTGAAGAGAACCCGTGGTTTTCACATTGAAGGAGAAGTGCCTGAATAATAGTACAAATGAAAAAATTGTGTCTAGTATTACTAACGTTTTAATTTAACAAAACAGGCATAAGAATAAATTCTAAATATTAACTATAAAAATTACAAAATGCCTAATTAAAATAGTAGGTTTGATGTAATTAGTTGCTTATATTTATGCCTAAATTAGTTGATTTAATTAATTGCTTTGATTTCATTAGTTGCTTATTAGTTGCTTATATTTAATTAGTTGCTTATATTTATGCCAAAATTAACTGCTTGCATTTAATTATTCAATTCGTTGCTTAAATTTAATTAATTACTAAATTGCCTAAATATAGTTAATTATTTGATAGGTTAAATTTAAATAATGCGTAGGTATATCTAAGTTGTTGTTTAAAGTTTTAATAACGGGGGATAATACTTTTACGTGCAATATTATTGCATTTATTGCGTAATTTTGTTGTAGAACAGACTTGTTTTGTTGAGTTTGTTGGTTGTGTTTTAAGGTAATGTGATAATACAGCGGATGTAAAGCCTGGGAAATATTATATACTTATTTTTATCAATAAATAATTATTATATAATTTTATGTGAATTTTGGTGAATTGTTTGATAATTGATATTAATATTTGGATATTTATTTCTGATAATATTTAGATATTTTAATCTTCAATTATCCGGGATAAAATATAGAGTGTTTTGGTATTTTTTTCTGATAATTTTTGGATTATTATATGATTTTATAAGAATTTACAGAATTAATAATGATTATTTCACGTAATTATAAATATTACTTTTTAGAATCAGAAATCGTCCCACTTCAATCGTTTTTACGTTTTTACAACCCGAAACTCTTCCGAAAACTCCTTCTTAACTCAAGCTGATAATTCTGAACACTTTTCGTGTTTTGACTTTTTCGATCCGGGATACGGTTTGACCTGTACGAGTCCCGGTGTGAAATTATCGATATGCAAATCATTTTATATATCGATAAAAAAATCATATTCTCAAAAGGCGAGACATTATTACCTCATTTCCGTATAAAGTATTTTATAAGAAACTCTGTTTTGATAATTATCCAATTCTGATATTAAAATCGTATCGTTATATAGTTACTTAGCGGCTAAGTAACCTATTTTCGGATCCAAAAATGTAAATGCAATTATCAAATTATTAAACAAATAAAATATATGATGGTTCGGTCAGCTATGTGATGTGTATTATTTATTGTTTGTGAATTGTTGGATGCAAATGTTAATTTTATGATTAATTATTGAGCTGTATGAACTTAATTCATTTTTAAAATGATTTTATTGAATATTTATTCTCATAAATGCTAAAATTGCTCCTAAAATTATTTTTGTTGTTTTATAATTTTATTTATTATTTTTAGGAGTTTATAAATTTAGAAATCAATATTTTATTTATTAATTATCTTTAAATGATTTTCTGACTCTATTTAATTGTAAAATCAATATTTAATTTCAAGATGTTTCAAAAATCATGAAAATTTTATTTTATTAACTTTTAAATATTTCGAGAATTTTAAAACTATTCCGACAATTTTCTGGCTTTTATTCACTCGCGCGTTTATTCATTAAATTGTAAAATGCGGATACGTAACATGTTTCAAAAACACTTTAAAAATTATTACAAAAACCTTATTTTATTAGTTTTAAATTATCTTAGGAATTTTAAAACTGATCTGATAAATTTTAGGATTATTGTTACCCATTAATCGCTCATTATATTGACAATTACGATGTTCGATTCGGGATATTAGGGGCTGACCAGATAAACACAATTATTCTTATCTCCTGCAAAAAAAAATCAATTCTTTTATTTTTTTTCTTTTCTCAATTTCATTCCCTGCTATTCTTTTAGCCCAATCTGCAACATCCAATTCTTCTTACTTTCTCCCTCAATCAATCTCTCCGCCTCGATTCTTTTCTCTCTCTTTATTCCTTTAATCTCTTTCCCCGCTGTTTCTTCCTCTTCTCCGATTTTTTTTCTTCCTCTGTTCGGGTTGCCCCGCGTTTGGTAAGTTCTGCTGCCGGGTTTGTTTTCCGGCCACCTGTTACCGCCGGTCCTCCGCCGAGGTGACAGTGGCAGGCGAGTGACGTCGGTGGTTTATGTTGCTATCTGTGATGTATACACGTGTATGTTTAGTGTGTTGTATGCGTATTTCGTGTATGTGTATAACTGTGTGTGTGTAATATATGTGTATATATATGCATTTGTGCGTGTAGTGGTGTGTGTGCGTTGCTGTGTGTGTGGGTTGTGGGAGAAGGCGCGTGTAACGTGCGTGTGTGGTTTACTGTACAGGGTGATTATTATTACTTTGGTTCTTGATTCCTGGTTCGAATTTATTTATTTTTAATTATCTTATTTTCTGCAGAATAACTACTGAGTAGTTTTCGTGAAATAAATGGTGTTTCTCGCGGAAAATTAATTTCTAATCGGTGAAATTTATGTTGCACACCCGAAATTAATCGGGTACCCGTAAATTTTACCGCCGTTGAAGATGAACTTCGGTGAGTCAACAGTGGATGGTGATGATTTTTATCTGAGTCCTACATCTATAAATGAAATAAATTAGTTCGTAAAATTAATTTTGAAATGATAATTACGAATCAAAATACGAATAATCATGATAAATAATTAAAAACTACAATGGTGTTTGTGAATTGTGAATTGTAGTTGTGGATGATTGGTTGTTGTTGTGTTGTGAATTTGACGTCGAAATGATTCGACGGGTAGGCCGATAAATAAAGGAGACGTTGCCCGATTTTCGGAAAAATAATTCTGAAAATACGGGAATGTAACCTATAATTGTCGGAGACGTCGAATAACCATTTATAGTTATATTATGTGAACTTAAGTGCGATTGAGATAAAATAATTCATAAGTAATCGATTATCCTATTTTCGAGATAACAAATATACGTATTTTTCGAAATTAAGTACCGAACCGAGTTTCGAAGATGTGAACCATAATTGCTATGTGTATTTCAAAATTAGGGTATTTCAACCCTGTAGGTTTTAGACGGAAGACCCGAGACGTGACATCGGACTAGGAACGATCTAGTGGTTAGACGTCGAGTTCAACGAAGTTCCAATTGAAGGGTCTGAATGTTGAGAATTGTATCCAGATTAGGGTAGTGGTTTGACGAAGAAGCCAAACGCTCAAGGTAATACAAAAGTCAACCGATAATAGTGGTTAACGCTTATCGAGGCAAGTATTACAGAACAATCTTTTAAATATTGCAAGTATTCCTGATTTTTCTTTTAAAATACTGCAAATATTTATTCGCTCCTATTCTAACTTCAGAATAGTTAATTGTTTTATATTTCGCTACAATTACTCTTATTATGCCAGTTCGTTTCATTATTGTTCCCATAATTCGATTGCTCTCTTGAGCAAATACCCATTCGTTCGGGTTATTTGCGAATCCTAATTTGGGATGTTTTGAAATCAAAGTGATTTGACATCAAAATACTCTAGGGACTGGATGGTTACGATACGGGACGGGTATAACCCAAACCCTTGATTATTAGGCCATAGTTGCCTGGGTACCTCATATGTTGGTTGGGTCTATGCAGTTGGGTATAGATCCGCACTGCATCCTGACTGATCAGCAGGTTATAGTGCATATATTGGTTTCTAGTGTCCAGTCTAATTTGTTGTTGATCGCCAATAACGGCATTCTTTCTCGAAAGGTTTTCATGATTCCAAAACCGGACAAAACCCTAATTTAGGAGATGAATCGGGGAATCGCTTGTCATTGTTGGATTTTAGTTAAAGGCTGGTGATAGCCAACGTTTATTTGTTCAACTCATTCAAATAAATAAAATTGTTTTCAGATTTTGTCCAGATGTTTTTTTTGATATTAATGCTTAAAACTCAAATTATATACTTGCTGGGCATTTTTGGCTCACTTTTGCTTTGTAAATTCTTATTTCTGCCAGAAACAGATAAGGATAAAAGTGAATAGCTTTGATAGACAGCAGGAGTTAGGGAAATTTCCGCTGCGAAAGGTTGAAGGTGTTAGAAGAATATGACAAGAGCATTAGTTCAAAGGTATCTACACTTGTATTTTAGTTATGGTGAGTTGTAAAGGTTTAGATTCTTGTTTCATACCATAACCTGTAAACGATCCGGATTCAAAGGGGTTAATTGAATATTCTTTTATTTTATGTAAAGATTATTTCGTGACACCAAATCTTGACCTCGGATTTGGGTTGTTACAAGTTGGTATCAGAGCTGCAGGTTATTGGTCACTGAAATAAGAATAGGTGAGAGTAAGATAGGAATGATAGGTCATACAGGATAGGAAAGACCCCAGGCATACTCAGGTTAAGTTGAGTTGAGTGCGAATTAGGGTTAACAAGTCTGGTACGGATTGGGTAATCCATGATTTTGAGGGAAGTGTAAGGCGAATATCGCAATACCGTAGGTATAGTGAGTTCTCAGATCCGACAATAATGAGGAATCGATGGATCGACGGAGATTGGGTATGTTACCGTATTTTTCATGTGGTTTTGAAGAATATGTGATCGATTCTTGTGAGAATTTGTATAAGAGAAGCTACGATTTAAGTTAGGATTAGGTAGTAGGACGTGCTTCATGCCGGAGGCAACCAGTTGATGGAAGCTGATGAAGAACCAATGTTGCACATTTCGAAGGCATCATCGTTACATGAAGATTTTTATCACATACCGGGCGCTGCGCGAGGATTAATATCTACCTTCCTAGATATAGGTAAGATTAGCAAGAAGATGCGACCCTATCTACAGACAGAACGTCGAATCGCATGCATGGTTGTAAGCATAACGTCAAGGACGACGACGAGAATATGAAAGACAATGGCAGACGTCAGCATTGAGTTCGAGTTAGGAATAAAATGGTGTACAACGGTAAATGAAGTTTTGTCGATTGATAAGTGCGAGCAGAATCCAAGGAAAAGTGGAAAAGGTACCAAAGTGGAGAAACCCTTATATGGGCATTCTTTTAATTAGACATTCCATTAGTGGATTATAAGAATAGCAAGTAACTTATATAGTAAGGATGACCAAACATTTGATTTTAAAAATTTTAAAATGAGAATTCGAAAAAGATCTTCTTAATCACTTTTAGAATTTTTTTGCATAAAATGAGTTTCACAATTTGGTTGTCGAATTACTACTTAAGTTCTTGTTATTATAAACAGAAAATGACTTAAAAATATAAGGAACCCAGACTCAGTGTTGTTAGTTCGGGGAACCAAGAAAACCTATTAGCAGAAAGGAAATTTTTAAAGTTTTCCGTAAAAGACGAAGGTAAATTTAGTTTAATAATATCGATAATTGAATCAATATGTTAAAATATTATTTACCCAAATTATAAAATTATTAAAATTTAACGAGATTCGTGATTCGAATGAATGGAGGATGATGAGAGGAGATGGCAGAATCTTCTAGATGGTGGAAGAAGAATCATATTTTATCGACGAAATTGAGGCGTTGCGTGATTGATGGTTATTTTACACGGGATAAATGGAATCTGAAGCAGTGATTACAAATTTCGGAAGGGCGCGATTAAGATCAAATTATTGAAGCAGTTGATGTGAAGGCCTTTCCAGATAGCGTTTGGAAGCAATGATGTGACTTGAATCGTGAACCTGTATTTGCACGATCCTGAAGGCAGATGTAGGTGAGGCATGGAAGGTGATCAGCACTAACATTCTTTCCTCTAATATGACAACATGTGTTTATCTTGATCCGTGATTACGTATGAGCTCTTCTGTTGATAAATAATAGGAGATGAAAATGAAAGAAAATTTCCTGTATTTCTTCTGAATTGTTCCTCTTCTCAAATCCTTGATTCCTGATGGAGACAACAGTGTTATGATATGACGCTTCGTCGAAATGACGAAGAGTCGGGTGGGACGCCACCTAATCAAGTACTGTATGCCATATATTATGAAAGACTGGCCATCTTGAGTACGGATATGGTCGTCTCATTTTTCACTCATTCTTTTTCTTCAATTTATTGACTTACAGATTCTTCTAACTGTTTGTTGCATTATTATTCCTTATCCAGTTCTTTTCATTCAAAATCCTATTCACACACTCTCCTCTTGCATAGAGTCTGTTCTCTAACGATTACAAAAGAAATGAAATAGTATGGTACGTGGGAGCCTACAACGAACATAGATACAACTGTAAATCGATAAATGGTGGACATCCGCGAGCAAGGAAAAATGGATACACCAACAAAAGTGGACAAGGCGAAGATGTCAAGTTAGACAGTTGTTCTTATTACAGGGATCTCATCAGTACGGTAGATTACGTTAACGCGATGCACTTCAAATCAGAAGATTTAAATAAGAAATAAATCATTAGTGAATCGTAACGAATAAATTAATTACAAAAATATGGAAGTAAAGTGGTGTGCATCAGATGGAGCAAACGAGTATCGGGACGACGATCAAAGATCAAGGAAATTCTGAACAATGACTCAGACATGCAATTACTACGTGAAACATCCCGTCATCGTGGAAAGATATTTGTCGCGAAAATTCAAGATGGAAGAAATCTTAAATGTAATCGAACTTCGAACGTGTTCTTCAAGAAGTTGTGAAGTTCTCTAACTTGCGTAAACATGTGATGGTGAATTTAATGCTCATACCCGGTTCAGTGGCGAAATTTTGATACGGGAACATAAGTGGAGATGAAGGAATGGTGATTCGACTGTGGAGATTTTGTAGAAATAACGGGATAACGATTAAGTTTCCATCAGATTACGACGATAATAATGAAAACTGTGCGTGGTTATTAAAAGATGAATAGATTAGTTAATAAAATTGAATGTGTATTGTCCAAGGTAGATGATTGTTGTGATTGGTTGGCGCATGTGGCATAATTCTTAAAAGTAACTGTACCCAATTGGTAATGACAAGAAATAAGTTAAAAGAATCGCGAAGTAAAATCCTTGAAAAACAACAAGATAAATATTAAAGTTCACTAATAACAATTCGTAATATTCTGAAAGAATTGAGAAATGTATGGTTATATTAATCGTTATGGGATTCAGACCCAATTCCAATTAAAAAGATATATGCTATGCCAGTCAGATGCTGATCAAAGGTGAATTGTGGAAATTGATTATTTTGGTTGATGGAAGTGGGTGGATATGATTGTGGATGATTTGGTTGATTGATGGTGTCGGCTGGAGTCCGACTGGTAGTCGAGGATATAGGGGAAGTGCTGCCAAAATTTTCAGAAATTACCCCATATTTACGGACAAAGAAGTATATTATCGTTCTCGTCAGTACTTCAAATAATTGCGATCTCGGTTCTTGAGAAAGTTGTTATGACCAAACCGACTTTATATAATTGGTCTTTGACTCCAATTAGCTAGTCAACACTTGGTTTAAGTGGTCAGTTAAAGGAGTTAATTAATCAATTTTACCAACTAATGGTTAGTTAAATGGAGATCGATTCCAATTAGATTGAGTCAAGCTCTAACATGATTTCCAGATCCGAAATCAAAGTGATAAGAAATTTGGAAAAAAGTAATGGCGTTAATGTAAATTGAAGGCTTAGTTCAATTAGCATGATGTTACTGCAACCAGGTGCAAGGTTTGATCCAGAATAATACGTTTTTTTCGATAAATAAGAGAAAGATGGAGTTACTGGTACATGCTAGTAATAAGAATATTTTTAAGAGCTGAAGGTTCAAGATAAAGAAAAAGGATTATATCATCTGCAATAGCGTTCCAGGAGGGACTTGAAGGTATACTCATTTCGAATGATGATTGAATGAAAGTTGCTGTAAAATAGCGAAAAGCTCACAAATTCGAGCATCTAAGGTAAGACGAAGACTGATGAAGTCCACATGTGAACTCAAGAAAAAGAGATGTTAACTAACGAGGTAAAGTCAAATACGCAATCTGTGATGCGTTAAGCGAGGCTAAGAAAATAGCTACCAATGAAATTCGATAATTCTGTTAGTAAGAATTTAAATATTATAGATAATAGCCTGTATTCTAACATTAACATTAGAAATGACTTATCTAATGATGAATATATTAATATTATCAAAAACAAAAGAAATTCGTTATGTCTAAAAGAGATAATAAGTAATGAGAATGAAGAACCAATCAAGACCAGAAGTGGAATCAAAGGGATAATAAAGAAATTTTATAAAATAATCCAGGAGATACACAAGGTATGGGCATTAGTTTTGCTAGAACTGATTGGAGAATGAAGTGAAATACCGAGAATTGAAGATGAGAATTTCATTCAAGGAATGCGTGTAAGCAGGAATGATTAAACAAAGGTATTAATGACGAACTTCTAGAGAAGGACGTTAAAATGAATCTCATGTCAGAATTCTTTAAAAATTAAAGTGAAGTCTCGGAGGTTCGAGTGAATGCTTTACCGAGATTACCTCAGGAAATGAGGTAGGAATTCCTCGTCGGATTCTGCACCGAGTCAAGCTGGTGTCAAAAGCCCTGTATCGTATAACTCAATAGGAATGAAATAATAAGTGAAGGAAAACTTCAAAAATTTGGGATGAAAGAATAATGAAATGAAGAGTGTTTTGTGCTGTGCACAAAAGGGATCATGAGAAAAATAAGAATGAAGGTATGGAATTACGCATCAACCATCAGAGCCTGAAGATATGACTGCGAAGAGTTGAAAAATAGCAACTACATTCTCAACTTCAAAGGTATGAATTCTGGTTATAACAGATTATGAGCTACGGAAATATGGTTAATTACCAACCAAGAAAGATCCATTTAGAGACAGGTGTTTAGAATAGAAAAGAAGGAGTGAATGTTACTAAGATTGTTGGAAAAAAAATGGATAAAGGAATTGGAAAAGTTAGAAATTGGAAAATAGGCTTTGATCCGTCTTCTGGGTTATGCTGATACTTACTTTGTTGTTGGATATCAAAGGTGGTATTAATGCAGATGATTGATGTTGACTTCAGTATGGGACGTTGTGAGCATCAAAGTTTGTATTGATATCTAATTTGATATGATAACAAAATGGGTATTAGTACCAAGGAACCGGGTTTTGAATAAGGTCCTAATTCATTCCATTCGAAATTAATGTACTTTATTTCAGAGAGTAAGGGATTCTCGCTTGATGAAGCTACTTGATAGTGATTGAAAAAAAATATAAGTATGCTACCGAGTGGTGAGTAGATGCAATTACCGAGATTTTCCTTTTTAGTTTTGCATAGACGTAGAACATTCTGAAGCATCAGACGTCATGAGCTCAGGATATCGGGCGCAGACGAATAGAAAATGCAAGAGATTGATTAAAGATTTTTGAATACGATTGAGAACGATCATGGGTCAGGCTAATCGAAGAGAAAGAGGCCTGAAACGTAAAGTAGAACAGTCAGTGAAAATAGAAATTTCATGAACACGAATTATTGGAATTAGACAGAAAAGAAGATTAGTGTGAATTAAGTTAGCCCTTTGAGATAATGAGATAGATAGAACGATTATAAATGAGTTAGTCTTGTTGTCACAAGTATAACGAATCTATAAGACATTCATGTGTGTCTGACTACGAAAATTCATTTAGCTTCAAATGTATGAAGTAGAGATTGAGATAGGGGTTGCATGAGCAACTGATAGAGTTGATGTTGGTAAAAGGCCGTTGAGTTGTGATTAAGATGATGAGAACGGAGAAATTACAAGAAATATACTTGAAACTTACCACGGTCTATTTCTTAGCATGATTCTGCGGACAGAATCCTTTTAAGGAGGGAAGGATGTAACGCCTGGGAAATATTATGTACTTATTTTTATCAATAAATAATTATTATGTAATTTTATGTGAATTTTGGTGAATTGTTTGATAATTGATATTAATATTTGGATGTTTATTTCTGATAAAATTTAGATATTTTAATCTTCAATTATCCAGGATAAAATATAGAGTGTTTTGGTATTTTCATGGTAATTTTTGAATTATTATATGATTTTATAAGAATTTACAGAATTAATAATGATTATTTCACGTAATTATAAAAATTACTTTTTAGAATCAGAAATCGTCCCACTTCAATCGTTTTTACATTTTTACAACCCGAAACTCTTCTGAAAACTCCTTCCTAGCCTAAGCTGATAATTCTGAACACTTTTTGTGTTTTGACATTTTCGATCCGGGATACGGTTTGACCTGTACGAGTCCCGGTGTGAAATTATCGATATACAAATCATTTTATATATCGATAAAAATTCATATTCTTAAAAGGCGAGACATTATTACCTCATTTCTGTATAAAGTATTTTGTAAGAATCTCTGTTTTGATAATTATCCAATTCTGATATTAAAATCGTATCGTTATATAGTTACTTAGCGGCTAAGTAACCTATTTTCGGATCCAAAAATGTAAATGTAATTATCGAGTTATTAAACAAATAAAATATGTGATGGTTCGGTCAGTTATATGATGTGTATTATTTATTATTTGTGAATTGTTGGATGCAAAGGTTAATTTTATGATTAATTATCGAGCTGCATGCACTTAATTCATTTTTAAAATGATTTTATTGAATATTTATTTTCATAAATGCTAAAATTGCTCCTAAAATTATTTTTGTTATTTTATAATTTTATTTATTATTTTTAGGAGTTTATAAAATTTAGAAATCAATATTTTATTTATTAATTATCTTTAAATGATTTTCTGACTCCATTTAATTGTAAAATCAATATTTAATTTCAAGATATTTCAAAAATTATGAAAATTTTATTTTATTAACTTTTAAATATTTCAAGAATTTTAAAACTATTCCGACAATTTTCTGGCTTTTATTCACCCACCCGTTTGTTCATTAAATTATAAAATGCGGATACGTAACATGTTTCAAAAACACTTTAAAAATTATTACGAAAACCTTATTTTATTAGTTTTAAATTATCTTAGGAATTTTAAAACTGATCTGATAAATTTTAGGATTATTGTTACCCATTAATCGCTCATTATATTGACAATTACGATGTTCGATTCAGGATATTAGGGGCTGACCAGATAAACACAATTATTCTTATCTCCTGCAAAAAAAAAAATTCTTTTATTTTTTTTCTTTTCTCAATTTCATTCCCTGCTATTCTTTTAGCCCAATCTGCAGCATCCAATTCTTCTTACTTTCTCCCTCAATCAATCTCTCACCCTCGATTCTTTTCTCTCTCTTTATTCCTTTAATCTCTTTCCCCACTGTTTCTTCCTCTTCTCCGATTTTTTTTCTTCCTCTGTTCGGGTTGCCCCGCGTTTGGTAAGTTCTACTGCCGGGTTTGTTTTCCGGCCACCTGTTGCCGCCGGTCCTCCGGCGAGGTGATAGTGGCAGGCGAGTGACGTCAGTGGTTTATGTTGTTGTCTGTGATGTATACGCGTGTATGTTTAGTGTGTTGTATGCATATTTCATGTGAGTATAACTGTGTGTGTGTAATATATGTGTATATATATGCGTGTGTGCGTGTAGTGGTGTGTCTGCATTGCTGTGTGTGTGGGTTGTGGGAGAAGGCGTGTGTAACGCACATGTGTGGTTTACTGTACAGGGTGATTATTATTACTTTGGTTCTTGATTCCTGGTTTGAATTTATTTATTTTCAATTATCTTATTTTCTGCATAATAACTACTGAGTAGTTTTCGTGAAATAAATGGTGTTTCTCACGAAAAATTAATTTCTAATCGGTGAAATTTATGTTGGACACCCGAAATTAATTGGGTACCCGTAAATTTTACCGCCGTTGACGATGAACTTCGGTGACTCAATGGTGGACGGTGATGATTTTTATCTGAGTCCTACATCTATAAATGAAATAAATTAGTTCGTAAAATTAATTTCGAAATGAAAATTACGAATCAAAATACGAATAACCATGATAAATAATTAAAAACAACAATTGTGTTTGGGAATTGTGAATTGTAGTTGTGGATGATTGGTTGTTGTTGTGTTGTGAATTTGACGTCGAAATGATTCGACGGGTAGGCCGATAAATAAAGGAGACGCTGCCCGATTTTCGGGAAAATAATTCTGAAAATAAGGGAACGTAACCTATAATTATCGGAGACGTCGAATAACCATATATAGTTATATTATATGAACTTAAGTGCGATTGAGACAAAATAATTCAATAAGTAATCGTTTACCCTATTTTCGAGATAACATATATACGTATTTTCTGAAATTAAATACCGAACCGAGTTTCGAAGATGTGAACCATAAGTGCTATGTGTATTTGGATAATACATATAAATATGAATTCGGTTATGAAATCGTATGGGTAGAATAGGATAGCGAGTTGATGTAAAGCTCAAGCAGATATCTAAATTAGGGTATTTCAACCCTGTAGGTTTTAGACGGAAGACCCGAGACATGACATCGGACTAGGAACGATCTAGTGATTAGACGTCGAGATCAACGAAGTTCCAATTGAAGGGTCTGAATGTTGAGAATTGTATTCAGATTAGGGTAGTGGTTTGACGATGAAGCCAAACGCTCAAGGCAATACAAAAGTCGACCGATAATAGTGGTTAACGCTTATCGAGGCAAGTATTTTAGAACATTCTTTTAAATACTGCAAGTATTCCTGATTTTTCTTTTAAAATACTGCAAATATTTATTCGCTCCTATTCTAAGTTCAGAATAGTTAACTGTTTTATATTTCGCTGCAATTACTCTTATTATGCCAGTTATTTTCATTATTGTTCCTATAATTCGATTGCTCTCCTGAGCAAATACCCATTCGTTCGGGTTATTTGCGAACCCTGATTTGGGATGTTTTGAAATCAAAGTGATTTGACATCAAAATACTCAGGGACTGGATGGTTACGATACGGGACGGGTATAACCCAAACCCTTGATTATTAGGCCATAGTTGCCTGGGTACCCCATATGTTGGTTGGGTCTATGCTGTTGGGTATAGATCTGCACTGTATCCTGACTGATCAGCAGGTTATAGTGCATATGTTGGTTACTGGTGTCCAGTCTAATTTGTTGTTGATCGCCAATAACGACATTCTTTCTCGAAAGGTTTTCATGATTCCAAAACCGGACAAAACCCTGATTCAGGAGATGAATCGGGGAATCGCTTGTCATTGTTGGATTTTAGTTAAAGGCTGGTGACAACCAACATTTATTTGCTCAACTCATTCAAATCAATAAAATTGTTTTAAGATTTTGTCCGGATGTTTTCTTTTGATCTTAATGCTTAAAACTCAAGTTATATACTTGCTGGGCATTTTTGGCTCACTCTTGCTTTGTAAATTCTTATTTCTGCCAGAAACAGATAAGGATAAAAGTGAATTAGTTTGATAGACAGCAGGAGTTAGGGAAATTTCTGCTGCGAGAGGTTGAAGGTGTTAGAAGAATGTGACAAGAGCATTAGTTCAAAGGTATCTACACTTGTATTTTAGTTATGGTGAGTTGTAAAGGGTTAGATTCTTGTTTCATACCATAACTTGTAAACGATCCGGATTCAAAGGGGTTAATTGAATATTCTTTTATTTTATGTAAAGATTGTTTCGTGACACTAAATCTTGACCCTGGATTTGGGTTGTTATAGCAGAAATGCTACCCGTTTTATTTTAGATTTTACAAATTCTGAATAAATGCTGTTAGTTCTGTTTTCTGCATGGTAATATGAAAGAACAGGGGAAATGCTGCCAGTTTTTTATTTCATGTTTCACTTACTTTCAATAAATTTCCTTCTTGTGCGGGATTACATGGGCGAGGCCACTGTTACACTTGAGGATATGTACTACATATTAGGGCTACGCAGCGTCAGACGTCCCTTGTTACCTATTCCAGGGGATGCAGGTGCATTGTTAGTACATGAGCTTCTTGGTGTTGAAAGTGTTTGTCCTAAATCCAATCATGTATGATGAGTTAAGAAGAACTTTCTTTTATTCTTATTTGATTAATATTAATAAAAGACTTATTTTGATTTTATTGTGGGCTTTATCTATTTAAAGTGTTTTGAATAAGATGTTCCATAGTTTAGAGTAAACCTTCTAGAATTATAATGAGATTGTAATAGTGAGATCTAGAAGATGATAACTTTAGACTTAAACAGTTCCTGATCACAGGATAACTATCGGAAGTTATGGAATCCGCAAAAATTGGTACATACTATGATTGCTCCCTTCAGGAGGATGTCTGTTCTCATAGGCATTTGTTTGGTGACACTATAACTAGTATGTAGGTGCTTATTAGGGAATAAGTTCACTGAACATGACTCGATAAGTTGGACAACTAATGGAGATCACTCACGTGTCAATAGTTATTCACAGAGTAATAGTTGTACAAGTGTCCTTAGACTTGAGATCGTTAAAGTTATCTAGTATATAATGAACTGTGCTTTGGTTTAGTCCTTAGTCTCAAGGACATCCATTAGGTCTATTCTGGGCATAGGGATTTGTGTATGGAGATAGTTAACGTCAATAGAGGATCTACCCCTTCCAGTATATGAAGAGAATATCCTATGTTATTCTTAGTATGCGAGTTCTGGAATCTCTGGCCAGAGTTTATGATATTAGAAAGGAGTTTCTAATTTGCATTAATATGAACTTTGCATTATGAATAAGAAATCATATGATTAAATTTGATAGGCCTGACATGAGATCCATGCTTTGTATTTAATCAGGATATTGTAAGGGTAGAAGGAATTGATTGTGTGGTAACTAGTCACTGACAGGTTCTTGTTATTCTAAACAGTGAATTCATATTATCCGGATAGTCGCGATATGTTGAGAATCATCACTCATGTTGTAGAATAAATATAATTAATCAGTTAATTATATTTAATGAATTTTAGAATTCATATAAATAATAAATAGAAGGTTTATTGTTATTTATTTCTACTACTGGCTTAATATTGAACCTACAGGGTCACACCATAAAAAGATTAATTTATTGATGAAGGTATTTTGAGAGAGCAAGTTATTTTTTAAAGGGTTTAGAAAAATAAGAATGATTAAAATTATTTTAATTATTATTTAAACATTTTATAAGATAAAGTGTGGGATTTATATAATAATATATATTGATATATTAATTATATGAAAACCTAGTGAGCCCTATATAAAGAATGAGATGAGAAGGGTTTTGGTATGCACTTGTATTTTTGTGAAAACTTAGTTGCCACCCTCTCCTTCTTCTTCATCTCTCTCTCTCAAAAGAAAAGGGCACCACTTTTATAAAGCTTTATCTTTATAAAAGCTTCATCGAAGGATTATTCTTGATGGATACCAGTAGAGTGCTTCACACTCTAAGGAGCAACTGCTAGCATACATTGTTATAAAGCTTCGATTTTCAAGGTATGATTACGATTCCTCCGCTCCCTTGATTTTATATGTTTTTCTATATGTGCGATACATGGTTTTACGGAATAATTGTTATATCATGCTTCCGCTCGTCTGTAAATTCTTTCATTGGCATCAGAGCCAGGTTCTGCACATAGAGATTCATATAAAAAAATTCAGATATTTTTATGCATGTATGGATTTATTATGATTTTTGCAAGTTTATTTAGATTTAATTATGAATTAATTCGAAATAATTTTTACATTGGATTTTGGCCACTGATCTAGGTTCTACAAGTGTTGTAGATCATCTAGGTATTGTTATTCATTATTTTGTGATATGTAGATTATTTGTTATGATTTTTTTTAAATTGTTAGGGAATAACATAAGATGTAATTGACAAGAGTTGTCTGCCTATTGAACATCACATGGCGTTTTATGCTACAGTCGAGGTTGTGTGATGGAATGTAGGATCCCTATTCCCACTAGCATTATGAATGCTTAATTTTTCACTTAGGGGGTTGAATAAATTAGATAAACTAGTGGGAGCCACTTATGAATAAAGACACGATTCATATAGTGTTTTGAAATGTAATTGAATATTTTCTAAGTGTTGTTATGTGTTTATCATTTACAGATTTACTATATACGTTATGTCTTCTGCACTATCACTCCAGAGCATACTAGATGCTCACAAATTGATTGGTCCTAATTTTGCTGACTGGCTTCAAAACTTGAGAATTGTTCTCAAGGTTGAGAAGCTGGAATATGTGGTTGACCCACCTAAACCTGCTGAACCTGATGATGATGCACATAATGATGAACATGTTGTGTATCATAAGTGGATAGATGATGCAAATATTGCTCAATGTATCATGCTAGCTTCCATGAATATTGAGCTACAGAAGCAGCATGAGCATATGGATGCTCACATTATCCTAACGCATCTCCAAGAGTTGTATGATGTAGCAGGGAGGACAGCTCGATATGAGATATCGAAGGAGCTGTTCGGCTGTAGGATGTATGAGGGATCATCTGTGAATGACCATGTACTTAAAATGATCAATTTGATTGAATGTCTTGGACAACTTGGTTTTGCCATGGATGGGGAGCTAACTCAAGACTTGGCCTTGCAATCACTTTCGGGTTCGTTTTTGGAGTTTGTTGTGAACTTTCACATGAATAAGCGGGACGTCAGCCTGTCTGAACTCCACAACATGTTGAAGACTGCGGAATCGAATTTTCCCTCTAAGAAGAGTTTTGTTCTTCTAATTGGTGAAGGTTCTAATCCTAATAAAAGGAAGAGGAACCCTCCCAAGAAGAAGAAGAAAGAAGGTTAGAAAAAAGCCGATTCCACCAAAAGCTGAAGACCCCAAGAGCAAAGCTGTTTGCTTCCATTATAACAAGGTGGGGCACTGGAAGAGGAACTACAAGATTTACCTTGCAGAATTGAAGAAGAAGAAGGGTAGTGAGACTGCCGCTTCATGATTGAAGTGAATATGTCACTAAGTCAAATTTCTACTTGGGTATTAGATACCGCCTGTGGTTCTCACATTTGTAATTCATTGCAGGGACTAAGGAGAAGTAGGACTCTCGAGAAAGAGGAGGTGATTCTACGAATGGGAAATGGAGCAAGAGTTGCTGATGAAGCTGTAGGAACATTTGATTTACATATGCCTACGGGCAAGACAATTGTTTTAAATAATTATTATTTTATTCCCTCGATTTTGTGGAATATTATTTCTATTCCCATGTTAGACTTGGCTGGATTTTCGTTTGTTATTCAGAATAATAAATGTTCAATTCTTAGAGATAACGTTCTTTATGGTAGTGGTATTTTAAATAATGGTCTGTATGTATGTGACGTAGAGCATAATTTACTAAAAATTGAACACACTAATAAAAGGAAAAGGGATAATGAAAATCTTACCTATTTATGGCACTGCAGACTTGGTCATATTAGTGAAAATAGACTATGGATATTGCATAAGGAATGGTTACTTGACTCCTTTAATTTTGAATCATATCCTACATGCGAGTCTTGTCTATTGAGTTAGATGACCAAATCTCCATTTAGTGGACATGGAGAGAGGGCTGCAGATTTTCTAGGATTGGTGTAACACTCCCAGATCCGGGGTCAGGGATCCGGGTCGTCGCGGTCTTTCTTTCCACAATATCACTTCACTTAATTAATAATAAATAACCTTATGCTGTGACCCCACACTAACACACACCACAACCCGTTATAGTCTCAGAGATGAAATTTAAATAAGTACAAGTCCTTGAATCCACAATTAAAAGTTATTACAACCCAAAACGATTACTTGATAAATTTACAGTTAATTACCATTATCTGCCACAAGTTATAATTATACATAATTAATTCTCAAAAGTAGAATGCCTGATCTACCAATAGATCTACCTCTGCAGCTATAGCAGCTACAACATCAACGGGAAGACGCGGGACGCTTCCCACGCGCTTGCGCTGGGTCTGCTGGAGTCTGGCCATCTTTCCTAACTGTTGTTGTGTGATAAAGAAATAAAGCAAGAGTGAGCCTTACAGCTCACAAGATAATATATAGTGATAACAATAATACAAGTATCTAAATGGATACTTACTAGAATTCTTTATCATGTGTAAGGTAATTACTTACTGGATATAAGTTTTAAAAGAAGATGAAGTTACCAATTACTTCACTATACTTATACCACTTTTAGAAATCTACTTGAACTACTACTGTTCAAAGTATAATAAGATTCACGAGGTCATCCCATAGATGAGACCACAAATAAAACTTGAAAATATTGATCTTTGAAATATTTTGAAAAGAAATGAAGTTACGAGATACTTCATTCAATGGATACACCAATAAAACTGTTTGACCCTGTCAATGCTTCGGCAACCACCCATTAGTAGCCTTTCGATCGAAATGCTACGGGTAGTGTTGCAGAATTATCCAAATGGATGATGAACTCATTACGGGAGTTTTCCGCGCCAGGAAGACCACTTACGATGATCAGTCGTAGTAGTACAACCCCGCCATTTTCTACATGTAGAGGAGAACCTGTCGGATTTATTTGTCAACCGAACACTGAACTCCTAAGGAATGGACCGCCTTAGCGGAACTTCCAGGCCATTTGGGCCAATATAATAATACGGCTGGGCCGGCGCTACTCGGCCACTTACGCCACTCGTAGTTCAGATGAAATCCATGACTCTGAAACGTAAAGCTCGTCCCCACTTTCCCCAAGTAGAAACTTGTTGATACGGCTCCACCAAGAAGTCGTATCTAGTTGGAAAGGAAAACTCACCGATATTTCCCAGGAAATGCCTATTAATGGATTAACTTGTTCCAAGAATTTTACTTCCTGAGTATTGGGTAAGTAATCAAAACTCTTTTATCAAGACAACAACCTTGTTGCGAATGTAAACCATACCACAGAGCCGGATCCCTCAGGTTTTGAGCGAATATTTAAATCCCCTATGAAAGGAGGATCTTAAATATAAAAATGAGTTTTGGGATCCGCTCTAACTTTTAAAAATCATTTTAAAGACTCGAAAACACTTTAAAGAGTGTTTGGAATAATGCTGATTTAATAAAGTAAATCAGTCTCAATAAAAAGAAATATCTGGATATTATTATTTAAATAATATTCCCATAAAGAATAATCTTTATAAAAATAATTGAAGTAGAAGTTTTAAAACTCTTACTTGAATGAAAATTACATAATCAAGGATATACTTATACAAAAGTACTATCTTTATTTGAATAATCGAAAATAAGTTTGATTATCGAAACATTATTCTTTAATAAATTAAAGAATATTATTAAATAATAAGCGGAGTCATAATACCTCGAATGAATATTATAAATAATATTCATTAAATAAAATAACGGAGTCATACATCCTCAAATGAATATTCAAGTAATATTCAATAAATAATATAAAGGAGTCATAACTCCTCGAATGAATATTCAAGATAATATTCATTAATAAAATAAAGTTATCGAATAACCTTATTCGATTAATAGTTTTGAAAACTATAACCATATATATATATATAAATATATATATATATATAAAATCTACTCGGGATCCTCGACTCCCGGTTTTAGAAAATGTTTTCACCTTTGGGTCCCTATACTAAGGGTATATGCAAATTACCGCTATTCTCTAGCATACGTATTATCAACTGAATCAACAGATATATATAGAAAGAATACGAAACAGGCATGCATATGTACCATATCACATGCTACAATATATCGCAAGAGTTTGCTAATATAACCATCATGCATCTACTACAAGATAATGCATATACAAGCGTATACATCACAACAACAGTATAACGGATAGAAAACTTGCCTGAGCGACTGGGGGTGGAAAAAGGCTCGGGACGAGTCTGGTACCCTATAAACAACAAGTAAGTTGGAATTAAACCAAAGTCACTTGTAAATCTATACTTTAACCAACTTAGACTCTAACGCTTGTTTTGCGCTTACTGATTCTCTTAAGTCACTCGAGTACCCTCGGCTCCACCATTTTTAATAATTTAACCATTATGAGTTTTAAGGCGATTACTTCTCGAGTGTCTTACCAACTGCCTAACACTCTTACCATAATTGTTTCATACATTAATTAACCCTTTTTGGTCTTTAACCTATGTTTCAAAGTAAGGCGAGGGGAAAAGTTTCGTTCGCGAAATGCCGTTACTTAAAATGGTCGTTTCTCCTAAACCGTATATCGGAATCAAACGAACTACATATCAAAACGAAGATCGTAACATGAGCTATCTAAAAATGGCAATGGTCAACATCTAGCAGGGGGTTCTCGGGTCCTAATGTTATGAACAAAAGCAGTCTAAAGTAAATCGGACATTACGACGGCTATGTTTACGCGATTTCCCAAATTTAAACCATTCCAAAACCATCACAATTCAACCCCAATTCACAACCCAATCAAAACTCCATCCATACCACATCCTAACAGCCCCAATCAATTCAATATTAACATTTATACTTATGCTTAAGCTTGAATTTAACTATACTTAAGTTCTTTTAACCAAAACAACAAGATTCACCATCCATTTCACTACCACTTCAACCCAAATTCTAAACCAACAAGCATTAAGCTACTATATCACCATAACAACTAGAATCATCCTAATTAACAAAGTAAAGCTTGGGTTTGGAGATGATATACCTTCCTTGAAGTGGTGGGAGTAGCTAGGAGGCCTTAGGAAGCCTTGAGAAGTCTTAGGGATGCTTGGATCTTAAAGGAAAACAATCAAAAAACAAGTTAAAAACTTTGAAATCACTATTCATTGTCTTCTTCATTGATTTCTTGAAGAAGATTGAGAAAGAATTGAAGGCTTAAACTCATAAGATAGCCCTAACTATGCATAAGGATGACTAGGGAATTATCTTACCAATTTAGGAAGCCTTGATCTTGAGTTTTGAAAATTCTAGCTTCTTGAAAATGAAAAAGCCGAGAGCAATGAAGAAATAAAATGCCTTGTGTTCTTGTTTTGATGAAAAATGAATTATTTGGCTTGGTTGGTTGAATATTTGATTTGTTTTTGGTTAATTACCAATTTAACCTTGATTTTATGTGGTTAATATTCCACCACATCTCCTTCCTTCCCATGTCATGCTTATGTCATGCTATGATGTCATCTTTCCCTCCTTGTCCTCTTCTCATTGGTTGGGTGACATCATCCTCTCTAATCCCTTTGATTAACTTCCTAATTGTTTGCCTAATGACCGCTGATCTGTTATACGGTTCGCTTAACTTTCGTTTTCGTTTATCGTTTGAGGGATCATACCCGGGATCTTATTACTTAGGTTCCCTTAACCTTTCTCAATATATTATATTCCTTTTATGATCCTCTCTTATAATCCTTTAATTTAAATCCTTTTTATCCTGTTACCTTATACTCAATTCTTTCCGTATCTAATGGATTTCCGGGAAAAATCAAAATGTTCGGAATTGGATTCTGATGATCTTTACATATACTTATATACCATGTAGAGTACTAATAAAATCTCAGAATATCCATAACAGAACCCCTACATAGTGTGGCATGAAAAGTTTTCTCATTCAGCTAAAACACTATTCACAAGGGTTACAAAAAGTTCAAAATTTTGGGGGTTATTACAGTCTCCCCTCCTTAAAAGGATTTCGTCCCAGAATCAAATAGAAAACAAATGGGGGTACTTTTCTAGCTTTGCGCTCTCTAGTTCCCAAGTTGATTCTTCCACATTATGATTCTGCCATAGTACTCTGACTAGCTTGATCACTTTGTTCCGAAGTACCTGCTCCTTCTTATCTATAATCCTTACTGGCTTCTCCACGTAAGTCAGATCTGGTTGCATATCCACCTGCTCGTACTCCACTATGTGTCTGGCATCCCGATGATACTTCCTTAGCATTGACACATGGAACACATTATGAACTTGTTGCAAGTTAGGGGGTAAGGCTAGCTCGTAAGCTAACTTTCCAATCCGTCTTAATATCTCAAAAGGTCCAATGTACCTTGGGCTTAGTTTTCCTTTCTTTCCAAATCTCATTAATCCCTTCCAAGGGGATACCTTTAGAAGTACTAAGTCCCCGACTTCATATTCCTTGTCCTTTCGGGCTAGGTCTGCATATTTCTTCTGTCTGTCTTGAGCTGCTACAAGCCGTCCTTTGATAAGATCCACTATGTTTTTGGTCATTTGGACCACTTCGGGTTCGAGCATCTTCCGCTCTCCTACTTCATCCCAGTATAAGGGAGATCGACACCTTCTTCCGTACAGGGCCTCATAAGGCGGCATTCCGATGCTAGCATGAAAGCTATTGTTATAAGAAAACTCGATCAACGGCAAGTGATCATCCCAACTTCCTTTAAGGTCTATTGCACAGACTCTCAACATATCCTCTAGTGTCTGGATGGTCCTTTCACTCTGCCCATCCATCTGGGGATGGTACGCGGTACTCATATTTAACTTGGTCCCCGCACATTCTTGAAAGCTCCTCCAAAATCTGGAGTTGAATCTGGGGTCTCGGTCTGAGACAATGGACCCTGGGACTCCATGTCGCGTCACTATTTCCTTAAGGTAAATGTCCACCAGTCTATCGACTGTGTATCTTTCATTGATAGGAATGAAATGGGCTGACTTTGTCAGTCGGTCTATAATTACCCATATGGCGTCATGATTGGATTTCGTCCTTGGCAAGCCTACAACAAAATCCATCGCTATCTGTTCCCATTTCCACTCGGGAATCTCCAGGGGTCGTAAAAGTCCACTGGGTCTCTGGTGCTCTGCATTTACTCTTTGGCAAGCCAAACATTTGTTTACCCATTCTGCTACGTCCCTCTTCATGTTGGGCCACCAGTAATATTCCTTCAAATCCCTATACATCTTGGTACTTCCCGGGTGAATGAAATACCTTGAACTATGGCTTTCATCCAAAATCTCATCTTTAAGCTCTTGAACGTTCGGAACCCAAATCCGGTAGGAGTACCTCATTATCCCTTTATCATCTTTCTCAGTATGGATCTCCTCTCCAGTCATTGACTTTCTGCCTTCATTCATTATTTTATCTTGGCACAATCGGATCTTTTCCAATAACTCTGGCTGCGTTGAGATCTCAAAAAGCTTTTCAGTTCCGGTTCCGGTTACCTTTACTTCTATTTCCATTCTCTCAAAATCCCTTATCAATTCTTCCGAAGTCGTTATCATTCTGAGTTTTTCCTTTCTACTAAGGGCATCAGCCACCACATTGGCTTTCCCCGGATGATAGAGAATCTCACAATCATAGTCCTTGATTAGTTCTAACCATCTCCTCTGGCGCATGTTGAGCTCTTTCTGCATAAATATGTACTTGAGGCTCTTATGGTCTGTGAAAATCTCGCACTTCTCTCTATACAAGTAGTGCCTCCAAATTTTTAAGGCAAATACTATTGCCGCGAGCTCAAGGTCATGAGTAGGATATCTAATCTCGTATTCCTTCAGTTGTCTCGATGCATACGCAATCACTTTACCGTGCTGCATAAGCACACACCCTAATCCTTTGTGCGACGCGTCACTATATATCACAAAATCTCCTTTTCCGTCCGGCAATGCCAACACCGGGGCCGTTACCAACCTTTTCTTTAATTCCTGAAAACTGTTCTCGCATTTCTCTGTCCATTCAAACTCCTCTGTCTTACGAGTAAGTCGTGTCAAAGGGGCTGCGATCTTCGCAAAGTCCTGTACAAATCTACGATAGTAGCCGGCCAATCCTATGAAACTCCTTACCTCTGTGGGTGTGGTTGGCCTTTCCCAATTTGAGACCGCCTCTATCTTGGAGGGGTCGACCAATACTCCTTCTTTATTGATCACATGTCCTAAAAACTGTACTTCATTCCGCCAGAATTCACACTTCGAGAATTTGGCAAATAACTGTTCCTCTCTGAGTATTCCTAGAGCTATCCTCAAATGCTCTGCATGTTCTGCCTCAGTCCTCGAATAAATCAAAATATCATCGATAAAAACTATCACACACTTGTCCAAGTACTTCTTAAATACTCTATTCATTAAATCCATGAAAGCCGCTGGGGCGTTGGTTAATCCAAAGGACATTACCAAGAACTCATAATGCCCATACCTGGTACGGAACGCTGTCTTGGAAATATCTTCGGGTTTAATCTTTAGTTGGTGATATCCAGTTCTCAGGTCGATCTTGGAAAAATAAACAGCATCTTTTAGCTGTTCAAACAGATCGTTTATTCTAGGTAATGGGTACCTGTTCTTTATGGTTAGCTTGTTCAACTCTCGATAGTCGATGCACAGCCTCATGCTCCCATCTTTCTTCTTAACAAATAAAACTGGTGCTCCCCACGGAGACACACTGGGTCTTATAATACCCTTATCCAAGAGTTCCTGCAATTGGATAGCTAATTCCTTCATTTCTAACGGGGCTAACCGGTAAGGTGCTTTTGAAACTGGCGCCGTCCCTGGGGCCAACTCAATAGCAAATTCAATCACTCTATCGGGTGGTAATCCCGGAAGGTCTTGTGCGAATACATCTTCAAATTTATTGACTACCGGAATATCTTGTAAGTTGGGCACCTCCTTCTGCGTATCTACCACATAGGCTAGGTAGGCCTCATTTCCTTTTCGTAGCATCCTTCTGGCCTGGGCCATAGTCAAAAATTTCTGCGTCTGCCTCTTTCCTCTAAATATAACTTCTTTCTTTCCTGGGATATTTAACTTAACTTTCTTCCCTTTACAGTCTATCTGAGCATCATTGCTAGATAGCCAGTCCATTCCCAAAATTACATCAAACTTCCCTAATTTAAAAGGAATCAGATCAACACTAAAAGATTTCTCCCCTATGCCTATCTCACAGGCTGGGTGAATCTGGTTAACAGGAATAATTTCATGATTGGCTATTTCTACTTGTAAGGGTTCTATCAAGGGTTCAGCCTTAAGTCTTAACTTACGCGCAAGGTCCTTTGATATAAAAGATTTAATTGCTCCCGAATCAAATAAAACGTTTGCACTGACTGAATTTAGAGAAAGGGTACCTGCTATCACATCTGAATCTTTCATAGCATCCTGGACTGTCATGTTGAAAGTCCTTGCAGTAGGTGGCTTATTGGAGGCAGCCCTGCTGGCTCCTGAATCTGCTGGTTTGTTCATTGGGCATTCCCTCTTCCAATGACCCGGGCGTCCACACTGATGACAATTGGTGGTTGGAATGACGGCAGGGGCTGACGAAGGGCATTTGTGAGAATAGTGGCCCACTTGCCCACACTTAAAGCAGGTTACTGGCTTTCCCTTACATTCCCCAGAATGCATTCTTCCACAAGTGTTACAGGTTGGCAATGGGGGTCGAGACTGGTTGGAATAGGACATTCTTGACTTTTGGCCGCTCTGGCTCACATTCATGCTCATTGGCCGCTTAAACCCAGTGTTCCTTCCCGGTAGGGACATTGCTCCTCGATTAAATCTAGTTGGGAAACTCCTTCCTGCGGAACCTCCACCCATGCTCATACTTTTCCTCTTTATTCCCTTCTTCTCCCTATTCTTTTGCATCTATTCACTTCCTGCTTCTACAATCATTGCCTTTTGCACCAGAGTGGCATAGTCCGTAAGCTCAAGGATTGCCACCCTATTCTGAATCCACGGTTTCAGTCCCTGCTGAAACCTCCTAGCTTTCTTTTCCTCGGTGCTCACAAATTCCGGCACAAACCTTGATAACTCAGTAAATTTCGCTTCGTACTCTGCTACAGATAAATTATTCTACTTTAGCTCCAAGAACTTGAGCTCCATCTGGTTTTCCATAAACCTCGAAAAATACTTTCCCAGAAATAACTGACTGAACCTCTCCCAGGTTATGATAGCATCTGTCTCCATATTATTTTTGGCCTCCCACCAGTAGTTGGCTTCTCCTTTCAGAAGGTAGGTAGCAAATACAGTCTTCTGTGCCTCATCGGTACTCAGAATCTCAAAGGATTTCTCCATTTCCTTTAACCATGCCCTTGCCTCAACTGGGTCGGCTGATCCGTGGAACTCAGGGGGCTTAAGGGACTTAAAAGCCCTGAAAGAGTTTGCCACAACATTGTTATTTCCTTGAGGGGGTGGGTTGGGTTGACGTTCCAAATTCTGCCTTAGGAGTTGCATGAACTGGCCCATGGGATCCATGCCTGGGTTTGGTACTGGTTGCTCAACATCAGTTTCTCCTTCTTCAGCCTCTATCTCAAATCCCTCAACATCATATGTTTCCTCTTCCTCTTCATACAGGGAGTCATCCTGTTCCACATAATCCTCATCTTCCTCTTCACTGTGTTCCTGGTTTCTATTGTCCTGATTATGGCTTCCCTGGTCCTCAGATCCAGGGTTCGCCCTAGTTCCAATCTTTCTTGGCGGCATGATTCTGATAAAAAAAAATATTATTAGGAAATTCAACGTTAGGTCACAATCATATACAACATTGTGCCTTGCACAGCTCTTATAATGGGGAGAACGTATCTCACAATTCTATTACATTATGACAGTTCTAATACGAAGTGCAGTAATAATAATGATAAAAACAGTGATCTCGTCACTAAGGAACTGAACCGAAAGGAAACAAATATATACATAATGCGAGAAATACATAGTTTGATCTGGTCAAAAGTACAACAGTGCTACAGCCATCTGTCCCAAAAGTGATACACAAGAGTCTATCTGTCTAGTCAGAAAAAGGGATGCTATATACAAGTCAACTATCCCGGAAAATTGGCTCTTACTAAGGCCTCGGCTAACTAGACAACTAGACTATTCCATCGTCAATCCTGAATCACACACCGGAGCGGGTCAGCTCCCATACCCTTTCCATCGCACGACGGAAGATATAGTCGGCCTGCCGCCTGGAGATCCTACCATGCCTGTCCCCCTTGAGAGATCTGAGTCTCGCTCGTGACGTGAGCTCTATCCCCGTAAGCTCCCTCCTCAAGGATCGGGGTATAGAAGCCCTAGTCTCATAAGCTCGGGTACGCCTACCCTCCCTCTCCACATCCAACTCCCTCCTGGCCTCATCCAGTCGGGCCTCAGCAACAGCCACTCGGGTCCTCAGTACATCCTGAACATAGCCGTGGGCTAACGAAGACTGCATGTGGGCAGGGTCAAGAAGTGGTGAATCCGGAGCCGCTGGGGGTGCCTCCTCAGTCTGCCTAGGCTCGGAAGTATGGGTCTCTGAGCTGTCATCATAGGTGCTCCAGGATGGTAGTGGCGGGGTAGGGGCTCTGACCACAGAGAGTGTGGGTAAAGGGGTACCAGTGTACACTACCATAGCTCCGACACGCTCCTCAGCCACTGGGAACTCATCCGGGTCCTCCTCGTCTGAAATAGTAATGACCTCCGTCTCTGACTCCTCTGAGGGGTCCTCCTCATCCTCCTCCATCTCAGGCTCCTCCTGATCCTCGACATCTAGCAGTGCCTCATCATGCTCACGCTCGAACATCTCAGGGTCCTCTATCTCAGGCGCCTACACATTAAACGAGCTAAGTTACTATCATGATACTTATAAGGGTTCTCGTAAGGGTTTTAACTGTCAACACTACTTTAAGTAGTCCGACCATGAACTTGGCAAGAGTTCTTATTATCTTTGTGAGTTTATTATTATATCGTCGCATCATCTCTGAGGTTTATAACGCTTAGCTCTGATACCATTTCTGTAACACCCCCAGATCCGGGGTCAGGGATCCGGGTCGTCACGGTCTTTCTTTCCACAATATCACTTCACTTAATTAATAATAAATAACCTTATGTTGTGACCCCACACTAACACACACCACAACCCGTTATAGTCTTAGAGATGAAATTTAAATAAGTACAAGTCCTTGAATCCACAATTAAAAGTTATTACAACCCAAAATGATTACTTGATAAATTTACAGTTAATTGCCATTATCTGCCACAAGTTATAATTATACATAATTAATTCTCAAAAGTAGAATGCCTGATCTACCAATAGATCTACCTCTGCAGCTATAGTAGCTACAACATCAACGGGAAGACGCGGGACACTTCCCACGCACTTGCGCTGGGTCTGCTAGAGTCTGGCCATCTTTCCTAACTGTTGTTGTGTGATGAAGAAATAAAGCAAGAGTGAGCCTTACAGCTCGCAAGATAATATATAGTGATAACAATAATACAAGTATCTAAATGGATACTTACTAGAATTCTTTATCATGTGTAAGGTAATTACTTACTGGATATAAGTTTTAAAAGAAGATGAAGTTACCAATTACTTCACTATACTTATACCATTTTTAGAAATCTACTTGAACTACTACTGTTCAAAGTATAATAAGATTCACGAGGTCATCCCATAGATGAGACCACAAATAAAACTTCAAAATATTTGATCTTTGAAATATTTTGAAAAGAAATGAAGTTACGAGATACTTCATTCAATGGATACACCAATAAAACTGTTTGACCCTGTCAATGCTTCGGCAACCACCCATTAGTAGCCTTTCGATATGATACGGGTAGTGTTGCAGAATTATCCAAATGGATGATGAACTCATTACGGGAGTTTGCCGCGCCAGGAAGACCACTTACGATGATCAGTCGTAGTAGTACAACCCCACCATTTTCTACATGTAGAGGAGAACCTGTCGGATTTACTTGTCAACCGAATACTGAACTCCTAAGGAATGGACCGCCTTAGCGGAACTTCCAGGCCATTTGGGCCAATATAATAATACGGCTGGGCAGGCGCTACTCGGCCACTTACGCCACTCCTAGTTCAGATGAAATCCATGACTCTGAAACGTAAAGCTCGTCCCCACTTTTCCCAAGTAGAAACTTGTTGATACGGCTCCACCAAGAAGTCGTATCTAGTTGGAAAGGAAAACTCACCGATATTTCCCAGGCGATGCCTGTTAATGGATTAACTTGTTCCAAGAATTTTACTTCCCGAGTATTGGGTAAGTAATCAAAACTCTTTTATCAAGACAGCAACCTTGTTGCGAATGTAAAACACACCACAGAGCCGGATCCCTCAGGTTTTGAGCGAGTATTTAAATTCCCTTCGAAAGGAGGATCTTAAATATAAAAATGAGTTTTGGGATCCGCTCTAACTTTTAAAAATCATTTTAAAGACTCGAAAACACTTTAAAGAGTGTTTGGAATAATGCTGATTTAATAAAGTAAATCAGTCTCAATAAAAAGAAATATCTGGATATTATTATTTAAATAATATTCCTATAAAGAATAATCTTTATAAAAATAATTGAAGTAGAAGTTTTAACACTCTTACATGAATGAAAATTAAATAATCAAGGATATACTTATACAAAAGTACTATCTTTATTTGAATAATCAAAAATAAGTTTGATTATCGAAACATTATTCTTTAATAAATTAAAGAATATTATTAAATAATAAGCGGAGTCATAATACCTCGAATGAATATTATAAATAATATTCATTAAATAAAATAACAGAGTCATACATCCTCAAATGAATATTCAAGTAATATTCAATAAATAATATAAAGGAGTCATAAGTCCTCGAATGAATATTCAAGATAATATTCATTAATAAAATAAAGTTATCGAATAACCTTATTCGATTAATAGTTTTGAAAACTATAACCATATATATATAAATATATATATATAAAATCTACTCGGGATCCTCGACTCCCGGTTTTAGAAAATGTTTTCACCTTTGGGTCCCTATACTAAGGGTATATGCAAATTACCGCTATTCTCTAGCATATGTATTATCAACTGAATCAACAGATATATATAGCAAGAATACGAAATAGGCATGCATATGTACCATATCACATGCTACAATATATCGCAAGAATTTGCTAATATAACCATCATGCATCTACTACAAGATAATGCATATACAAGCGTATACATCACAACAACAGTATAACGGATAGAAAACTTGCCTGAGCGACTGGGGGTGGAAAAAGGCTCGGGACGAGTCTGGTACCCTATAAACAACAAGTAAGTTGGAATTAAACCAAAGTCACTTGTAAATCTATACTTTAACCAACTTAGACTCTAACGCTTGTTTTGCGCTTACTGATTCTCTTAAGTCACTCGAGTACCCTCGGCTCCACCATTTTTAATAATTTAACCATTACGAGTTTTAAGGCAATTCCTTCACGAGTGTCTTACCAACTACCTAACACTCTTACCATAATTGTTTCATACATTAATTAACCCTTTTTGGTCTTTAACCTATGTTTCAAAGTAAGGCGAGGGGAAAAGTTTCGTTCGCGAAACGCCGTTACTTAAAACGGTCGTTTCTCCTAAACCGTATATCGGAATCAAACGAACTACATATCAAAACGAAGCTCGTAACATGAGCTATCTAAAAATGGCAATGGTCAACATCTAGCAGGGGGTTCTCGGGTCCTAATGTTATGAACAAAAGCAGTCTAAAGTAAATCGGACATTACGACGGCTATGTTTACGCGATTTCCCAAATTTAAACCATTCCAAAACCATCACAATTCAACCCCAATTCACAACCCAATCAAAACTCCATCCTTACCACATCCTAACAGCCCCAATCAATTCAATATTAACATTTATACTTATGCTTAAGCTTGAATTTAACTATACTTAAGTTCTTTTAACCAAAACAACAAGATTCACCATCCATTTCACTACCACTTCAACCCAAATTCTAAACCAACAAGCATTAAGCTACTATATCACCATAAAAACTAGAATCATCCTAATTAACAAAGTAAAGCTAGGGTTTGGAGATGATATACCTTCCTTGAAGTGGTGGGAGTAGCTAGGAGGCCTTAGGAAGCCTTGAGAAGTCTTAGGGATGCTTGGATTTTAAAGGAAAACAAGAAAAAAACAAGTTAAAAACTTTGAAATCACTATTCATTGTCTTCTTCATTGATTTCTTGAAGAAGATTGAGAAAGAATTGAAGGCTTAAACTCATAAGATAGCCCTAACTATGCATAAGGATGACTAGGGAATTATCTTACCAATTTAGGAAGCCTTGATCTTGAGTTTTGAAAATTCTAGCTTCTTGAAAATGAAAAAGCCGAGAGCAATGAAGAAATAAAATGCTTTGTGTTCTTGTTTTGATGAAAAATGAATTGTTTGGCTTGGTTGGTTGAATATTTGATTTGTTTTTGGTTAATTACCAATTTAACCTTGATTTTGTGTGGTTAATATTCCACCACATTTCCTTCCTTCCCATGTCATGCTTATGTCATGCTATGATGTCATCTTTCCCTCCTTGTCCTCTTCTCATTGGTTGGGTGACATCATCCTCTCTAATCCCTTTGATTAACTTCCTAATTGTTTGCCTAATGACCGCTGATCTGTTATACGGTTCGCTTAACTTTCGTTTTCGTTTATCGTTTGAGGGATCATACCTGGGATCTTATTACTTAGGTTCCCTTAACCTTTCTCAATATATTATATTCCTTTTATGATCCTCTCTTATAATCCTTTAATTTAAATCCTTTTTATCCTGTTACCTTATACTTAATTATTTCCGTATCTAATGGATTTTTGGGAAAAATCAAAGTGTTCGGAATTGGATTATGATGATCTTTACATACACTTATATACCATGTAGAGTACTAATAAAATCTCAGAATATCCATAACAGAACCCCTACATAGTGTGGCATGAAAAGTTTTCTCATTCAGCTAAAACACTATTCACAAGGGTTACAAAAAGTTCAAAATTTTGGGGGTTATTACAATTGGTACACACAGATGTATGTGGACCAATGTCTACGCAAGCCATGGGTGGATTTTCATACTTCATTACTTTAATAGATGATCGATTTAGATTCGTATATGTGTATTTGATGAAACACAAGTCTGAAGCCTTTGAAAAGTTCAAAGAATATAAGAATGAAGTGGAGAAAGAAACCAAACATAGTATTAAAACCCTTCGATCAAATCGAGGTGGTGAATACTAGAATGAGAGTTTCTAGATTATCTCAAAGAAAATGGTATAGTCTCTCAGTGGACTCCTCCATATACTCCATAGTTGAATGGGGTATCTGAAGGAGAAATCGAACTTTGTTAGACATGGTTCGGTCCATGATGAGCTATGCAGATCTTCCAGTATTCCTTTGGGATTATGCATTGGAAACCTCAGCATATTTACTGAATAAGGTGCCTTCCAAATCTGTTCCTCAAACTCCATATGAGATATGGAAAGAAAAAAAATTGAGTCTTAAACACGTTAAGATTTGGGGATGTCCAGCTTATGTCAAGAAAGTTGACCCTGATAAGCTGGAATCTTGATCAATAAAATGTAGATTTGTGGGATATCCTAAAGAGACTTCGGGGTATTACTTTAACACCGATCATAGGGGATTTGTCTCCAGACATGCTACCTTTTTGGAAAAACAGTTTATCCTTGAAGGAAACAGTGCAAGCAAAATAGAACTTAATAAAGTTCAAGAAGCGCAAACTACTACGGTTCAAGAGGAAACACTTGTTCAGACTGAACAACCTTCTGTGGAACAGCCCATTCGTAGGTTAGGGAGAGTGTCTCGCCAACCTGAGAGGTATTATGGCCTTGTCATTGAGAATGACAATGAGTTGTCATTCATTGATGACGACGACTCTATGACTTATAATGAGGTTATGAGTAATATTGACTCAGAGAAATGGCAGAGTGCCATGGAATCCCAAATGGAATCTATGTATGCCAACCAAGTATGGACTTTGGTTGAAGCAACAAAGGATGTAAATCCTATTAGGTGCAAATGGGTTTACAAAAGAAAGATTGGAGTAGATGGCCAGGTGGAGACCTATAAGGCCAGGCTCGTGGCAAAAGGATTCAGACAAAGGCAAGGGATTAACTTTGATGAAACTTTTTCGCCTGTAGCCCTGTTAAAATCAATTCGGATTTTGCTTGCGATTGTTGTTTACTACGAATATGAGATCTGGCAAATGGATGTCAAAACGGCCTTTCTCAATGGGAAACTTGAAGAGGAAGTGTATATGACACAGCCAGAGGGTTTTGTTTCCAAAGGGAATGAACACCTAGTGTGTAAGCTGCTACGAACCATATATGGATTAAAGCAAGCTTCTCGTAGATAGAACATCCGTTTTGATGAGACAATCAAAGAGTTTGGTTTTATCAAAAACGTAGATGAACCATGTATCTACAAGAAGGTTAGTGGGAGCGTGGTAACATTTCTTGTACTGTATATGGATGACATACTTCTTATAAGAAATGATATACCGATGCTACAATCAGTCAAAGTGTGGCTATCGAAGAACTTCACTATGAAGGACTTGGGAGAAACATCCTACATTCTCGGTATGAAGATCTATAGAGATAGATCTAGAAGAATGATAGGTCTTATCCAGGGTACATACATCGAGAAAGTGCTTAAAAGGTTTAGCATGGAAAATTCCAAGAGAGGTCTCATACCGATGAGTCATGGAGTATCCCTTTCCAAAAGGATGTCTCTTAAGACACTTGAGGAAAGAGAGCGTATGAGTAAGATTCCTTATGCTTCAACAATAGGATCTATCATGCATGCGATGTTATGTACTAGGCCTGATGTTGCTTACTCAATTAGTGTGACAAGCAGATATCAGTCCGATCCAGGAGAAGACCACTGAAAAGCAGTGAAGAACATCCTTAAGTACTTGCGAAGGGCTAAGGATATTTTTCTTGTTTTTGGTGGATCTGAGTTGAAAATAGAGGGTTATACTGACTCTAGTTTTCAATCAAAAAGTGATGATAGCAAATCCATGTCAGGGTACGTGTTTACTCTGAATGGTGGTGCGATTAGTTGGAAGAGTTCCAAACAGTCTACAACGGCTGACTCCACAGCGAAATCAGAGTATATAGCTGCAAGTGAGGCAACAAAAGAAGCCGTTTGGATGAGAAAAATTGTTTCTGAGTTGGGAGTTGTTCCTAGCATTGAGGAGCCTATTGTGTTATATTTTGATAACAACGCAACAATAGCACAAGCCAAGGAACCTAGGTCTCATAAAAATTTCAAACATGTTTTGCGACGCTTTGATTTGATTAGGGATATCATTGAAAGAGGAGATGTCAAGATTGAGAGAGTTGACACACATAACAACGTAGCAGACCCACTCACAAAGTCATTGTCTCAGATTCACTTTGATCATCATAAAGAGAAGATGGGTATTAGATGCCAGGGTGATTGGCTTTAGTTCAAGTGGGAGATTGAAAGTGTTTGTCCTAAATCCAATCATGTATGATGAGTTAGGAAGAACTTTCTTGTATTCTTATTTGATTAATATTAATAAAAGACATGTTTTAGTTTTATTATGGGCTTTATCTATTTAAAGTGTTTTGAATAAGATGTTCAATAGTTTAGAGTAAAGCTTCTAGAATCATAATGAGATTGTAATAGTGAGATCTAGAAGATGATAACTTTAGACTTAAACAGTTCCTGATCATAGGATAACTAATCGGAAGTTAGTGAATCCACAAAGATTGGTACATACTATGCTTGCTCCCTTCAGGAGGATGTCTGTTCTCATAGGCATTTGTGTGGTGACAATATAACTAGTATGTACATGCTTATTAGGTAATAAGTTCACTGAACATGACTCGATAAGTTGGACAACTAATGGACATTACTCACGTGTCAATAGTTATTCACTGAGTGATAGTTATACAAGTGTCCTTAGACTTGAGATCGTTAAAGTTATCTTGTATATAATGAACTGTGCTTTGGTTTAGTCCTTAGTCTCAAGGACATCCATTAAGTCTATTCTGGGCATAGGGATTTGTGTATGGAGATAGTTAACATCAATAGAGGATCTACCCCTTCCAGTATAGGAAGAGAATATCTTATGTTATTCTTAGTATGCGAGTTCTGGAATCTCTGGCCAGAGTGTATGAAATTAGAAAGGAGTTTCTAATTTGCATTAATATGAACTTTGCATTATGAATATGAAATCATATGATTAAATTTGATAGGCCTGACACGAGATCCATGCCTTGTATTTAATCAGGATATTGTAAGGGTAGAAGGAATTCATTGTACGGTAACTAGTCACTGACAGGTTCTTGGTATTCTAAGCAGTGAATTCATATTATCCGGATAGTCGCGATATGTTGAGAAGCATCACTCACGATGTAGAATAAATATAATTAATCAGTTAATTATATTTAATGAATTTTAGAATTCATATAAATAATAAATAGAAGGTTTATTATTATTTATTTCTACTACCGGCTTAATATTGAACCTATAGGGTCGCACCATAAAAAGATTAATTTATTGATGAAGGTATTTTGAGAGAGCAAATTATTTTCTAAAGAGTTTAGAAAAATAATAATGATTAAAATAGTTTTAATTATTATTTAAACATTTTATAAGATAAAGTGTGGGATTTATATAATAAAATATATTGATATATTAATTATATGAAAACCTAGTGAGCCTTATATAAAGAATGAGATGAGAAGGGTTTTGGTATGCACTAGTGTTTTTGTGAAAACTTAGTTGCCACCCTCTCCTTCTTCTTCATCTCTCTCTCTCTCAAAAGAAAAAGGCACCACTTTTATAAAGCTTCATCTTTATAAAAGCTTCATCGAAGGATTATTCTTGGTAGATACCATTAGAGTGTTTCACACTCTAAGGAGCAACTGCTAGCATCCATTGTTATAAAGCTTCGATTTTCAAGGTATGATTATGATTCCTCCGCTCCCTTGATTTTATATGTTTTTCTATATATGCGATACATTATTTTACGGAATAATTGTAATATCATGCTTCCACTCGTCCGTAAATTCTTTCAGATGTTGCCCCCGATCCATAGCAAAATACGGATATCATCAAGAAGGGTGAAATTAAGATTAGTTGGTTGGTTCGTCAGTTCGGTGACTGTTCACGTCTACACTCAGCTACTGGTCATGATCATGAGTGTGAGCTACTATACCACACACGTGCTACACACGTGCACACTATGAGCGTGAGCTACTATACCCTCATCCACCTCCTGCTACCCCACGTACTAGCGATGCTCATGCCCGTAGGCCAGGTACTGCATTTCTTCATGCGGCACCAGCTCCTCAGGATGGTTGGGAGCCTTAGCCTCGTCCATCATCTGGAGAGGATTCTTCGTTATACACCTCCTCTGGCTCAGGTTGGGAGCATAGTTCTCAGGGGCATGGACATATTGACCGTACCTGGGATCACTCATTCAGGGAGAGGGAGCTCCTCATATGTCTACTTGGGGTCACAGTTCACAGGTCCATGATGTTGGTGTGTCTTCCTGGGGGCAGAGCACTCATAGCCATGATGCTGGTACATCTACTTTTGGCCACACTACTCAGGCCCAGAGCACTTATACCGGTACATCTAGTATGGGCCATACTACGCAGGCCTCTTATGCTGTTCCTAGTGCTTGGGCTGTTGGATCCAGTTGGGGCCATTCTACCCAGACCGATTACGGTCATCTGGTTCAGACTTTCCCACACCCTGCATACGGTTTCCCCCTGAGACATTTGGTTCGGGCTTCTCTTTCCAGACCCCGCCTAGGGGGTTCGACCCCTGGTTAGTACATGATTCCTCCGCACAGACGAATGAGCAGGGGCATCAGATGCATACACCCCCTATCATGCAGGAGGCATATATGGAGGATGACAGTGATAACCAGGATGACGACGATGAGGAAGTTGATCCTCCTATATAGCTCAAACAGCATCCCCGTAGAGCAGTGAAAGGAAAAGGGAGGCTATGCCACACCGGCGGAAGGTTCTGTGGCTGATCAGTACTATTTCCCATATTTGCAGACTTGTAATTTTTAGTATTCCATGTTTTCATTACATCTACAGTTCAGACTTATTTTTATTAGTTCTTGTCAATTTCAAGCTTGTTGTTTTTCTTACCCTACAATCTAGTCACTTCAATTCACAGTATTACTTTTCAAGGTGTTTCGTACGTAATATTCACAAAGTTTATACTAAAAGAAATTAAAACTTTCACATTCTGCAAATAACGTTAAACGGAGATAACAAGAAAATAAAATCATGCATCAATGAAAAATAAAATCACAACATGAAATGGAAACACAAGCACAACATGACCACCATCAATGCAATGACTTTAATTCATTTTATCTGCAAAATATGATAACTTTTATCAAATAGTTATACTTTCCTTTATAATTCATTAATATGATTTGACTTTCACATGACCCTTTTCAGTATTCCTCATGTAACATTATTAAATTTGCTTGCATGTTCTTTCTACTGAGTACTCACGGGAAATGGTCTATGAATTATTGTCATATTTCACATGGTTGGCAGTAATGACACGTACATCAACAAAATTAACAGCATGTACATCTTCATTACTTTTCTGATCCACAACTGTTAGCCTTATGAACTTTTCTTTATCACCCGACTACTTACACTATATAAATTATACACCCTCACACATATTATATCCAAATAGTACTACGATGTCATCGTCCATAAATAACAAGTGGTTGCTCCATGAAAGAGATGACGATTACCGTACTCTTTGGATAAGCGATCCAGTGGAGTACTTTGCTGGTGTACGCCGAGAATGGGCATTTCGACGAGAAGAATCTGGAAGTCTTACACATGATCTGATTGCGATGAGTGTAAGGGTTCCACTTCGTCGGTCCATATCCATATATCCTCGCCCAGAGGAAAATCTTCCTTGGTCTGAATTTAGGCGAAAAGTGGCTAAAGTCGTGACCCGTATTCGGCGGGAAAATAACCGAATGTTGTTCCGTAGGAGTCGTTACTATATGTTTCAACTAGCACAAGATTCAGTTCGTGCTTCTGCTAGAGAGCTTACGGAAACAGAACAACACAAACTATTATAAAATGAGGCTTACATTTCCGATGATTACATGTCTGATGAACAAATTTGACTTAAATGTTTTCCTTCTTTTCCATGTTATATTACTACTTTCAAAAGTTTCATAAATGCCCTTCCCATGTCATAGTTCCATTTCTCATTTATGGATGAACTATTTCACACTTGCAGTTCCATTTTCAGACGATACAAATTGCTTCGTTTTCTATCTTTATTGAAATTACTTTATTTTTTTATGCTCACAACCCACTAGATGTACGTCTATGTCAAACAAAGAACACTTTTATAAATTATGTACCACTGCACTTATAAATTCCTTGAATATGAGGCCTCATCAAAAAAAATATGTTACTAGTTTACACACTATTTCAAGCAACTAAAACCATATTGACTACAAATATAACTCTAAAATAAAAATTACATACTACTCATTCACTTTGTTGCACACTGCATGTGGCTACCTAGCACTGGCACGCCCTTCCAAATTTTGCTGCATTTGACAAGACTACTCATCTACTTTATTTTTCGTGTTTTCTTCCATAAACAACTTTTCCGTAATGAGAAGTCACATCTCATATATGAAATTCGGAGGAAAAAATAAGTCTTTGCATGTAAAGTCATTGCATGTACAGAGTATCAATGTCACTTTACATCAGATAATGAATTATTATTTTTGAAAATAATGCAGGTGACAGCAACAATGACAAGTCACAATTAAGTTTTAAAATATGAAATGTAATTGTATAGTATGTTTAGCCCGTGAACTATCATTCAAAGTAGCTTCTGTCTTCTTTACCAAATCACTTATAAATAGGAAGTTACAACCTCATGAAGTCACACTCGTCAAAAGTAATTATGCCTTCACTCCCAAATTTGGATTATTATTTTTGTGAAAAAAATAGTTGTTATAGCGCTTTACTGGAAGGGTATTGAAGCAGGAAGGCGGTTTATCAAATGTCCCGACGGTGTTTGCATTTACGAACGTTGGATCGAAGAGCCACTTGAACCCCGTGCAGCAGTTCTCAATGAAATTCTTAAGCAAAAAATTACCACTAAGAATGTAGCCCACTGTGCGGAAATTCGTGAGTTGCAGCTTCATAATGAGGAGTCAACGAGGAAATTGCAGAGAATGAAAGCGTTCATCGAGTCCCATACCTGGAACATCAATGAAGATGATGATGACTCCGATGATACGGATGAATGATCTAGTTCATATTTTGTTGGTTCTTACTATTTCTATTGTTGCATCGTACTCATTTCTATTCATTTATCGTGTTATTATTTTGTATCGAACTGGCCACAGTTTTTCAACTGTGTATTAATATGTAACTGATGTTTTGTGACCAAATTTGTGCTTCAAGTTAAGTATCCATTATCAGCAAATGAGTTCATATCAAATATATGGCCTCGTCAAAAATAATATATTATCCCATGCTACATTATTCAAAGCTAGTAAAATCATGCAGAAATTAATTTAACTCTAAAATAAAAATTACATACTACAAATAGGTTTACATCACTAGTCAACAGAAAAAGAATTAAACCAGAATAATTTTCAGGGAATTAAATATGAGATTTGCAAAAAATGCCCTCACGTAACAAACGCACACTCGACTAATTTGGCACCCTTTTCAAAGTTACAAAAATCATATATTTACAACCTTTTTATTAAAATAAAAAATATATACTAAAAATAGGTTTTGCATGAATTTCCAACAAAAAAAAAATTACACAAAAATAATTTTTTTACAATTTAATATTAGGGCTCAAAAATAGATTTTCATTGATTATTTTAAACTTGCAATAACTTACACATAAGTGCAAATCCGGGGAGGAAAAGGAGAAAAAAAAATAAAAAATAAAAACCCCAAATTAAAAAACCCCTCAACGCCCCTTCTTCTGGGCCTCCAAGGGTGAACCTCGGAAGAAGTGGCGTTATTTGCCATTTCTGAAAAATTTTCAATGATTGTGCCAAAAAAATGAATTTTCTGTTGAAGTGTGTCAAAAAAGTTCGGGAGCCCAGAAATCATGGACCTTTTGGTAACTTATTTGATTACAAAAATGTGGCTCTGTATCAAGACCTGTACAGTATGTATATATATATCATATTGTACCAATAAAAAATGCAATGTCGCTGAATAACTATACCCCGATCAACAATAGCAACTAAAACTTACAAGATCAATAGAGTTCATTACAAATGTTGAACAAAGTTCCCTGTCAACTAACTTGACATCATAAAATACAGACTTAAAATCATTGTGAAAAATATACAAATAACATACAGAGACACGTCCAAACCCACATGTGTATGATATTGACTTCAGATAAGTTGAAATCTTGACTACAAGCTTGTCACTACATGAACAAATGTGGCTGTGATTATTCCCAGCAAACCGCCAGCAATAACCTGTAAAACAATTAAAGTTTGTCAAAGAACAAACATAACTATCACATGCTGAAGATATCTAAAGCTAGGGTATTTCTGTGCAGTAATTTACTAAAACTATATATTTACAAGTCAAACTATAATGCGGAACAATTTATTTCTAATTCTTTTGCCAACTAGCCCGTTTTGCTAAGCTTAAAATAATTACTTTTAACTTAAAGTTGCTTAAATGGATAAGTAAAAAGTGAAAACTTTAAGTCAATATTTGTTTGGGGTAATTTTTTAGAAAGGGTAACTTACGAGTTATTTAAAATATAATTTTTTTTATAAATTATCTATTTGAATGATGATATCAACTTTAATTAATAGAATCAACAAAATATAAGTTAATCAAAAAAGTACCTCCTACCAACTACTTTAAACTGTTTTATTTACTTGTCCTAGTCTGACTTATTAGTATTACACAAGCACATCCATTTTGTAACTTAAAATTTAAAATGACTTAAAGCTGGCTATTTAACTTGAAAAACGTTATCACTAGGCCACGGCAAACAAATTGGTCTGACTTTATTTACTATGGCAGGGCACAGACAGCTAAAAGTTCAAGTATTATCTCAACTGTACAAATGTGTTTTCTCATTTTTTCTTTGCAATGGGTGAATAGTTCTAAAATCTAATTTCTTTAGTACAAAGTGTAATGTATTCAATGATTTACCAAGGTAAACAAATCGAAAGAAATTTAATGTGGTAGATACCATGTAATTAAAGTATACATGTAAAACTGCATGAAAAGGGATCCCAGCTGTGAGGATTTTTCTGACCTATTGTCAGCAAATAAAAGTAGAGTATATTTGTAGGGCATGAACAGGATTTCTCACAAGTCATAAATAAGATAACATAATGCCAGTATACACATAAAATAGAAATCATAATGCCATTAACTACGTAAACAACAGTTATATACTGTAAAAACAAACCTGTGGAGGGGTGTGACCTAGAAGTTCATGAAGAGGTCTGCTCTCGGCCAGAGGATGCTCAGACGGAAGTTCATATACAATTTGGTTCAGCACCTGATCAAAAATTTGAATAATTTTCAGGAACTAAGGTTTCTGACTTGGTGTTTTTTAGTATTTTTGTGATTTTCTGATTTATGAGAACTAGGAATGTAAACAAACAGAGATTATAGACTAGAATCTAAGTAGAAATAGGTAGATCAGATGAAGAACAGAGAGAGAAAGCACAGAGAATTGAATAGCTTGAAGAAGAAGACACAATTCTGTTATAGAGAGAGAAAGAGTTTAGAGAGAGAGAGAGATCCGGTGGAAAGTAATTCCTTTTCATATATTTGCATACTGGCACATTACAATTGCAGAGTCTATATTTATAAGCTCTGTATCGTTAACTTGAGTAAATTGTAAAAGTACTGAACTACCCTTACTAACTACCCTTACTTCCTTATTAAGTAATGCTTACTACTAATACTGATATACTACTACTTGCAAATCCTGACATTCCCCCCTCTTAAAATATCACCATGTCCTCATGGATCAAAAGAAAAGTCTGGAAAGTTGATCCTGAGTAAGTCTTCATCCTCCCAAGTAGCTTCATCAGTGCTGCACCCCTTCCATTGTACCAACACCTGATAAAGCATTTTATGGTCTTTGATCACACTTCTACTGTCCAGTTTCCTCGGGGGCTCAAATCAAAAGTGCCATGCTGTGTAACTTGAGGAAGTTGTCTGTGCACTTTAGCCTGGCCCACAGCTCTTTTTAATTGAGAAACATGGAAAACAGGGTGCACTCTTGAGATCTCAGGGAGTCCCAATTTATATGCCACTGATCCTATTTTTTCTAGGATCTCATATGGACCAAAGAACTTAGCAGAAAGTTTCAAGTTCTTTCTTATAGCCACTGTCACTTGTCTATAGGGCTGCAACTTCAAGTAAACCCAATCTCCAACTGCAAAAACCCTCTCAGACCTGTTGCTGTCAGCATAACTTTTCATCCCAACCGGAGCTGTCTCCAATAGTTCCCTGAGCTCACTCCACTGTTGCTGCTTCTCTGTTAACATAGCCTCCAGGGAAGAGAGATTGGTATGAATCCAACCTTGGCCAGGAATATGCCTAGGTTTAATTCCATACACAACTTAATAAGGAGTAGTGTTTAGAGCTGTATGAAAAGTAGTATTGTACCACCATTCTGCAGTGGTCAGCCAAGAAGCCCATTTTTTTGGTGCTATACTAGTCATACTCCTCATATAATGCTCCAAATATTGGTTGACTCTCTCAGTACAACCATCAGATTGAGGATGATAGGCTGTACTCATACACAATCTAGTTCCAGAGATCTTGAATAGGGCCTGCCAGAATTCACTTAAGAATAAACTGTCCCTATCACAGACAATGGATTCTGGTAGTCCATGCAACTTGTATATGTGATCAAAGAAACTATGAGCCAATCCCTTAGCTGATAAGGGATGTTGTAAGGCCACAAAATGTGCATACCTGCTGAATCTATCCACAACTACCCATATGACCTCAAATCCTTGAGATTTAGGTAGTCCGGTGATGAAGTCCATTGCTATCTCCCTCCATGGCTCTTGAGATATACTCGAGGGTTGCAGTAACCCTGGTTTCCTCACAGTTTCCCCCTTAACCTCCTGGCAGATCACACATTCCCTGATCCATCTACCCACATCATGTCTTATAGTGGGCCAAAACAAGTATTCGTTGATCCTTTTATAGGTGGCCCTGTTCCCAGAATGACCACCAACCCCACTACTATGTTTCTCCTCAAAGACTTGTTTCCTCAGCCTTTACTTTCAATCACCCATCTGCCTTGGTACTGAAGTAGTCCTCGAGTTAAGTAGTAATGTTGTGGACCTTGTTTGACTACAGCTACTTCACCAATGATAGATTTGATGTCCTCATCATCTTCATAACTTTCAATAAGCTGCTCCATCCATACAGGAGTAACTACTATCATGTTATGGCAACTTCCTTTCAACTCAAAAGTAGAATCAACATTGAGTGCTACTTCCTTTTCCTGCCATACAAACTTCAATGTTTGAGTTCCGTAGTTACATTAAAACTCCCCAAGTTTGGCTAACCAGTCGACTCCCAGTATCAAATCCCAATCTGTTGGTTCCACCTTCCAGACTTCAATGTTGAACGTCTCTTGGTCTATCTGAAAGGTGAAGTCTGGACATTTAGTAGAACAGCTTAGGCTATCTCCATTTGGTAACATAATAACCACTGGAGTCACTTCTTCTGTTTGGATTCCTTGATTGGCACACAACCTTGTAGAGACCAGATTCCCGGTATTGCCACCATCAATCAATACCTTAACCTCCTTTCCATTACATGTTCCTTTATATTGTAAGGGTTGCTTCCTGGTGTTCTTCTCCATCTTTAAAGCTGATAATAAGATTTCATTGTCTTGCCAATCCTCATTAGTATCATCGGCATATTCATCAAACTTAGGTGCTCCCTCATACTCATTTTCTATCTCTAACCTCATTAAAAGTTTTGAGGCTTTTTACACTCATGACCTTTTGAAAATTTCTCGTCACAATAGTAACATAACCTCTTCTGCCTCCTCTCCTCTCTTTGAGAATAAGTAAGTGGCCTAGGTTTAGAACTTTCCACCTCTGGATTCTTGCTCTGGATCAGTAAGGGTGACTTTATACTAGCAGATGCACCATTACTTGCAACAGCTGCTTTTGCGCTGACTGTAGAGCTATCACCAGACTTATAGCTGCTTCCATAGCTATTGTACTTCCTTGGTTGATTATGCAAATTCTGCTCATAATATCTGGCCAACTTAAGAGCTTGCTCCAACAACCAGATCATGCCTTTGATGTCATTTTGTAATCCTCCAATGAATTTTTCCAAGTATTCCATAGTCAAACTTGGAATCTTCTTCAACACCTGACCTATACTTCTTTCAAAGTCATCAAAGTATTCTTCTACTGAACTGGTCTGGAGCAATGTTTTGAACTTGTCAAAGACAAGATTTGTATCTAGCTCACCAAACCTGGCTATGAAAGCTTCTGAGAACTGAGATCAAGTGACTCCACTCCTGTCTATCATGAATGATTTATACCATGACCTAGGAATCCCACTGAGGTGCATAGCTGCAATTGCACTTTTCTTACCATCACACACGTCATATATAGCAAAATACTCCTCACAGTCCCTTAGCCACTCCAGAGGATCACTACCTTCTTTAAAAACAGGAAATGATAGTTTGAGATGCCTTAGACTCTGAGTTTCCTTGGTGTTCTCCTTATTTTGTCCTGCAAATCCAGTCTCACTCTCACATTCTTCTCCACTAATTTCTGCCTTTCCAGTGCAGCATGTACAGGATCTCTGAACATGCCTTTAGTAGTAAACTCATGAGCAACATTTTCCTTATAACTTTCTTCCACCTCGTGAAGGTCATATACTACATTTTTGCCTTAATTCCTCTTATTCATTCCAAGGACCAGCAATTCAATCTGTTTAAATAACTTGTCAATTTTGTCTTCAGTTCCCCTCATATGGCCTTGTAAATCCTTTTGCATCATTCTCCATGTTCCTTGCTGAGAAGCTTCGGGAAAATCTTCATCCAAATAATAGCTCATTTCTCACAGACTTAATATCAAACACCTTCAAGTCAAGATAACAACACTACAGTACCTCTAACTTTTAAGCACATGTTCTACTCACACTTCTTAATACAGATATATCTCCACACTATTCCACAATCTCAATACTCAAAATCTTCCACTTACTTTCACAGATCAAACAACAAATTTACTCCAAAACAACTAAGAGGATATCACAGTTCAACCACAAGTAATACTGTTTTGTTTTTTATTTATTTTCTCCAACTTAACAACTAGAATCAACTACTTAGCTAGGAACGAGTTCAATCAGCATAAACATCTTAAATTCTATCTAACATCAACAGAATTTCAACAGATCTAATGAGAAAAGCTGAGAACGATACACCTGAACACCTTATGAGCACTTTCTGAGAAATTTCTGAACTTGAGTCTGCGGTTACTACAACAACTAGCTCGCTCTGCTCGGATTAAGATGTTGAACACAGTAGAAGCAGTAGTAGAACAAATCTGAAGCCCTGATACCAAATTGTCAGGAACTAAGGTTTCTGACTTGGTGTTTTTTAGTATTTTTGTGATTTTCTGATTTATGAGAACTAGGAATGTAAACAAACAGAGATTATAGACTAGAATCTAAGTAGAAATAGGGAGATCAGATGAAGAACAGAGAGAGAAAGCACAGAGAATTGAATAGCTTGAAGAAGAAGAAGAGACAATTCTGTTATAGAGAGAGAAAGAGTTTAGATAGAGAGAGAGATCTGGTGGAAACTAATTTCTTTTCATATATTTACATACCGGCACATTACAACTGCAGAGTCTATTTATAAGCTCTGTATCACTAACTTCAGTAAATTGTAAAAGTACTGAACTACCCTTACTAACTACCCTTACTTCCTTATTAAGTAATGCTTACCACTAATACTGATATACTACTACTTGCAAATCCTGACATTAATATATGAAATAGAATGCACAGATCTACTACAAAAGTCTGCTCTAATTTTTTCTATAAATATAATATTACTTTTTGACTAGAGCTGTTTAGTCTAATATCACTCCGGCTACAATAAATATATAAGTTCATATCTGATTTACCCAGTGCTTGTCACATTTCCAATCACTCTAAATGGACACGCATCTCAAATTACTAATTTGCATGCAACACATGTGAATGCAGAACTAAGTTCCACAAAATACGAAACTTTGGTCAACCTAATTGCTTTGGCATTCGAATGCAAGCCAGTACCATACATAAAAACACATACAGAAGTAGGCAAACATCAAACCTCTGCTTGGCGTCCTGCTTGCAATCTAACACCAGTGGCATCATACATCACCTGCCAAAAAAACTCAAATACATCACAAGGTACACCTTCATAAGAAATTAAAGATTAATCATAAACATCATAAGCCTTCCTCTCATATCACAAACAAGTAGCAGACCATTATGATCATTTCTAAATAGTACACATTTGCTTCAGCCAAACTTACAGACTATGCATATCCTATTTTCTTTATGACACATCATCTAATAAAATTTATATTAACGTGAAGCTCAGCTAGGAGAAACCATATATAAAATCCAGGAAGATAAAACCAAAGAACATTTACTAGAAATTATTACTGAATAATATTATAATTACCCCAATTCTTCAAATGAATTTATTGTAGGCAAATAATTTGAAAGCGATATTAAGCAGATAATTGCAAAGATTATAAGAATTACCAAGAACCAATATTATAAATTATTATTTCCAAGAAAAAGTGTATAATCCAACCTGAATAATATGTGAGGTTTACATCATTACATATAGAGAATAGAATACCTAATTAAATAACCTAATGGACTAGGTTCGAGAACATTCGGGCTTATTATATAATTTACTAATTAGTAAACTACTAGCCCCATGTAAAAAATAAAAAATAAAAGTAAATACACTAATTTCTCGACTCCATATATAAATAAACTATTTACTACTAAAAATAAAGACTCCTTTTGATTTTTATCCATGTTCCTCACAAGGATACTATCCCAACAACGCATCACATAATTGAAAATGATTAAAAATTTAGGTTAATCTCTAATTGAAGTTTTAAACATGCAGAGAAGGAGTACAATATTAGAAATTTAGGATGATTAAAGCAATAGGGAACACTAAACAGCTCAGAAATTCAAATAACAGATATTAGACTAGGACAAGAGAACTTCGAAGTAACAAATAGGTTTTAAGATGTAGGACATACAACACATGCTAAAACTAATGCAACAGCAAATAAAGATCCCCCAGTGCCGTCATGATAACCAACAGCCGCGGCCAGAGCGGAGACGGTTGCAGAATGAGACGATGGCATCCCGCCAGATCCTACTAGTTGCTTAAGATCCCATCGTTTTTCCTTGTACCTGAAAATCTAGGAAAGCTTAAGACTTAGGATAATATATTCACAATCTTTAGACTTAATCAACTAATTGCATTATCGAGCTACTGACACACATAATATAAACCTAGACTGAAGTTGAGATTTCAGCCAAGTGATGAATACACTAATCAATAGTAACTTGAAATGATATAATGATTCATCTCATCTAAGAGCAATATCCATATAATTAAACAATTGCAGGTTAAATTCTACACAAATACAGGCTAGTAATGATAAACTACTCATAAATTAGGAACTGGTAAGGTAGTCAACACAAGTGAGGAACTGTAATATTTCTACCACTTGTTCTAATCAGTGATATGACTTCTATTTATCTCTATATATTGTTGGATCCAGAGATGTTACTCCTACTTGTATGTATATCGAATCGAAATAATGCATTAGAAAATGTGAGGTGTGTGCAATGAATCAAACGCAGGGGGTCAGGTTCAACAATTCACAAATATGTATAAAAGTCTATTGTAATATGTAGATATAGAAAATACACAGACAAACAGAGAGAGAGAGAGAGGGAGACAGACAGAGAGAGAGAGAGAGGGGAGGGAGCGAGAGGGAGGGAGAGAGAGGGGGTAGGGAGGGAGGGAGAGAGAGAGAGGGAGGGAGAGGGAGAGGGAGAAGGAGAGAGAGTGAGAGAGAGAGAGAGAGAGATTACCAAGAGGTGAAGAGTTTAGAGAATTGAGCGAGAGCAAAAGCGAGAAGAGCGGAGATGAGAACATAATTTGCGAGGACACCGCCGGAAGACAGAGGCTCCGGTGGTGGTGGCGGCGTGAAATCAGCCAGCATCATCCTCATCCTTGTTAAAAATCTTGTTGTATGTATGTATATAAGCAATTCAGTTCACCTCATTTATTTAACAGATTGCGTGATTGGATATATGAAATTGAAAAAAGGAGGGAGCTAGCGATCACCCTCTTCCTCTTCAGTCTTCTCCACTAACATTGTAATATAAGTGATTTTTTTTATATATTTTAGTTAATAATAATAATAATGATAATAATAATAATAATAATAATTAGGAAAAGGATTATAATAGAAATAAAATTCTCATAGACACATTTGCTTATAACTATATATATACATAATTACAAGTTCATGCATGTTAAGCAAACAGAAAATTTCACTTCCCAGAAACTTTAAAAAAGATAGGAAATATGATTTATTATGGGAAGTTAATTCCCAATGTATACCAAACAAGCACTAAAAGAATACCGAGAGCGGCGAAGTCATAGCAGGTGGGAAAGAAACCGGTGAGAGAGAGATTAACAAGTGAAATTTTCTACTCTATTAATATTTAAGGTAGTCTTTTTGTATCATATTGTTGATAACAATGTACATCTTGTAATATTTTATTTTATTAATATAATATTTTCCGCCTGGTTTGAGTTCTACTGCACCAACAAAGAATTATTTTTAAGATATAATAGAATGTACATGACTTCTTGAGTACTTTTCTTTTGTTAAAGTGTGTCAAATTAATGGTTTCTGTCTCCACTCTCCAACTGAATTTAAGATGTGTTTTAATATTTTATTGACTATTATTATAATGTGATAATTATTTTATATTATATTTATTGCATAATTACTTATTATTTTGTTTTATTCTCGGGTAGATGTTTTGAAATTGGTTTCGAAAATTGTATTAGCCGACTTGGGTAATCAATGGCATGTCTTGTAATTTGCATCAAAATATATGTAAACTATATGTATATTTTGAGTCCTAAAGACTATGTAAGTTTATTATATATTAAGATTATGAACTCGTGTTCTGTTTTCGTGAACATGTACATGTTTAAACAAAACAAATTTTATTTAATTAATTATTTGATTTACTTACTTTTACTTTGTTTTGACTTGACTTGTGTTAGTAGTAACAAGTGTGTTAGGAGATTAGATGGTCAAGTAGTCCAGGAACTCCCAAATCTCATACTCTGCTTATTCATGTTTTGGATGTTTTGGAGTGTGATTGTTAGTTTGGTTTTTTAACATAATTAATGTCCTCGCTTGATAATAAAGTAGTATATATACATTCACGTGGATTCAGTTAACTTGATAAATTAATATGTATTTACACTGTGGCTGTATTGACATGTAGTTATGTTCACGAGGCAAGTAACATGATTAATAATTTTGTAAATAAATTATTAGTAGTAATGATTAGTTAATAAATGAATATATAAAATGTATATTAATTATAAATTATAATTTTGTATTTAGATCACATGTCAGGGATTTAGCAGATCGTTTACGGATTTTGATATTGTTTTAGTTACGACATTCAAGGTACGGATTATGTCCCCTTTTTATTCAGCGCTACTCCTCTTAACATTTAAAAATATTTGATTCGTTCAGTTCTTCTGTATCCTGCTCATTCCATTAAATATTTGATTTGACTTTTTCTAACTTTCAAATTTTATTTTAAAATTGATTTGAAAAATTTTAAATATCAGTTTATGCGATTTTCAAAAAAATAGTTTTAACACCCTCTGCTTTGGAAATCTGAATTATTTGTTTGAGATGACTTTTAAATTTGACGAGAATATTTTTATTTGAACCCTTAGAGATATAGGGTATACCGAGTTAACCAGCTGTAGGGGTACTACAACCATGTCATTGCGGTACCAGTGACATGACACTTCCGTGACAATGTGATTGGTCACGGCTTATCCTTCTGTTAGCTATTGGGAGGAGTTTTTGCGCATTGATATTTGTTCAGGATACGTGGGTGCACCCGAAGTTTGATTTATGATTTGATTTATGGTGACGTTGTATATGTGGTACACGTTATCCATTCTGCTGCACACATTAGGTATCCTATTATATGTGTATTTGTATTTGTTCTGATCTCGGTATGAAATATCATAACCCCTCGTTGTTTCAGACATGCTTGTTTTTAAGATTATTGTTTTATTATAAATTGTGAAATCTTTGTTTCTGAGTTTTGTTTTATAAATTGTATTCCAAATCCGTACTGGGCGTTTGGCTCATGCCGTATTCTTTTTCTGACAAGTGCTTAGGGGGATGTGGGACTGTGTGATGGAGAGCTACCCCATTTATCGATTATGATTTCAGACTTTCTCAATATCTAGACTTAATTATTTAATTAGAGATTTCTACATTTATATTATTGGTTTAGACAGTTTGGAGATTTAATATTATTTTGGAGATTTTGGACTGTTTAATTACTGTTAGAAATATATTAGTGCTCTATTTGCAGGTTTATGGATTTTACTCTACTTTTATTATTAAAAGGGGGGTGTTACAGAGATGCCATCAGAGCTTAGATTCTTTCTTGTAGAAAACCTACTTAGGTTGACATGTGAGTTTGGGTAGACGATAGGATGGGTATTCTATTTAATTTCGTTTCATTATGCTCTTTATCATTTCATTATGCTTCATCATCTTGAAATCTATTTGTAACTGCTTCATCATATTTATTCTCGTAATCTTCATTCGTTCGCTATCTTATATTATAGATTCCTCCAAGACGTGATCCTTTTCACATTGACCCCGCTCAGCTTACTGAGATGATAGGGCAAGCAGTGACTCTGGCTGTACAACAAGCCTTGGCAAACCAAGGAAATCAGAATGGCGAGGGAAATCAGAATGGACAAAGAAATCAGAATGGCAATGGGAATCAGAATCAGAACGGTCAGGTCCATCAGTTGGAGCCGTTTGTATGGTTGGAGAGGTTTGTGAAGCAGAAACCAGACTCTTTTAGTTCAGCACCGACTTCTATTGATGCTGAAAATTGGATTGTTCATCTCGAGAAGATTTTTGATGCACTGGGTTGTGATGAGATTCAGAAGGTTAGGTTAGCTGTGTATAAGTTGGAGGGTGATGCTCAGAGGTGGTGGAGATGAGTGAAAGCTACTAGAGGGGAGCGGTATGTTGAGGCTTTGGAATGGCAGGGATTCAAAGATGTATTCTATGAGCAGTACTTCTCTAATGCTGATAGGGGGGCTTATTTGAGGGAGTTTCATTCTATTGTGCAATACCACGATGAGAGCATTACTGATTATATGGCGAGATTTATAAGGTTGGCTGGATTTGTTGGGACAGTTGCAGGGACTGCTGCACAACAGGCTGATAAATTTAAATGGGGGTTGAAGTCTTATCTGAGGGGTTCCATAATTTCTTTTAAATTTGATAAGGTGGTAGAGGTGGTTGATGCAGCAAAGGACATTGAGAAGGAGCGCATAGATTTCAGTACTTCCAGGTCTAACAGTGGTAGTAAGAGGACTATGGATGATCAGGGTTTTGCACATGGTATATAGTGGTTTGCAGGTCAGAGTGGTTAGCAGGGACAATGGCGCGAACGAAATCAGAATAGGGGTGGTCAGTCATTCCATGACCCGAATCAGTATATTGGTCAGAATCATAATCATCAGTTTCAGCGACAAAAGCAGTCTAGGCAGTGGCAGAATCGTCAGCAGGGGCAGAGCCGTTACTCAGTGTATGGGGAAACCCCAATATGATTCCAGTGGCACCTTGTGCTACATGTGGTGGACATCATCCAGATAGAGCTTCTTACAGACAGACTAGGGCTTGTTTTTTATGTGGTAACATGTCTCATATGGAAAAAGATTGTACAGTGTCACGCAGCACTGGCGGAGGAGGAGCTGTCGGTGGTAGTGGCAGTCAGTAGAATTCTACAGCCAGAGTGTTTGCATTGACTGCAAATCAGGCAACAGCTAATTCAGGTACCGTTTCAAGAACACTTCTTATTGGTAGACGTGATGCTTATGTGTTATTTGATACTGGGTTGACCCATTCTATTGCGTCTTTATCTTTTGTTCATCATCTTGGCATTGCACCTTCATTATTATATCCCCATATGTCTATTGGTACCCCGATGGGGAATTTTGTTGTTATTTCTGATGTGTATCGAGAGTGTCCGATCGCTGTTGGAGAAAGAAGTTGTAAGGTTAACTTGCTTCCAATGGAGATGCATGACTTTGACATTATTTTGGGCATGGATTGGTTGAGTGAACATCGTGCCACAACTGATTGTCAAGGGAAAGCGTGATTTTTGGAGATGCAGATAAACCAGAATTTGTATATCAAGGGTCTCAGCCGAAAGGGGAGGTTAAATTAATTTCCGCTCTAAAGGCGAGCAAACTTTTATCAAAGGGTTGTGATGGCTACCTTGCTTTCATGAAGGATACATCGAAGGATGAACCTCACATCGTGGATTATCCAGTTGTGAAGGAGTATGGAGATGTGTTCCCCGATGAGCTACCAGGTTTTCCACCACATAGAGAGGTGGATTTTACTATTGAACTTGTTCCAGGTGCTGAGCCTATTTCTAAGGCGCCCTACCGAAGTCGCTTGAGTTACAGGAATTGAAAGAGAAGTTACAGAAGTTGTTGGATAGGGGATTTATCAGGCCAAGCGTGCCTCCGTGGGGCGCTCCTGTGTTATTTGTTAAGAAGAAGGATGGTTCCATGAGATTGTGTATTGACTAAAGGGGTTGAATAAGATGATTGTCAGAAACAAGTATCCTTTGCCATGTATTGATGACTTGTTTGATCAATTACAGGGGGCGAAGTACTTTTCGAAGATAGATTTGAGATCAGGTTACCATCAGTGATGAGTTAGGGATGAAGATATTCTGAAGCCTCTATTTCGCACTCGTTATGGTCATTATGAGTTTCTCATGATGTCCTTTGGGTTGACGAATGCACCCGCGGTATTTATGGATTTGATGAATCGGGTCTTTTATGATTATCTGGACAAATTTGTGGTGGTCTTCATCGATGATATCTTGATATACTCTAGGAGTAGAGAGGAGCATGCAGAGCATTTACGTACTGTACTTGAAATTTTGAGAGAGAAGAGGTTGTTTGCAAAATTTTCAAAGTATGAATTCTGGTTAGAGGAAGTGGCATTTTTTGGGCATATTGTGTCTGGTAGAGGCATTGAGTTAGATCCTGCGAAAGTTGAGGCTATTACTAATTGGCCTAGACCTAACAATGTGACAGAAGTTAGGAGTTTCTTGGGTTTGGCAGGCTACTATAGGCGTTTTGTGGAAGGTTTCTCTTCCATAGCTTTGCCGTTCACTCATCTAATGAGGAAGGGAATTAAATTCGAGTGGAATGATGATCATGAGAAGAGCTTTTAAGAGTTAAAAAAATAGGTTGGTGTCTGCTCCAATACTTGTGTTGCCATCTGGTATTGGCGGTTTTCAGGTTTATAGTGATGCTTCTAAGAGAGGACTAGGGTATGTTCTTATGCAGCATGGGAAATTGATTTCTTACGCCTCTAGGCAACTTAAACCTTATAAGGTGAACTACCCTACCCATGACTTGGAGTTAGCGGCCGTGGTCTTTGCTTTGAAGATCCGGAGATATTATTTGTATGGAGATACTTGTGACATCTTTACTGATCACAAGAGTCTCAAATACATCTTCACTCAAAAGGAGCTTAACATGAGGCAGCGGAGGTGGCTTGAACTTCTTAAGGATTATGATGTAAATATTCAGTACTTGGGGAGTGTTGCATCTCTCATTACTCAGCCGCACCTTATTTCAGATTTGGAGCGATTGGGTGTTGAATTGTATGTTAGAGGGTTAGGAGGTAGCATTGCAAGTTTGAAGGTGGAACCAAATCTTATTTCAAGGGTTAAGGAAGCTCAGAAGAATGATACAGGTTTTGAAGTTATTAGATCCGAGGTGGTAGGTGGCAAGCAAAAACACTTTCGTGTTGATGATGCGGGTGTGATATGGTTGGGTAGTAAATTGTATGTTCCTGTAGACCCGATAATTTGTGAGAAAATTTTGAAGGATGCTCATATTTCTTCATTTTCTATTCATCCAGGTTCCACTAAGATGTATGGAGATTTGAAGAAGCACTTTTGGTGGAGTGGAATGAAGGGAGATATAGCAGAATTTGTGGGAAAATGTCTTACATGTCAACAAGTGAAGATAGACCATCAGAGGCCTATTAGATTGTTACAGCAGCTAGATATTCTAGTTTGAAAGTGGGAAAACATTACTATAGACTTTGTGACTCATTTTCCGAGGACTTTCAAGAAGAATGATGTCATATGGGTGGTAGTTGATAGACTTACTAAGGCTCCATTTGGGAGTGCTGTTAAAAACTGTTGTGCTGTGAGAAAAAGTGTTGTTAGGAAAATTAAATGACTGTTGGGTAATTTTTTTAATTTATGAATATTTTGAGATATAATATATAAAAATAATGTTTTTGAGAAGGTTTGATGGTGAAACTGATAGGTACTTCCCGCAAAAGCTGAAAACAGCTTTTTCCAAAAGCATGGGGAGAAATGCTTTTACTAACAGCAGCTTTTAGATCAAAAGCGCTTTTCCAGACATCTTTTAGAATTTACCAAACACCCTTCTGTCAGCTTTTGAGCCAAAAGCTGTAATAAATTTCTGTAACAGCAATACCAAACGAGGCCTAAGTCCGCTCACTTCTTCCCTATTAGAGAGACTACTCATGTTCATGAGTTGGCAGAGATTTTTTAGCGAGATATTGTTAGACTTTATGGTGTGCCTGTGTCGATAGTTTCTGACAGGGATACGAGATTTACATCACATTTTTGGAAGGGGTTCCATTAAGCTTGGAGTACGAGGTTTGATTTTAATACAGCTTATCATCCGCAGACCGATGGACAGTTAGAAAGGACGATCCAGGCATTGGAGGATATGTTGAGGGCATGTACTTTGGAATGGATAGGTGATTGGGATAAATATTTGTATCTGGTAGAGTTTGCGTACAATAACAGTTGGCACGCGAGTATTGGTATGCCACCATTTGAGGATTTGTATGGTAGGAGGTGTAGGGCACCATCTTATTGGGATGAGGTTGGTGAGAGAGTCATTGAAGGGTCGGAGTTGATTAGAATCACTAATGAGAAGGTAAAAAAAGTTAAAGAAAGTTTGAAGGAAGCTTGATCTCGTCAAAAGAGTTACGCGGACCAACAGAGGAAGTTTGGTAGATTTGAGCCTGGTGATCATGTGTTTTTGAAGGTGTCGCCTTGTAGAGGTGTGAAACGTTTTGGTATGAAGGGGAAGCTTAGTCCGAGATATGTTGGACCTTTTGATGTTATGGAGAAAGTAGGGGAGGTCTCTTATAAAGTTGCGTTGCCGCCACAACTATCTCAAGTACATAATGTATTTCATGTGTCTGTTATGAGGGACAATAAATATCATCCATTACATGTAGTTCATTATCCATTGCATAAGATTAGAGAGGATCTTTCGTGCGAGGAGGAAGCTGAGGCTATCTTAGCTTGTGAGGAGCGAGTTTTGAGGAAGAATCTCATTCCATTTGTGAAGGTTTTGTGGAAAACTCATTCGGAGAGAGAGGGGCTACTTGTGAATTAGAAAAATCTATCTGTGAGAAATATCCGCATTTATTCGATTCAGGTATGAGTATTTAGTTTCAATAGATTCGGGGGACAGAATCCTTTTTAAGGGGGTATACATGTAATATACATGTTTTTTTATATATTTTAGTTAATAATAATAATAATAATAATAATAATAATAATTAGAAAAATGATTAGAATAGAAAGAGAATTTGGAGTCATACTTGTATTTGATGATCTGTGGATATATATATATATATAAACAAGACTCGAATCCTATATTAAAACCCTAAACTAAGAGAATATTGAGAGCGGCAAAGGCATAACAGAAGGGAAAGAAACATGTGCGAGAGAGATTAACAAGTGAAATTTTCTACTCTGTCAATATTTAAGGTACTCTTTTGTGTCAAATTGTTGATAACAATGTACATCTTGTAGGATTTTATTTTATTAATAAAATGTATTCCGCCTGGTTTGGGTTCTCCTGCATCAACAAAGAATTACTTTTAAGATATAATAGTATGTACATGACTTCTTGAGCAATTTTATTTTGTTAAAGTGTGTCAAATTAATGGTTTTCATCTCTGCTCTCTAGCTGAATTTAAGATGTGTTTTAATATTTTATTGACCATTATTATAATGCGATAATGTTGAGCAAGATTGAAGCTGTATGTTTATCTCAACAATACTGGTTTGGATAACTCAACATAGAACAAGTACTTTGAAATAATCTATGTTCCACTTAAATCAGTACAGATTGTTTATTGGGTATACGCACAAAAGGTTTTGTTAGCAGCAGTAAATAAGACATCAACAGTGATCTGTATGAAGTTCATTAATATGTTCAGGCATCGGAGGAATAAGGTTGGAATCATTCGAAGCAGTTGTCAGAATCAGTGTGAAGACCTCAAGGATTCCTAGTGTAGTTGGTTATATTTGGTAGAAAACTTAACAGTGGTTTATACGGGTATAATACGAAGGCCTGAGAGCAGAACTAGTCGTCTGTGAACCAGACCCGTGCACGAGACGTTAGTGATCCGTGAAAGGAAACGGAGTATTATTTTTAGGAACACTGTTAAGTGGATTTTGTACTCGAGGAGTCTGGAAATATGTTGAGGTACAAAATCTCAGAGATTAGAAGGCCTGAAGATACAGAGGATTACAACCCGAGGATTTACTGGATTTATTTTTAAATCAATGGCTGATTTTTTATTAAATAAATAAATAAAAATCATCTCATTTATTTATTTAATTTTAGATCACAATTTGATTTTAAAATAAATAAATTGAAAATTGATTTTTATTAAATGAATAAATGAAATTTAAAACATTTATTTATTTAATTAAATATCAATATTTAAGTTTGGAAAAATAAATTAATTTTTGATATTTATTTATTTTAATATCAAATGTTTTATTTATTTTTAGCCATCCATTCGAATAATTGCTTGCAGATAACAGGATTATAGGTTGCAAAATAAAAGAAGCCAGACTATGTATGCATGATTCGAAGGATTCGAATAGAAATTAGCAGATTGAGTTATTTTATTTTCATGTAAACTTTATGGGACCCAGGTGGAAATCAAAAGCAAAAAAAAAACCACAGATCAATTTGCATAAACAGAAATGGTAGGGTAATTGTTTTGGTTGTATTGCTCGCCGGCCCCAAGAGATGTACAAAGAAAATAAACCAAAGCAACAATTCAAAAACTGTACAAGTATTAATCTGACAGGTGGGTCTCCCAATCGCGCGACGCGCGCGTAAGGCACACGTGCTCGTGCCCCTCACTTTTTCTTTGCGCGTGGACGATAATTCCCCCTTGGCGCCCGGCTGTTTCCCTCGCAATCATCTCTCCTGGCAGCTGCACATGCATGCAGAATTGTTTTGTTCGGCCTTGAGAATGAATACAACACATTAAACAATCAAATGCAGTGCCCCACAGACAGAGTATCGCCATAGGCTAATTAATCTGTCAAAGCAAAAGGCGGCTGGGTTTTTCACTCTATGGCGAATTGTTTCTCATTCTCCTATGTATGCATGTGCTTGTCCAGTAAATAAACAAATGAACATGTACAATGTTCCAGTTTCTATCGCCATAGAAGACCTGCATGTAGTCGCCATAGGCGATTTAATTTGCTAAGGAAAAAGGCGGCTCCTCTTGATCGCCATAGAAGAAATCCTCCTAATCGCCACACAATATTCCTGGTACTTCAAATACATGGATAAAAATTGTCCACGTAGTCTCCTTTATCTCTCCTACAATTCTACCACTACAAAACCAATTTTCAGCAGATTGAAAAATAAGACTTCTCATCAAAACACCATTAAAGCTCTACATAAATTTTCTTATAGAATGGGTTGATTTCATTTATTGAGATTAAGGAGAGAAGTGTTGCCCAATTTATTTCACACCATTAAAGCCTTACAAACTTGTAACACTCATTATTTAAAGCTTTCTTGACTGTATTTAATATCTTTTGATAGAAGCTTTGAATTTTTAGAGTGATAGATAGAATCCCAAATTGATTGTTATTATTTTGGTTCTCTATATATTTGCTGCTTCGAATTATTTATATTTGGAGTTGTAAGCAAACCTTTACGGTTTAATTTTTTAATAAAAAGAATTATTCTGTGAATCTCTTAGTGTTTGTTTATTTTATTTTCGAGGTTTATTCTCCGCTGCGATTAATTAACGAAAAACGAAAAACATACACTCACCTCCCCTTCTATATGTATATTTGGACCTAACAATTGGTATCAGAGCTTGTTGATCGATATACAGATTTGATCCGTTAGATTTGTAAGTTTTGTTATTGATTTTGGTTGTACGGAGTTTGGGAGTGCTTTCGGTGTGTGATCTGATTTGGGTTTGTTGATTTTGACTTGACTGGTTTTATATTGTTGACTGACTAGGTTATCGTATTTTGAGACGGTTTATTGCAAATTTTTCTCAGATATGAAAATATGAGTTCTCAGAAAGTTAGTAGTATCAAGGTTCTTCAGTTTGATAAATCGAGATATAATCTATGGAAAAAGAATATGGTATTGTATATTCGGGCATCGAATCCAGAGTATATGAGAGTATTGAGAGAAGGAAGACATGTGCCAATGAAGGATCATCTGGAGTTGCCTAATATGAGAATGTCATGTCCTGAAGCTGAATGGAGTGCACGCGACAAAGAACTGATAGCTCTGGATGAAGGCCTGCAGCTTATTTCGGTGGATTCGATGGACAATGAAATGAGTCACCAAATTATGGTATGTGAGAGTGCAAAGCACATGTGGGAAACCATAGAACTGCTTATGGAAGGAACTGAAGATGTCAGGCATAATCGATTGGATATCTTGACTTCACAATATGAGGCCTTTAAGTCCTTTCCTGGAGAAAGTATTACTCAAGTCTTTGAAAGACTGAACAAGCTGTTAAACGAATTAAGTATTCATGGCAAGACTTATCCTCAGAGAAAAGTCAACAGGAAGTTTATGCTTGTCTTACCTCACCATCTAGAGAACAAGGCTTCATCTATTCGTGAGCGTGTTGACTTCGAAACTATGACACTTGAGAAGTTGTATGGTAAGCTAAAACTCATGAAATGGAGCAGGAACAAAGGAAAATCATCTATGGTGGAGGAACAGTTGATAGCAATAATACTGAACTACTCAGGACAACTGCTCTTGTAGCTAGTGGAATCAAAGAGCTTGACATTACTGCTGAAAAGCCTAAGTCTAAAGCTGAAACGCTCTTTGAGACTGAGATGGATGATGGAAACCTCTTTGAGAGTCCAAGTGACTACTACACCACTGAGGAACTGCAAAGCATGGAAGATCCTACTATGGCCAATCTAGCAGGGATGTTCAGTAACATCAGGTTTAGAAGAAAGCAAGGCTTTATGGGTTCTAGAAGCAGCAGCCGTGGTCAGAGGTCAAGTTCATCTTCTAGATCAGGTTACATGATAGGGATGGTTGATAGAAGCAAGTTTAGATGCTATAACTGTGATGAGGTTGGGCACTTTGCCACTGAGTGCAGAAAGTCTCAGCAAGGAAAGGATAAAGGCAAAGCTTATCAGAAGAAGGACTCGAGTAGCTCAAGGAAGTATCCAGTGAAATCTTATATAGCTAAGTGAAGAGCTGGGATGACACTGATGATGACGAAGAGCAATATGGAATCTTGCATTGATGGCAGAATCTTTATCTCAGGTAATATTTCCAACTATTCGTGCTTTACCTCCAGATAACTTGTGTGAGAATGAACAATGTGTCGCCTTCAGGAAGACTGTCCTAGTGTATGGAAATATTGTTTCTCATCACTATCTTAAGGCACGATATAATACAAAGGAATGCATTGAACAACATGATGCCATAAAAGAAGTGTATAGAAATGTTAGTACTACACTAAGATGTACTCTGCTTGATGTCAAAGACCTTAAAGTAGAACTAAAGAAAGTTAAAGATGAAAATGATAAGTTGGTTCTAGATAGGGTCAGTGTTGAGAATCTTAAGCAAACCAATACATATTTAGAGCTTAAGATTACTAAGCACCTTGAGACAGAGGAAGAGCTAAGGAACAAGAATACATAATTAGAAACTAAATTGCATGCTTTTACTGATTATGCAAATCTTGCTAAGAAGCTCATAGATGATCAAGTAGTAGGTGGAAAGGTTGGGATAGGCTTAGACTACGATGAACTTAGAAAAGCTTCTAAGAAACGAGTAATTGAAAATGAGCCTGTAGAGAATGTTGTTAATCCCCCTAGTACACCTCATGTTCTTAAGAAAGCTAAGAAGCCTCTATTTAAGAAAGCTACTGTTGAGCCCTTTGATGAAGATAATCTTTATATTCATCATGAGATGCTTGTTGAGGATCTCAAGCTCTCAAGGAGACAAAAGGCAAAGAAATCTACGTTTGTTGCTAGTGACTCTGACTTATCTTTTGCCGGACTAGGTTTTACTTCCAAGAATAAGAAAAATAGAAGTAGAATTGGCAGAATAGGAACTAATGGCCCTAGGAAGTTATGCAACAACTGTGGTTCTGCTGGTCACCTTACTCATGCTTGTAGAAAGGTTAAAGTAGACAATGTTAAGAATGCTTATGTGCATAACGTGCCTAACATGCCTAAAGTTTCTAAGTGTAATAAATCTGTTTGCATGCCATGTGTAGTATCTTTCATGCACACTTATCTTGATTCCATACACTCACATAATACATCTCATGATCATGATAAGCATGTTAGTAAGAACACTGGTAGATCAAAGACTGTAAGCCCTCCTAAAGCTAGGAAAGTGGCACCTGTCACCAAGCCCAAGAGCAAGTCTGTTGGTGCTTCTGAAAGTGATAAGGAAACAGTCAATGATAAAGCAAAAACTGTTAAGCCTGTCAATTCTGTGAAGAGAAATGTTATATATTCAAATGCTTTTAAGTCTTCTGGACCTAATGTAGTTTGGGTACCAAAGAAAACTTAATCACTTTTGTTTTCAGGGCATAAAGCAGAAGAAGGTCATGTGGATTCTGGACAGTGGATGTTCAAGGCATATGACTGGAGATAGAGCCCTGCTATCAAAGGTGGTTGAGAAAGCTGGCCCAGTGGTTACTTTTGGAGATGGCAACAAAGGTTATACTACAGGATATGGCTGTTTCGTAATTGGCAATGTCATCATTGAAAAAATCTCTTTGGTTGAAGGTCTTATGCACAATCTTCTCAGTATCAGTCAATTCTGTGACAAAGGATGTGAAGTGTTATTCAAGAAGGAGAAGTGTTTGATCTCTAATCAGAAGAATGAGAAGCTAACTCTCAATGGAGTTAGAAAGGGTGATTTGTTCGTAGCTGACTGGAATTCTGCAGATGGTCAAGTAATGTGTTTCTACAGTAAAGCCTCTCCAGATAAAAGTTGGTTATGGCATAAGAAGCTCTCCCACTTGAACTTCAAGACCATGAATTCTTTGGTTAAGAGGGAATTGGTGAGAGGATTGCCCGAGATGGAATTTAGTCCTGATGGACTTTGTGAAGCATGTGAGAAGGGAAAGTCAAAGAGGGCATCACACAAGAAAAAGACAATGACTGACATCACTGAACCACTACAACTCCTTCACATGGATTTGTTTGGTCCTGTCAACGTCATGTATATGTCAAGAAAGAAATATGTCTTAGTGATTGTTGATGACTATTCCAGATACACGTGGGTGTTATTCTTACATTCAAAGGATGAAACACCTGATATGATTATTTATCACATCAATAAGATTGAGTTAGAAGCTGGAGTGCCTGTGCGAACAATCAGATCAGATAATGGCAGAAAATTCAGAAATGCAAAGCTGAATGATTTCTGTGTCGAGAAGGGCATCTCAAGACAGTCTTCAGTACCAAGGACTCCACAATAAAATGGAGTAGTTGAGAGGAAGAATCGAACATTGGTGGAAGCTGTAAGGACTATGCTTAATGAAGCCAATCTTCCTACTTACTTTTGGGCTGAAGTAGTTAACACTGCATGTTATACTCAAAACAGAACCTTGATCAACAAGATATATGAGAAGACCCCTTACGAGTTAATGGCCAACAAGAAACCATCAGTGAAATACTTTCACGTGTTTGGAGGAAAGTGCTTTGTGCTCAAGGACGATAAGCATCTTAGAAAGTTTGATGCTAAAGCTGAAGAAGGTATCTTTCGGGGCTATTCTTTGGAGTCAAAGGCTTACAGGGTGTATGTGATTAGTGATCAAAAGGTTGTGGAAATCCTGATAAGTGGATTTTATATCCACTTGGAATGCTTCATTACAAGCTTAAATTGGTGTTTTTGACTCAAGTTGTTGGTATTTTGATGTGTTTTTGTATTATTGCATTTCAGGTATCAGTTAAATGAAAAAGGAGCTTTTAAAGGTAATATGATGAAAAGTAATCATAATTGGAAGCCTATGCCATTGTCAAGTTGTATAGAATCTCTTCAGCTTCGCGTAGGCAGTTGAATCGCCTAATTCTGATGAGTAGAACTCAATTTATGGCCAAAATAAGATTCATCAAAATTTTTCTAGACAGGCTGCAGGCGCCCACCTGCTGGAGGAGGCGCTCGCCTGCTGGTGAAGGCGCCCGCCTGCTGGTGGAGGCGGCCGCGTGTTGATGCACGGCTGACTTAGCTGGTTTTGCTTAAAAGCCTTTTTGAGTGGAATTTGACGATTTTAAGGGTCCAGGTCCAATATGGCTTATATATACTTAAAAAAAGGGTTTTCATTATCCGGGAAGATTGGGATACCAAGGAGAAGACCTAGAAGCACAAAACAACTCCGAAAAAGATCTTGTTTTTAATTTGTGATTCTTTGAATTAGTTGTAACTTTGGATGCTCGTGTTCGTTCTTGTTGAACCTAGATCTCGTTTATTCATGCTTTGATTATTATTCAGTTTATTAAGACCTTTTTTTATACCATGCTTTCATTGGAACCCATGGTGACGATGAGTTCGATTATGAACTAATCGTTGTCATGGGATTCTAGCGGATTTACTTATGGATTTCAATAATTAATTTGTTTCGATATCTTGGTGTGTGGTGATTGATTGATATCCTAGTATTGGTTGTGCTTATTCATCTTATGTGCGTAGCTAACATATAAGATATCGTGTTAATCTCTATTAAAGCGACAGTGAATATAGAGGTTTAGAACTTGCCATGCTAACATAGGTTCATGTATTTGTTATGCATGATTCGTTGGTAATTTTAACCATCTTACTTGCCCTGTGTAATCATGATAGATAACTTGTGGTTAAACCGTTATGTTGTCAAATTCTATAGACATATGGAGTCTCAATATAATTGGTGCCTATTCAGCTTCTATCTCTTTTGTGGATGTCTGGTAGAATGGTACTCGTGCAACGAAAGTTGGCATTTATCAGTTTCGTGTTATCTGATTAGTCTCATCACCATCACATGCTAAGGTTAAGAATGAAAAGGCTATTGACTGAAGTATTTAATGAAGTTAGAATCCCATGTTTGTCATATATAGTAATTCAACCTCAATTCTCTTAGTTAATGTTATTTAGTATAATCTCTTAGTTTAATAAAAACCCAATTTGTTATTTGTCTTAGCATTGAGCGATAACCATACATTGTTGCATAGGTGCATAAATTGAACTTAACCTAAACCAGTCTCTGTGGGAACGAATCTGATTGATATCTTATACTACTTGTGAACGCGTATACTTGCGTGAATATTAGCACGTGTTTTTGCCCTAACAACTTTTTGGCGCCGCTGCCGGGGACTCGGTGTTAATTTTTAGTTTATGTGCTTGTCATCAGTGGTTGTTAAAGTTCACTGACTCGGATTCTTGTACTTTCATGGTTTATTTGTTTGTGTTTCAGGTACTCATTACAATGGGAGATCCATTAGCACGAACGAAAGCCTTGATAGATTTTTCTCAACCCAAGATCAATGACATTCAATCTAGCATTGTCAGGCCAGCTATCACAACTAATACCTTTGAGATCAAGCCTGGCATAATTCAATGGGTGCAGAATTCAATCCAGTTTGGGGGTTCTTCAACGGAAGATCCTAATATGCACATTAGGGATTTCATTGAGATCTACGACACTTTCAAGTTCAATGGTGTTTCTGAAGATACTGTGAAGCTGAGACTATTCCTATTCTCTCTTAAGGATAAGGCTAAGAGCTGGTTACACTCTCTACCAGCTGGTTTGATTACTACTTGGGAAGATCTTGCTCAGAAGTTTCTTACTAAATTCTTCCCTATGGCGAAGACAGCTGCAATCAAGAATGCTCTTACTCAATTTGCGCAGCAATCAAGAGAATCTTTATATGAAGCTTGGGAGCGCTACAAGGAGATGCTTAGGAAGTGTCCTCATCATGGAATGCCTGATTGGATGATCATCAATTGTTTTTACAATGTGTTGAGAGTACAGTCCAGACCCATGCTCGATGCAGCAGCAGGCGGAGCATTATCGGCAAAGAGCTATGAGGAAGCTTATGATCTAATTGAACTGATGTCTACTAATGAATATCAGTATTTAACCCAGAGATGTCCACAGGGCAAGGTAGAAGGAGTTCTTGAAGTGGATACAGCTATGGCTATCACTGCTGAACTAAAAGAGTTGTCTATGAAGATCGATTCTCTGGCTAACTTGGGTGTTAATCAGATAACCAGTGTTTGTGAGCTATGTTCAGGTTCGCATGCGACGGAGCAATGCGCTATATCTAGTGACTCAGCTCAGTTTGTGAGCAACTTTCAGAGATCGCAACAACCAGTTCCAGACACTTATCATCCTGACAACTGGAATCATCCTAACTTCAGCTGGAGCAATAATCAGAATGCGATGCAACAGCCGTTCCAGCAGTTTGGAAATAAACAATTCAACCCTCCTGGTTTTCAGCAACAACTCCAACTTCAACAACAAACTCATGATGCAGGTCTATCTTCGAATAAAAAATCTGAATTGGAGGAGTTGAGGCTTATGTGCAAAAACCAGGCTCTTATATGCTAAAGCCAGGCTGTTTCTATCCAGAATCTAGAGAACCAGATAGGACAAATTGCTAACGCCTTATTGAATCGACCACCAGGAACGCTTCCTAGTGATACAGAAACAAATCCAGGCAAGAGGGAAGTTGAAGAATAGGTGAACGCCATCACCTTAAGGTCTGGAAAGGTCGCAAGCCCCCAAATTCAGCAAGATGAAGAGCCTGAAAAATCTCAAGTTTCAGAAAATGCAGTTGTGGCTGAAGAAGAAGTGCAGAAGGAAGCAGAGGTGGAACCAAGGAAGACTACTATGGAACACACTCCTCCTGAGGGTAATACAGGGGAGAAACAGATCTATCCTCCACCTCCTTTTTCTAAAAGGCCGCAGAAGCAGAAGTTGGATAAGCAATTTGCTAAGTTTCTGGAGGTGTTCAAGAAACTTCTTATCAACATACCTTTCGCTGAAGCTCTTGAACAGATGCCTAGCTATTCGAGGTTTATGAAAGGTATTCTCTCTCAGAAAGTGAAGCTCGATGACTTAGAGACCGTTGCTCTTACGGAGGAATGCAGTGCTGTGCTGCAACAGAATTTGCCTCCGAAGTTTAAAGATCCTAGAAGCTTCACTATTCCTTGTACTATCGGAAACTTGTCGTTCGACAAATTTTTATGTGATTTGGGAGCTAGCATAAATCTGATGCCCTTATCTATCTTCAAGAAGCTTGATCTTCCTGATCCGAAACCAACATACATGTCATTGCAACTAGCTGACCGTCCATCGCGTATCCACGAGGTATAGTGGAGGATGTCTTGGTCAAGGTGGATAAACTCATCTTTCCTGCTGACTTTGTAATTCTTGATTTCGAGGAAGATAAGAAGATTCCCATTATTTTGGGAAGACCAATCTTGGCTACAGGCCGAACTATGATCGATGTGCAAAAAGGAGAGCTTTCGATGAAGGTTTACGATCAAAAGGTCACTTTTAATGTGTTGAAGGAAATAAAGTTACCCACAGCTAAAGAGGAGTGCTTTAAAGTAGAGTGGGTCGACTCTGTAGTAAATTCAGAGCTTGAGCAATTGGCAAAGTCAGAGACCTTAGAGAGATCCTTAATGGGGAAATCAGTTATTGATGACAAAGAAGGAGCAGAGCAACTACAGGTTTTGAATGCACCTCCGTGGATGAGGAAGTTGGATTTGCCATTCGATTCTCTTGGGTTAGCAGAGCTAAAAATTTCTCAGGAGCATTTTGAACCATTTATTCAAGAAGCTCACACACTTGAGCTCAACCGAAAGCCAGATCACTTGAGTTATTCATTCTTAGGTGCACCCCATGATAAGGGGTTGGGATATATTTTTAATGATGTAGAGAGTGGCTGGACGGATCTTCCAGTGCCTACAGAGGGTTCTTCTCATGCGCCACATACAATTGATAGGACTGGTGTTGGTGATGAGCAGTATAGGCGAGTAATTAGGTGTATGGAGGCCATGCACAACATTTTACTGTAGATTTGACACAGGCTTTGGGCACTATTTTCCGAGACACTGGTGGCGAGGTTGATTGGCCACCTAATCCTCCACCCGAGGAGGGTGATCTTTCCGACGATTAGGTATGCCTGAAATCCTTATTATTACCTTCAATGAGGACATTGAAAATTTTAAGTTTGGGGGTGATAATATAAGGATTAGTAGTGTGTGTGTCCATATAGATTCATATTGCATGTTTAGTTGTAGTTCATTCATATTTTTGCATGATTGTTCATTTAGGACACATTTGTTTATTTTTATGTGATTTCATATAGTTGCATTTGCATGCATATTTAGCATGATCCCTTGAGATGAACTATGATATTTGATAAGTTGATGTTGATTTGAGTGTGGTGATGATGAATAGAGGGATGTTTAAGTCCTAATGAATTGATTTGCATGCCAGAAACAAATATTTTCACAAAGTCTTATAGGGTTGCTTTTGATCTAGATCATGATCATACTTGTTTGTTGTTGAGATTTAATCACTTGGTTATATTTAGAATTTGTGATATTCTCGTAATGACGTAAAATCACTAATTTTTTTATCTGGAGAAAAACTTGGATTTCATTGTTAGTTGTTGTAAGGCTAGGCGTCAAATGGCTAGTAGCCGACTCATAGTTTTATGAGTAGTCTAGGGTTGAATAAGATGGAGCGAAACACACTCATTCAGAAATTATTGAAAAAAAGAAAAAAGAAAAAAGAGAAAAAAAAAGAAAAAAAGTATGTGTTTATGCATAATTGATCGAGAGTGAGCTCTTTAATACTCGAGTTATTAAGTTTTAGGGGACTTTGTGCCTAGTGACCTAAGGCTTTTATAATCTGGTATCCGCTAACCTAACGCTCGCTACATGGGTATTATTGCATAAGTCTTTTGGGACCTCATTCATTGCACGATCAAATAAGCATCTTTGTTATGTATTCAATAATAGTGTGAATCCTTGTATAACTCTAGTAGAAAGGAGGTGTTGTGAGTCATAATATGTTTATTTTCTATTATGTTTATAAACTTTTGATTGTTTCGATGATAGATAAGTTATGGTTATTGATCTAGTATCGAGAGATATCTGTTAAGCATTCCACACACGCACATTTCTGGTTTGTGAGTTGGTTTGTGGGATTTATTCGAACTCTGTTTTAAGTCATTGCATTCTTAGAGGCATTGGCTTATTCATTTGGTTATGGTTATTCTGAGGGGATCGATTGCATTATCCTTTAGTTGCATTCACGTAGTTGCATTCATACATTAGGTTTGTTTTGTAGTTTTGAGTCTGTTTATGCTTGAGGACAAACATCGATTCAAGTTTGGGGGTGTGATAAGTGGATTTTATATCCACTTGGAATGCTTCATTACAAGTTTAAATTGGTGTTTTGGACTCAAGTTGTTGGTATTTTGATGTGTTTTTGAGTTATTGCATTTCAGGTATCAGTTAAATGAAGTAAGGAGCTTTTAAAGGTAATATGATGAAAAGTGATCAGATTTGGAATCCTAGGCCATTGTCAAGTTTTAGAGAATCTCGTTAGCTTCACGTGGGCAGTTGAATCGCCTAATTCTGACGAGTAGAACTCAAGTTATGGTCAAAACAAGATTCATCAGAATTTTCCAGACAGGCTGCAGGCGCCCGCCTGCTGGAGGAGGCGCCCGCCTGCTGGTGGAGGCGTCCGCCTGCTGGTGGAGGTGGCCGCGTGCTGTGCGCGGCTGACTTTGCTGATTTCGCTGAAAAGCCTTTTTTGAGTGGAATTTGACGATTTTAAAGGTCCAGGTCCAATATGGGCTTATATATACTTAAAAAAAAGAGTTTTCATTATCCGGGAGGATTGGGATACCAAGGAGAAGACCTAGAAGCACAAAACAATTCCGAAAAAGAAGATCTTGTTTTCAACTTGTGATTCTTTGAATTAGTTGTAACTTTGGATGCTCGTTTTCGTTCTTGTTGAACCTAGATCTCGTTTATTTGTACTTTGATAATTATTCAGTTTATTAAGACCTTGTTTTATACCATGCTTTCATTGGAACCCATGGTGACGATGAGTTCGATTATGAACTAATCGTTGTCATGGGATTCTAGCGGATTTACTTATGGATTTCAATAATTAATTTGTTTCAATATCTTGGTGTGTGGTGATTGATTGATATCCTAGTATTGGTTGTGCTTATTCGTCTTATATGAGTAGCTAACATATAAGATAGCGTGTTAATCTCTATTGAAGCGACAGTGAATATAGAGGTTTAGAACTTGCCATGCTAGCATAGGTTCATGTATTTGTTATGCATGATTCGTAGGTAATTTTAACCATCTTACTTACCCCGTGTAATCATGATAGATAACTTGTGCTTAAACCGTTATGTTGTCAAATTCTATAGACATATAGGGTCTCAATATAATTGGTGCCTATTCAGCTTCTATCTCTTTTGTGGATGTCTGGTAGAATGGTACTCGTGCAACAAAAGTTGGCATTTATCAGTTTCGTGTTATCTGATTAGTGTCATCACCATCACATGCTAAGGTTAAGAACAAAAAGGCTATTAAATGAAGTATTTAATGAAGTTAGAATCCCATGTTTGTCATATATAGTAATTCAACCTCAATTCTCTTAGTTAATGTTATTTAGTATAATCTCTTAGTTTAATAAAAACCCAATTTGTTATTTCTCTGAGCATTGAGCGATAACCATACATTGTTGCATAGGTGCATAAATTGAACTTAACCTAAACCACTCTCTGTGGGAACGAATCTGATTTATATCTTATACTACTTGCGAACGCGTATACTTGCGTGAATATTAGCGCGTATTTTCGCCCTAACAAAGCCTTAATGTAACATTTGATGACGCCAAGCTCCCAAGTATTCAGAAGGAAGATGACAGTGATAATCTTGATGTTGAAGATCTTTCTGATGGAAAAGATGAACCTGAAATTGTTCCAGACAACAATGGCAATGGCAATGATCCTGATGATCATAATTCTGATGCAGATTCTGAAAGTAATGGTCATGAGACAAGTCACACTATCTCAGGGACCAGTCCTCAATCTTCAGATTCTGTAGATCAAGCTGACAATAACTCAGGGGGAGCAGAACAAGGAGAAGAACAAGGATACGGTAGTCAGACTCCACACAATTCTGGAAATGCTGGGTCATCAAGGGCTAGTCTACCAAGATATAAAGTATGGAGTAAAAACCACCCTCAGAGATAGTGGAGTGAAGACTAGAAGAGCTACATCAAATGAATGTTTCTATTCTGGGTTTCTATCTCAAATGGAGCCAAAGAAAGTAGATGAAGCTCTTGGAGATCCTGATTGGGTGATTGCTATGCAAGAGGAACTCAATCAGTTCGAACGACAGAAAGTGTGGAAGCTTGTACCCGGACCTAAAGACAAATCAGTGATTGGCACTAAATGGGTTTTTAGAAACAAGCTTGATGAAAATGGAATTGTAACAAGGAACAAGGCGAGACTGGTTACTAAGGGATACTCTCAATAAGAAGGGATTGACTATAATGAGACCTTTGCACCAGTTGCTAGACTTGAAGCCATCAAGATGTTTTTAGCATTTGCAACACATTCAAAATTCAAGGTATATCAGATGAATATGAAAAGTGCTTTACTGAATGGTGAGCTTGAAGAAGAGATCTATGTGGAGCAACCCCCTTATTTCATAGATCCCGAGTTTGAAGATTTTGTCTATTTTCTCTTCAAGGCTCTTTATGGTCTAAAGCAAGCATCGAGAACATGGTATGACACTCTCTCAGAATTTCTTCTTGAAAGTGGTTTCACTAGAGGTGTCATAAATAAGACTCTGTTTCATAAGAATCATAAAGATGATGCCATATTTGTGCAAGTTTATGTTGATGACATTATATTTGGGTCTACGAATGATGCACTTTATGCAAGGTCTGCTAAGCTTATGCAGAGTAGGTATGAAATGAGCATGATGGGTGAGTTGAGCTACTTCCTTGGATTATAAGTGAGTCAAAAATCAGATGGTATCTTTATTTTTCAAACGAAGTATATCAGAGATCTTCTGAAGAAATATCAGTTGAAAGATTCAACACCTACAAAGACTCCTATGGCAACTGCCACAAAACATGATCAAGACAAGTCTGGTAAGATGGTGGACATCACTCATTATCGAGGCATGATTGGATCATTACTCTACCTGACTGCGAGTCGTCCAGATATTATGTTTGCTACATGCTTGTGTGCACGGTTCTAAGCTGATCCGAAGGAATCTTATATGATAGCTGTTAAAAGAATTTTCAGATATCTGAAGGGTACACCTAATTTAGGTATCTGGTATCCTAAAGATACGGGCTTTGATCTCATCGGCTACACTGATTCTGATTACACTGGTTGTAAGATTGATCGGAAAAGTACTTCAAGAAGCTGTCAGTTTTTTGGAAGAAGATTGGTTTCTTGGTTTAGTAAGAAGCAGCATTCAGTTTCTACATCTACTGCTGAAGCTGAATACATTGCTGCTGGTAGCTGCTGTTCTCAAATTCTTTGGATGAGAAACCAACTCCGAGATTATGGACTTGATTTGAAGAATATTCCTATCTACTGTGACAACACAAGTGCCATAGCAATCTCAAACAACCCTGTTCAGCACTCAAGGACCAAACATATTGACATAAGGTATATTTCATTCGAGAGCATATAACGAATGGAATTGTGGAACTTCATTATGTTCCCACAACGGACCAAATTGCAGACATTTTCACGAAACCGCTTGATAAAGTTACCTTCAATAAGTTAGTTAGTGAACTTGACATGTTGAATTTATCCAATTAATTAGAAATCAACAAATATAATTTGGTGCGGGTAAACTTTACTACCCCTATGATGATGCTTTAAGGGGAAAGTAAGTTTACATATCTATTCATTATATATATCCATGTTTGTAACCTTGTTTTGAAGCTAACTGATTACCATGCTTTACATGTTATATGCCAGTGGTAAGTAAGTTAGAGTTTTTGATGCAATATATGAGTTGTTTGAATATTTATATGTTATGTGTTATCTCTGTTGTAAACACTCTTGATATTAATATTTATTTTAGCACACACACATCTCTGATTATATTCTGTGTGATTGTATCATGTTTTCTGAGTAATTCTGTATGATTTTTGGAGTCTCAGACCCTAGGCAACTCTGACAACAGACTCCTTGGTCACTCTGATTCTCTGTTCATGCTAGAATAACTCTGCTGTCCTGTGCTAGATAAATATGCAGCATAACTAGTAATAGTTGTGATATGATTAACTGTATGAGTTATATGTTGATCCTGTATGTAACTCTTATGATCTTGCTATGCTTATACTCTATTCTAGATATCAAATTTTGATATATTCCTTGTACTCTGATTATCTGATGCAAGTTTTATAAGTTTGGAACAATGTTCACTCTCTTTCCTCTATAGTATTGATCTGTATTGGACTAACTTACTGTGAGCTAATGAGATTTGATTAAGTAGTATTGTCAAAGAATCTGAAAGCATGATCATCTGAGACATCCTTCATGAATCCATATTATGGTAAGTAAAGGTAATAAATCTCTGATTCTGAAATCACTCTGTTCTTGATCATCAAAACTCTCTGATATTATACTTCGGATGTTTGTGATCTTCAACATCCTCAGTGGTTTTATGAACTGACTAAGAGTCTATCATACCTCATAGGTTCTAGCCCAAGTCATTAGAACCAAACACTTCTCAAACAGTACTCCATTACCTTACTCTGATACATCTCCCAGTTTTTGCTTTGATTCACTTAGTTTTCTTGAGATATCAACTCAGTGATCAGACAAAATTACCATTTGGTTTTGACATTATGTTGAGAATGAGGGAGATAGTGCCAAGAAGCACCACATAAGGAAGGAAAGGTCAACCCTACAACCCTGTCTCTAACAAAGAAGTGGAGTATGTATAACCTAAGACATCTGTAAGCCCATCTGTATTCTCTCAAAAGGATATAGAGCTGAAAGAGGAATATAAACAGTTACTAGGTGCATACTCCCAACAGAATGTTATCTATTAAAAATTCGCCTGTCAGCCAGGGCATCTGTATAAGAGTCACTACCCCTTGATCAAAATATTTCCAATACACATGTGAGATTCACACACACAAGGAAGGTATTGATGCAACAATCATTGTCAAACCATATCAAGGTCAATGGCATTAGGATGAAAACCTGGATCATGTTCTACTCTCTATCTCTGATCTTGAATAAGAACATATGATCGTGGTTCTTTACTTTAATAAGTCCTCACAAACTTCAGAAGAAATCCTTGATCTCTAATGGCATATCATTGATCATTGGTTATCTTCCCAGAATTTAAATCTAGATATGATTTTGACTTAGTAAAAATAAAAACTTGTAAATGAGGACTCAGATATCAATTGACGAGTTTATAAGGTATTCTTCTTCATGGAAGTTGAGGGATATCAGGAATTCTGCCACTTAAAAGAATCTTAATTTCCCCTCTCAGAAGGAACATTTTTGAATCTCTTGACTGAGAGTTTCCATCCTTGAAGGTGGAAAGCAACTTTTCTATGAAAAGGATTTTCTCGCAGGTACACTTGGATGTTTGGAGCTTTGAGTGAGTGACACACTGTGAGACTGAGTGACAAATACTTGAGTGTAGAGTGGAGTGAAAGACAATGTGAGATCACTAAACAGAAATCACATACTTGCACTGTGAGGAATGATTACCAAATAGTCTCTTCACTTGGTTAGTTGATCCTAAGGTTTTACTCTAAATACATTTTGAAGGATTACTCAACTAAGGGGGAGAGATTATGAAGATATTATGGACTGATAGTCTTTCTGTAACTAAGAAGAGGGATTTCTAACTTTATTGTACTAAGAAAGGGATTCTTCATCTTAGTGGGAGTGATTATTAGGCTTCGGTTACAAGTTCCAAAATGTTGTCTATGTGCTTTATGGGAAGATCTGAAGATTATTGAAGACCGTGTTTGGAAGACGTATCTATCTGCAACTTTTCATAAGGGAGAGAAGAATCTGTTCTCTGCTGAAGCTGAATGCTTATAGAAGATGTGATAGATATAAGATAGTATTATTACCAAGTCCAGGATTGAAAGTTGAAAGCTGATTGAAGATTTTTGGATAAGGTTAGTTGAGTTATCCTCCAAACTGTTGCTTCTCCATTATTATATGACCGTCAGGTGTAACAGTCAAATAGGGGGAGATTGTTGAGCAAGATTGAAGCTATATGTTTATCTCAACAATACTGGTTTGGATAACTCAACATAGAACAAGGACTTTGAAATAATCTATGTTCCACTGGAATCAGTACAGATTGTTTATTGGGTATATGCACAAAAGGTTTTCTTAGCTGCAGTGAAGAAGACGTCAACCGTGATCCGTATGAAGTTCATTAATATGTTCAGGCATCAGAGGAATAAGGTTAGAATCATTCGAATCAGTTGTCGGAATTAGTGTGAAGACCTCAAGGATTCCTAGTGTAGTTAGCTATATTTGGTAGAACTTAACAGTGGTTTATACGGGTATAATACGAAGGCCTGTGAGCGGAACTAGTCGTTTGTGAACCAGACCCGTGCACGAGACTGTCAGTGATCCGTGAAAGGAAATAGAGTATAAATTTTAAGAATACTGTCAAGTGGATTTTGTACTCGAGGAGTCTGGAAATATGTTGAGGTACAAAATCTCAGAGATTAGAAGGCCTGAAGATACAGAGGAGTACAACCCGAGGATTTACTGGATTTATTTTTAAATCAATGACTGATTTTTTATTAAATGAATAAATGAAAATCAACTCATTTATTTATTTAATTTTAGATCACAATTTGATTTTAAAATAAATAAATTGAAAATTGATTTTTATTAAATGAATAAATGAAATTCAAAACATTTATTTATTTAATTAAATATCAATATTTAAGTTTGGAAAAATAAATTAATATTTGATATTTATTTATTTTAATATCAAATGTTTTATTTATTTTTAGCCATCCAGTCGAATAATTGCTTGCAGATAACAGGATTACAGGTTGCAAAATAAAAGAAGCCAGACTATGCATGCATGATTCGAAGGATTCGAATAGAAATTAGCAGATTGTGTTGTTTTATTTTCATGTAAACTTCGTGGGTCCCAAGTGGAAAGCAAAAGCAAAAAATACCACAGATCAATTTGCATAAACAGAAATGGCAGGGTGATTGTTTTGGTTGTATTGCTCGCGGGCCCCAAGAGATGTACAAAGAAAATAAACCAAAGCAACAATTCAAAAACTATACAAGAATTAATCTGGCAAGCGGGTCTCCCAATCGCGTGACGCGCGCGTAAGGAACACGTGCATGTGCCCCTTGCTCTTTCTTTGCACGTGGACGACACTTCCCCCTTGGCGCCTGGCTGTTTCCCTCGCAATCATCTCTCCTGGCAGCTGCACATGCATGCAGAATTGTTTTGTTCGGCCTTGAGAATGAATACAACATATTAAACAATCAAATGCAGTGTCACCACAGACAAAGTATCGCCATAGGCGAATTAATGTGTCAAAGCAAAAGGCGGCTGGGTTTTTCACTCTATGGCGATTTATTTCTCATTCTCTTGTGTATGCATGTGCTTGTCCAGTAAATAAACAAATGAACATGTACAATGTTCCAGTTCCTATCGCCATAGAAGAACTATATGTAGTCGCCATAGGCGATTTAATTTGCTAAGGAAAAAGGCGGCTCCTCTTGATCGCCATAGAAGAAATCCTCCTGATCGCCACACAATATTCCTGGTACTTCAAATACATGGATAAAAATTGTCCACATAGTCTCTTTTATCTCTCCTACAATTCTACCACTACAAAACCAATTTTCAGCAGATTGAAAAATAAGACTTCTCAGCAAAACACCATTAAAGCTCTACATAATTTTTCTTGTAGAGTGGGTTGATTTCATTTATTGAAATTAAGGAGAGAAGTGCTGCCCAATTTATTTCACATCATTAAAGCCTTACAAACTTGTAACACTAATTATTTATAGCTCTCTTGATTGTATTTAATATCTTTTGATAGAAGCTTTGAATTTTTAGAGTGATAGATAGAACCCCAAATTGATTGCTATTATTTTGGTTCTCTCTATATTTGTTGTTTCAAATTATTTATATTCGGAGTTGTAAGCAAACCTTTACGGTTTAATTTCTTAATAAAAAGAATTATTCCGTGAATCTCTTAGTGTTTGTTTATTTCGTTTTCGAGGTTTATTCTCCGTTGCGATTAATTAACGAAGAATGAAAAATATAAATTCACCCCCTCTGTATGTATATTTGGACCTAACAGGTAATTATTTTAATATTATGTTTATTGCATAATTATTTATTATTTTGTTTTATTCTTGGGTAGATGTTTTGAAATTGGTTTCAAAAATTGTATTAACTGACTTGGGTAATCAATGGCATGTCTTGTAATTTACATCATAATATATGTAAACTATATGTATATTTTGAGTCCCAAAAGCTATGTAAGTTTATTATATAGTAAGATTATGAACTCATGTTTTGTTTTCGTGAACATGTACCTGTTTAAGCAAAATAAGTTTTATTTAATTAATTATTTGATTTACTTACTTTTGCTTTGTTTTGACTTGACTTGTGTTAGTTAATTAATAAAGTAACATATGTGTTACGAGATTAGATAGTCAGGTAATCCGGGACCTCCAAAATCTTATACTTTGCCCGGAAGGTTATCCATGTTTTGGAGTGTGATTGTTAGTTTGGTTTTTGTTAGGTCCCGTAAAATGGCTATTTTAAGCTAGAAGGGGGTTGAATAGCTTACTTACCAATTTAAAAATTATTATGGCATTTTAAAAATATTTATCTCCTTTTAAATATTTACCGATGCAGATTATATATGCGGAAATAAAAGACAAGGAAGAAAATACCACACGAGAGATTTATCTTGGTTCGTGATGGCACAACCTCTAATAGATTCGCTCATCCCTACGTCTAGTCTCCGAGCTCCTCTCCAGGACCCGAGTTTTCCCCTTAGAATAACTTTGCTCCTTACGTAGGTGGAGAAACATTTATAACCCCACAAATATCTATCTTGGTGCGTAACTCCGGGTTACCACCTCAAAATAAATATGCAAACCTACACAACCTATCTTAGACAATAATACCATGTTATTTCTTCAAAGTTGATGTAGAACCCTTGGTGTAGTCTTTGTCCTTCTAAGCTTTTGCCGGTCTTGGATCTCAGTAGTTGGTCTTGGATCTTTCCTCTTCCTTACGGTGCGAAGACTACTAACTTCCCGTTGGTACGTCTAGGACTTGGGTCTTAGAACGAGAATCACCTCACTATACTTCACCTCACTGCAAAACGAGGAAGACAATATCTACGAAACAATAACCGTTGTAGATAAAAAGAGTTTGGACTAGTGATATACTTAACTAGACCGGATGACGTACAAATATTCTTAAAAGAATATTAATATTTACTTTTCTTTAAATTAAATGAATGTTAGAATATACTTGGTATTACTTCGTTTTGAATAATATATCTTATTTCCGAAGTAATAAATATATCAAGTCCTTGGTGAAGCGTTATTGCTTTAAGATCATTGATAAAATAATTTCTCGTTTAATATAGTCGTGTGTAGACTTATATAAATCGAGAACGTTAAACTTATTCTTTAACTATTTGCACTTATAAAATATTTGGCCGAGAGAATAAAATGTGCGTAATTTAAATACAATATATCACAAAATATAAGAGAAGAGTTTAAATTATATTAGTACAATTTATAGGTGTATATATATAATACAATATAAGCTTTAAGTTTTTCCCACGATTATATCTATACTTTTATTTACTTAAATCTTTAAGATCTTTCCACGAAACACTATAGGTGCTGGTAAGGAAATTCACTTAAATCTTTTAACTAAATATAACAAATACGTATATATAGATATATATAATATAAGCCTTAAGGTTTTCCCACGAAATACTAAAGGTGCTAGTAAGGAAACTCGCTTAAGTCTTGTTAAACAATTATAACAAATATATCAATATATGGCCAAAATAAGTGCGTTGAAGTTTAAAGAATAAAACGATAGCTTTGTAATTTAATTCCCATAAAACACTAAAAGTGCTATTAAGGAATATAAACCAAAGGTTGTATGAAATTTTCACTTCGTGCTAGAAGTGTAAAATTTGTTGAAAACAATCCTTGTACGAATTTTTTTTTCTTCAAGTTATTCTATATAAGAGCTTGTAGAGATGAAGAGAATGTGGTAATAAGCTTCTTATATGAATATTAAGAGTGGTCGGTTAAGACTCGAACAAAAGCTAAGAGGTTTTACCACTTTTAAGAGATGAACGAAAAAGTTCGTCGGAAAAATTCGCCGAAAAAGTTCGTCGGAAAAATTCGCCGGAGGTTCGGCTGGATTTTGACTTGTTGGTCAAACTTGGGCAGCCCTTCGGGAGGCAAGAAAGTGGTGTGGATGAGCTTTTCTTGGGACGATAGAGCTTGGTTGGTGGAACTAAGAGAGAAGGTTTTTGAGATGAAGTATTTGGGTTTGGATTTCAGAGAGTGTGTAGAGAGAATACTTCTTGAAATTGCCCAACAATTAATTAGCTCTTAGATTGTGTAAAAAATGGTGGGGGTGGGTGTTTATTTATAGAAGGAGTTAGGTTAAGAGAGTGGTTGAGATTGAGTTAAAATTAATGGTGGATGAAGAGAGTGGTGTGGGTTGATGACATGGAGGATAAGGCGTGTTTGTTTGCAACTTTCATATAGGACAAACAAGAAAAATCCCAACAACTATTAATTATATAATAATGGTTTTTAGCTTTTTCAATTAATCATTAATTACTTAATTAATTAAGTAATTAGCACCATTAAATATAACGACTTTGAAAACCCTTTAATAAATACAACCAAAATATGATAATTACCTAAATATCATAAAATGATGATCTGCAAGTTTTGGTCAATTTTGGTCAAAGGTAGCTTGGTCAAACGCTCGGTCAAAGTCTTGGTCAACACCCAAAAAAATCACACTCGGACAAAATTTCTCAAAAATTACAAACTTTAACCATGCATAGAAAATACCATTTAAGTGACAAATCTTAAGTTTCAAGATTTTATAGCAAGTGGAAATATTTTATTTGGATTTAAAACGATTAAATCTGGGTTTGGTTCCAATAAAATATGAACGATCTTTTATGAAAGTAGATAGACCTTGTTGGCTCAGTTTGGGCTAACATAAATACTTAGAATATATTTCCTTAAATATAAAATAATTTGAGAGTGTGGGAATTTTTTTTAAGTATTTAAAAGTATTTTCTCCGATAAATAATATATTTGAGATGCGAGAGAAAAATTACTTTGAAAAATATGAGGAGGGGATTTGTATTAATTTCTAAGAGTGTAAAAGTATATCTTTGGATTTATAAATGTTTATGGAGTAAAAGATATATATTTTATCCCTTTTAAAAACATCTGTTTTTGAAATAAATTTAGCACAAGCCTTCTAAAGAATATCCAAGTTATGATATTCCTTTTTCAAACTTGTTGCCTTATTAATATTGCAAGAGAGCCTAATAAAGATCATATTTTCGATAGTTCTTTTACGATCTCATTGCTTTGGAGTATATTCCTTTAAAAATATATTTTGATTTTCAGCAAATTGGAATATCTCTTATATTTATATTAAAGAATATAAATACACTTTGAAAAACATTTTTGAAATATTTTGCTAGATATGGCTTTTCACTTTTGATTATGTCAATTAAATTCATGCCTATTTGGAGAGGATATACGTGTTTTAAATTTTATGTTAAAAAATACCAAAATAAATAATTAATCGAAGATGTCCATTCAATCTTCCCATTTTTGGTATTTGCCAAATAAAACATAAAATTTAAAATTTTCTAAGTGTGTGCTTCCCCTAAATGTATGCATGTATTTTGAAAAATATTTTTCACATAAATATAACAGAGAAAGTCTTGTTGTATATCCCTTTAATTTAATTCCTGCAAAACTGAACAGTTTATCAGAAAAATATATTTTGATGTAGATTTTATGTCATTTTTGCAAGAATATTTTAAAATTTTCAAATTGGGGGTCTAATTTCTTCTTCCCCTTTTATTTGGATAATATCAAAAAGAAAAAAAATGTATATACTTAGCTTCCCCTTAATGTATTATCATTTTAGAAAAATGTAGAGACAAGATATGTGATTTTAAGAGAACATTGTTGATTTCTTCTGTTACCTTTTTTTAAACCTTTTTCCTTAAATAGAATGTCCTTGTTTATTTAAACAGGATGAACTTATATACCATTTTTGGTTTATATTTGTATGAGTTAAGTGATGAGAAATGGAATTTCACTTTTATTCACATAAGTTTTATTCGATTGAAAACCAGTATTTTGATTTATTTTGTTTCAGTGTTGTTTTTCACTTTCAAATACAGTGAGACTGTATTTGTAAATTAATGCCAGTGATCATATGTTAGGTCCCAATATGTTTGTAGAAGGGGGGGATTGAATACAAACTATACCGTTTAATCGAATTTAATGCGGAATAAAAAATAAAACAAAATTCAAGTTAAATAAAACTCTTATTAAACTTGAAAAGTGTTACAACAACGGTATCGTTTACAAGGAATTAATCTCAAATAAATTATTACAAATCTAGAATAAATTCGACATGAACTTTTTCTATTTTTGTAATAAAAAGATCAAATGCTAAAAGCAATTTGAGATTAAGTTCTAGGGATTTTGATCCGCTAGATAATTACACAAGAACAAGAGAATGATTTCTAGTGGTTTAGATTTAACTTTAATAACTAGAAATAAATGAACTAAAATGCAGTTGAGAGTTAAACTTTGGCTGCTGCGGCTTCTATCTGTTCTTGAGTTAATTGAAAAAGTGATGATTTTCTTGAATGATCTGCTGCTGTTGACATTTAATTCAATCAATAGAATTGGATTGTACTGGCAAGACAATCGGTGAGACAATCCATTGATCTAGCAAGACAATCGGCATGACTATTGAATGAACTGGAAAGACTTTCGGCATGACAATGAAATGAACTGCAAAGACTTTCGGTATGATAATTTAAATGAACTGGAAAGACTTTCAGTATGACAATTGATTGTCATACTAGTTCAAATGATTGTCTTGCTGAATTAATATTGAATATTAATTCAAAATAAATTCTGATAAAAACATAATATTAATTCAGAATTAATTAATAAATTAATTCAATTAATCAATAAATTAATCTTTGCAGATATAATTTATTTTCTTAATTAAATTATATGACTTAATTAATTAATAGAGAATTAATACTATTCTTGAACATCAACCACTCTTCTGACAATCTTCTGAAAATCACTGAAAATTATGAATCAATTCCACCACTTCAATGTTGACACGCGATGTAATGTCTGGTTCATGAGTGACTAACTTACGTGACATTTCTTCATGTCTTGACTTTGATAACTTGATTTTCTTCAAATTAAATCCCTGTAATTATTTGATACCCTGACAAGATCTCTGTCACTTGATTAAATACACAATCTTGATTTATATCACTGAGACTTGATCAATTTATTAAACTTCTTCCATTGAAGTAATTCCTCAAGTCTGTAAATGAACCTTATTTCCGAATCCTTTGACAGATGTTACTTTGTGAGATCTCTTTGACGGTAGTCCACTATTTACTTGTTACATTCTTATTTGAGTTGAGTTAAATCCTCGAATAAACAAATAGGCTATGACATATGTCTTTCAATCTCCCCCTATTTGTTTGTTAGACAATAACAACAAATACCTTGAGGATAACTCAACTAACAAATAAGAAAAAGATGTAAACAGAAATGCAAAGTAAATAGCAGAAAAGTTCTGGATAATATTTAACATTTTCCAGATTCCAAATAGATGTTCCTCTAGACTGAACATATCTGCAAGTAGTTTTATCTTCTTTTGTACAACCACATTTCCTGTTGAGACGCGCATATCTCTCTTGCTTCTCCCCCTATGAGAATTAACTGCTTAAAGGAGATCACCTTCGTTTACCACATCTCCCGTACAATAGGATCCGCAGATAAAAACCAATGGTACTCCCCTTTTGGAAAACAACTTTTGGAAAACAGCTTCTACCCTTATTAGGAAATCTTCTTGTGTTTACCACCTCTCCCGTACAATAGGATCCGTAGTTACAAACAACAATGGTGTAGTGTAGTGTATATGTGCTTTACCTTTTTCTTCCTCCCTGCCATTTCTCCCCCTTAGTTGAGGAATCCTCCAAACTATTACTTAAGCTTTTATCTCCCCCTTAGAGAAGGAATGTATGCCGTTGTCTGAAGGAGTTCTCATATACCACTTGGTTGGAAAAGAAATAACAAGTAGTTTCTCTTTCTTCCTCACTGTGAGTGTGTAATTCTGTTTTAGTGTACCTCACATGTGTTTCACTCTTCTCTCCACTTGTGTTTACACTCATTCTCACAAGTGTATCACTCCTCTCATAGCTTCAAAATTCAGCTATACCTGCAAGGAAAATCACCTTAGCCATCCTTAAGGAGGTCACGGGTGGTGCAATGGGAGTTCGCAAATCCCCATCCTTGTTAAACTCGTCAGATGAATCTGAGTCATAATCTACAAGTTTCTAGTTTCCCTTTTAGGGTTCCAGATTTGAATTCTGGGAAGGTAAAAAATGATCCAACGAATTTAGCATAAAGATCAAAGTTCCCTTCTAATGTCTGTGAAGACATTTCCTTGTCAACAAGTTGCCGATCTGAATCATTGTCAACAAGTTGCCGATCTGCGCCTATGTCAGATCCACTATCCGCAGATGCATCCAGGGGATTTAAGTCTGGGGAGGTAGACACTGACCACTGACATATGGCTTTTGGATCAGTATCCTCTCCTAACACCTGTAAAGTCAATTGGTCCATTAAAGAACCTTGAACAATCGAATCTGACCTTAAAATGGTCGAAACTCTTGTTTCCGTAAACTCATCCTTTGTGTGTGTAACCTTTCCTTGTGCATCAAGAATTGTTTATGTTTGAGGTTGTGACACTACATCGGATGCCTTGGCCGACTGGCAAATTTCAATAGACGCACCCTGTTGAGAGAATGAATCTAGTAACTGTTTTTATGCCTTTTCAGCCATTACATCTTTTTGAGAAGATGTATGGGGGCTAGCAATTGTCTTGGTTTAAATACTACTCATCTTTGTAGGAGACAGAGCTGCTGGGTTGACTTCAGAACCTTCCTTATGTGGTGCACTAAGGCACTATCTCTCTCACGCTCACTCATACTTCATTTTAGTGGTAAGAGAGTGTTGGTTGGTTCTGTTTCTGTGTTTGTCTTTACAGTATGGGATAAAAGTTGTGGGTTTTCAACCTTATGACTGTCAATAAAAGAAAGCCATTGGAGACTGAACCTGTATCACAGAACATATGGCAATATAGAGATAAAATGTACTTAAGATCGATAATGAATAAAAATTATACATTTAATCTTTTGAGAGAAATGATGTACAATAGTGATTTTAAAAGATTTTAAATGAAATAAGAGATCACTAATGTTGAAAGAAGTTTGAGTTCAATGATAACATTACCAGCTTGCAAATAGCCATATCCCTCAGTTAAACCTTTGCTGTTATCTCCAAAGGTAACCACTGGGCCAGCTTTCTCAACCACATTTGATAGCAGGGCTCTATCTCCGGTAATATGTCTTGACGATCCACTGTCAAGAATCCACACTTCCGGTTCCACCTATTTAATGCCCTGCAATACAAATGGATTAAACCTTCTTCGGAACCCAAACTTGGTTGGGCCCGACATACTTGTAGAATTGACCTTTGTCAGGCAAAACAACATTCTTAACTTTAATGTTCTCAACTTTCTCAATGACTGGACATTTGACCTTGTAAACAGCCTTAACAAATTTCTGTTTAGGCTTAGGCACAAATGTCTCATTTCTAGCCTTAGAAGGACTAGCAGTCTTAGACCTATCATGCTTCCTATTATTCACATGCTGACGAGGAGTAGTCTTATCACTAGAAACATGCTTACCATTAAAATAAACATACATCAAATTAAAAGAACAAGACATACAATTAGCAACACCACATGCTTTATGAGAGGGATTAACAACAGGCAAATTATGCATGGTAGACATGGCAGTTTTGTTATCCAACTCATGTGTGTCTGAGTTAGTCTCAGTTGCTTTCACAACTTTGACTGGAACTTTCGACACACTTGTCTTGGAAACAACCTTCTCATTAGCACGATCTTCAGCATGTATTTCTTCTTGAATAATAAAGGAGGTCTCATCAAATGGTTCAACAATTGATCCTTTATAGAGGGGTTTATCAATACCCTTAAGCACATGTGGTACTTCCCTACCTTTAGCATAGATATGAGGAGGGGAGTTTATGCCTAATTCTCCAATAGCAGCATTGTAATCAAAACCTATTCCAGATGTTTGATTAACAGCTTGCTTACTGTAGAACTCTTTAGCCTTCGAACAAGAATTAAAGTAAGCTTTAACCTTAGTCTCAAGACCGGTGATCTTGTCTTTGAGAATAGTTTCGAGTTGTCTATAACAGTTAACTCTATTCTCTAGAAAAGATACTTGTTCTTTTAATTTGTCTTGATTAATGTGCACAAGTCTTAATTCATTGACCTCTTTCTCAAGGTCTTTGATCTGCTGACTTAACAGTTCATTATCACGATGAACATAATCTAAGGAACCTCCTAGATGATAAACTAATTCAACATCAATAAATTTTTTACCTCTTTTCTTGATGATGAAGTATTTCCATCAATAGCCATAAGAGCAAGATTCCCTTCTTCTTCATCTTCACTATCAGTATCATCCCGGCTTCTTCCCTTTGCTAGATAAGCCCTTTTAGAGTTACTCTTCTGATTTGAATCATAAGAGTTCTTCCTTACTTGCTTTGTCTTCCTGCATTCTGTGGCAAAGTGTCCCAACTCATTACAGTTAAAGCATCGAATGGTGCTCTGATAAACCATCCATGTTTTGTATCCACCACTGCTGGTGTTAGAGGATGAAGATCCACCTTTCTGGAATCTGTTGTAGTTGGACTTTTACTTGAACTTGGGATTTCTCTTGAATCTGACATTGGAGAATCTCTTGACAATCTGGGCCATTGACTCATCTTCCAATTGCTCCAGCTCTTCTAAGGAATAAAAATCATCACTGGATTGATTTGTAGTAGGAGAATCATATTCTGCTACTAACACATTTTCCTCAGCCTTGGAAGACTGTACCATTATCTCTGACTGTTGAGATTGTTGTTGTTGTTGTTGTTGTTGTTGACCTTCAGCTACTAGAGCAGTAGATGTGCTGACCACTCTATCTTTCCCGTAGACTTCCTTCTGCTGAATCTGCTCCAACTCATAGGTTTTTAAGACACCATAGAGTCTATCCAAAGAAATCTCACTCAGATCTCTAGCTTCTCTTATGGCAGTGATTCTATGTTCAAGATGAGTTGGTAGTGTTAAAAGGAAATTTTGTTGATCTCCCTGATTGAATAATATTTTCCATTTATGATTGTACCTCTCGAACACTTCAGTAATTCCTTCTCCTAGATTGGATTTAAAATGTTCATACTCAGAGGTTAGGATCTCTAACTTATTCTCCCTAACTTCCTCTGTGCCTTCATTAATCACCTCAATAGTTTCCCAGATGTGTTTGGAATTTTTACAGTTCATCACATATCTGTTCATCAAGGGATCAAGGGAATCAACTAAAATTAATTGAAGGCTGGCATCCAAGGAGGCTTATTCTTTTTCAGCAGGAGAAAAATCCTCAGTCTTTTTTGCATAGGTTCTAGCATTGGTAATTACAACATCATCTTCTATAACCTCTGGTTCAATAACCATCGGAATTTTTGGACCCTTCTTTAACAAGTTCAGATATTTGGGATTTGCAACTTGTAAAAACAAGAGCATCTTCTTCTTCCACATAATATAATTTTCTTTATCAAACAGTGGAATTTTAACGGTTCCAACTTTTTGTGAAGTCATTATGAATTTTTAAATAAATAAAAATTCAAGGAGTTGAAAAATCACAAAAGTCTAGGATCTTGATTTGTCCGTTAATCAGAAGGCTCAGATACCAATTGTTAGGTCCCAATATGTTTGTAGAAGGGGGGGTGTTGAATACAAACTATACCGTTTAATCGAATTTAATGTGGAATAAAAAATGAAACAAAATTTAAGTTAAATAAAACTCTTATTAAACTTGAAAGGTGTTACGACAACGGTATCGTTAACAAGGAATTAATCTCAAATAAATTATTACAAATCTAAAATAAATTCGACATGAACTTTTTCTATTTTTGAAATAAAAAGATCAAATGCTAAAAGAAATTTGAGATTAAGTTCTAGGGATTTTGATCCGCTAGATAATTACACAAGAACAAGAGAATGATTTCTAGTGGTTTAGATTTAACTTTAATAACTAGAAATAAATGAACTGAAATGCAGTTGAGAGTTAAATTTTGGCTGCTGCGGCTTCTGTCTGTTCTTGAGTTAATTGAATAAGTTATGATTGTCTTGAATGATCTGCTGATGTTGACATTTAATTCAATCAATAGAATTGGATTGTACTGGCAAGACAATCGGTGAGACAATCCGTTGATCTAGCAAGACAATCGACATGACTATTGAATGAACTGGAAAGACTTTCGGTATGACAATGAAATGAACTGCAAAGACTTTCGGTATGACAATTTAAATGAACTGGAAAGACTTTCGGTAGGATAATTGATTGTCATACCAGTTCAAATGATTGTCTTGCTGAATTAATATTGAATATTAATTCAAAATAAATTCTGATAAAAACATAATATTTTTTCAGAATTAATTAACCAATTAATTCAATTAATCAATAAATTAATCTTTGCAGATATAATTTATTTTCTTAATTAAATTATATAACTTAATTAATTAATAGAGAATTAATACTATTCTTGAACAACAACCACTCTTCTGACAATCTTCTGAAAATCACTGAAAATTATGAATCAATTCCACCACTTCAATGTTGACACATGATGTACTGTCTGGTTCATGAGTGACTAACTTACATGACGTTTCTTCATGTCTTGACTTTGATAACTTGATTTTCTTCAGATTAAATCCCTGTAATTATTTGATACCCTGACAAGATCTCTATCACTTGATTAAATCCACAATCTTGATTTATATCACTGAGGCTTGATCAATTTCTTGAACTTCTTCCAGTGAAGTAATTCCTCAAGTCTGTAGATGAACCTTATTTCTGAATCCTTTGACATATGTTACTTTGTGAGATCTCTTTGGCGGTAGATCCACTATTTACTTGTTACATTCTTATTTGAGTTGAGTTAAATCCTCGAATAAACAAATAGGCTATGGCATATGCCTTTTATCTTAGTTCCATTGACTGTATAAGTATAACACTTGGAGTCATTTTCTTTTTAGCAACCAATTTTGTAAACAAGGTTGTATTCAGATTTTTATGACAGTAATCGAAAGTGTAGATTATTTTATCAAGTTTAGATTAAAAACAAGTCGTGAAAAATAACTTTGATAATCCTTTTTGACTTTGCAAGCATATCTGCATTTAGGTTTTAAGTTTTTCTTCCGCTAATATATAATTTGCTAACTTGTTTAAACAAACTTGCGATTTTTTTTGTAAAAATCGAGTTAGTTAGTTTGGTCTCTGAATGTCAGCAAGTTAGTCAGTTAGTAGGTTAGTGTACATCAAATGATATAATCGATTTTTCTATACGACTATTCAATTTATACAACAAAAAGTTTGATACTAATATTTTTAACAATTTTCTATTCTCAAACTATTCTATGTATTTTATACTATTTGTGATAAAAAATTTGATCTGTTGAAGTTCCAAAGTGATGCTGAAGGTACCTGCATATATATATATATTCAATACTGCCCAAAGTACAGTTTAAACAAACATTAGACTAAAGAAACTAAATCAAATTTCGGGGTTATATACACTATTGCTCCAAAGAACAATAATTTATAGATATTTAACTGTTCAAATAGCTAACTTTTGTTATTATAGAACTCAACATGTTAGGGTTCAATTTTTGACAGAAAATGATAAACCTAAGAACATGCAAGAGTGAGTTTATATGCTAATAACGGATTTATACTCCAGGTATAAATTTTAAGAACATACCATAGTGCATATTTGACATAATTCAACTAGATATCTGTTAAAGTTAATCAACTGTATTACTTATAAATTTGTCAGCATAGCAACAACATGAATCAAGATATCAAGTCCTTGACTAAAGAATGCAGAAGAATCAACATCTTTGATTATCAAGATTACACAAGTACACATGAGCTTTCAAAAGAGAACTTCTCCTATCATAAAGAAGCATTCTTTAACACTAACATTTTCCCAGTAAGCATAAACCAGAAGCAACAAAAGTAACATACAGACAATACTTGACTAACAAACATCAAAAACAAGTAATCATAGACACAAAATCAGAACTGGTGCATCCATGTAAGAACAAAATAGATTACTCCTTGACAGGAGATTTGTTAACATCAATAAAACCCAGATTTCCATCAGTCTCACACAACTCAGGTAGCACAGTAATATCTGCCAAACCAACAAACTCATCATCCTTCTGACCAACACCAGCAACCTTATCTTTCCCCTTACCAACATAAACAAGCTCATAAACCTTTTCACCAACACTCATAGGCTCAATTTCCTCCTCACTCACATGCCTTCTTGAGGTTGCTTCAGAATCCTCAAGTAAGGCCTCTTTCCTAAGAATCTTTTCCTCTAAGTAATTAATCCTATTGACCAACTTAAGATTGATTACTTTAAGACTGTTTATTTCAACTTTTAACATTTTAATCTCATTGTTGGTTTTCTCAAGATTAACAATTTTAGGCATTTTAATCATATTCACAGGCTGGGGTTTACACACACTCAAGGGGACCTTATCTTGGTAAAGAGTTTCAACATTAAAGTATTCAAATTGCTTAGAAAAGGTTTTGATTAGTTTAACTTGGTTAATTGTAAATATAGAGGTTATAAGCAAGGCATATGGCATAAATTCTTCATAAAACCCGTTTATCATGTTTAAAATTATGACACAACTTAAGTTAAACTCAACCTTATTAGTTACTAGTTGAAACATTACCTTAAGATAAACAAAATCAAAAACCCTATCTTGTTTTGGTTTAGGAAGAATGTTTGTCCTAAGTATGACATCTAGGTTTTGATAAGTGTGTGTGAAGTGTTTAAAGTGTATACCCCAGTTAGACTCACAGAGACCTAAGGGCACATCATCACCACAGAAGAGACCAACATACAACTCAAACTCCTTTTGATCAAAGACAAACTTATCAAAGATATTGATGCATGGTTTTTGCAAAGTATGGCTTCCTAACTTTATAGCCTTATGGATTGAGTTACTATCAACTTTCAAGTTAATCCCTTGCACATAAGACTCAACAAAATAAACACCATCATCCCTTTGATAGACCTTCATGTTCACATAAAATTCACTTATGAGATTCACATGATAGTTCCTACCTCTATAGAAAACAAAGTTGTCCCATTTAGCAGCCATGATTATCTTAAAGAGTTCACCCATTTGCTCAACTTGAAGCATCATTCCAGTTTGAATGTTCTTCAACATTCTGTTGAGTTTACCAGAATTGGTCATTGTGACCAATATAGGTATGGGTGTTATGTGTGTGTATGGCAGTGATGGTGGTGCAAGGTTTAAAGGAGTGGCATTTTTTACTTGAATTGAGTTAGGGTTTCTAACTCTTGGTGAGTTTTCATGTGTACTGTGATATAGAGGTGTTTGGTGTGTGATGTTGTGTTTTTGCTTTTTATGGCGAGGATAGTGATGGTTGTAGTTTGGAAAGAGTGCTTCATGTGACTATTGTGGAGAGTTAGACAATGATCTCCTATCAATGGTGTCAATGAGAGGGAGAAGCATTGGAGCTCTCCTTGGATAAAAGTGAGAGTTTCTAGAATCAATGCAAGAAGAAAATGAATACACAGAGAAGAGGGAAATGAAATGCAGTTTGTGTTTGTGTATGTGTGTGTTAAAATGCATGCATAGGAGTGGCCTTATAAAGAGTTCAAAGAACTCCTGTGGGAGCACAGTGATTGGGAATAAAAAATTAGCATAATATGTATGTATATGTAATGCATAGCTGGCAAATGCATAATACAGACCTTAAATGCGAAGCAGATATGGCTGATCTCATGTAAGTTTGTCAACAAACTACTCAAGTAATAAGCACATAAGGCAGATGTACTATCTTACTTAGACACTCACTTCCAATTTTATTTAAAGATAATTTTGACTTCTACTGAATGCATTTTAGTTTTGGTTGTTTTTATATGATGGCATTTATGCAAGAAGATATGCAGTGCTTATGTATGCAAGGTCTGTGCAGAGAGTTCAAGAAATAGAACTCTCAAAGCTGTGCATATGCATTTAATGAAGCATGCATTAAAGAACCATGAGTGTTCATTAATATATTCCTTTTATAAACAAAAGAGTTTTAAAGAGAATATATATTATACAAAAGGGACAGAGGTTCATTAAATAAGTGCAACCATTTTGTAAAATTGTGAATTAAATGACCAAGACTCAACTGTTCATGATTGATGTGACTGGTTTTGGATTCTTTAGACCATTTAATTTCCACTCATATAAACATCAGCAACCAAATAACAAATATAAACATCCATACACACATATAGAAGATGCCAGCAACCAAATAAAGCCATAACAACTTCTCACTCCTATTTGTGGCCGTTTTACTAGTGATCCAGATACTGGGATTCTCTAAGGGATTCCCAGCCAGGTCTTAGTATCAGGGCATTGTGTGTGTGTGATTTATACTACATGAGGAATGCAATAATTACTTCTTATCTTTATATAAATCAGCAAATAATTTTAACAAGTCTGCTTAGCCAAGTAAACAAAGACTCATGTCATATAGTAAGAACCCTGAGTACTGCACATAATCATCCTACTGTGTAACTTATCAATGAAATCACAAATTCACACTTTGATGTATAAACTTTATACAACCAGTTACTAGTATAATTTAAATTTCATACCATAATTTGATTGATTCACTGCATAATGTGTTGTATATAAAATTTAATTATCTTACAGAGTTACCAAGTAACTGATCAACCAACAACAATTGATTTGTTAATAATATCCAAAAAGAACAGTCAGCAATCTGATTTAAACCTTGTCCTTATTTAAACATATAAACAATAAAACTGAGATCATACATTAAACATATAACAGACTAAGTCACTTTTCTCAACAATCCATAGCCTTGAAGCAAAGAATTCGAATTAAGTTATACTGGTTTAGTGATTTAGTCCATCAAAATTTCATGGACCAGAATCAATAACAAGTGACTTCTGACTTCTTAATGTAATTAACCAAAACCAAACTGATTCATCACTTAATCAAATTAAGTACAAATAATTCCATTAATACATAACTGATATCTCATATAATCCAACAAAATCGAGTTCAACATTTAAGTCAAGATAAATCTATCAATACACCTTTGATAACTTAGATAATTCAACAAAATCGAATTTAATATTTAATGGAATGAATAAAAAAAAATTCCATCAATACTCAGTTGATAACTCAGATAAGCACTAAACCAGTTCATGCACAGGGTTTAAAATCATCTAAACCAAAAATAACTTTGTTTAATTTAATTAAAACATCGAATCATAACTCAAACAACCAAACAATCCAAAGTTCAATCATCCAAACAATTTACTTCGAATAATCCAAATAGTCACATAATATTCAGCTTCGAATTTAAAAAAAACATACCTGAGTCCATGGCCTTGAAGCATTCATGGATACTTACCTGCCTCAACTTGTCTGACCCCGAGTTGAGTGACCTAGTGAGTTAACTCGGTAACTCGTCCGAGTTGACTCAACTGAGTCGAGCCAGTTTTTTTACTAAATTCCATTTCTTTGCTCGATCTCCCTTTATCTTGCTTCGTTTCTTTAATTTATCTGCACATAACATTCGAATTCAAGTTAAGGTTTGTGACTCAGTTGATTTAAACGAATCAATCGGTGAATATATATATGTATAGGTATATGCATGTTGATTTCGATCTTCTCCCAAGTTCAATTGCTTTGAACTAGAGTCGATTAATCGAAACCCTTTTTGATTTACCCAACCCTATCTTCGATTCAACTGATTTCGGATTAAATCATTTATAATATATGTATATAGTATTTGTAGAGATATTTATAATCATGGTTTGTTTGAATGGAAACGATAAACTCATCAAAAAATCCTGAGAACGGCGACGAGTTCCAGAGAGAGAGACGAGAGAAGAAAGAGGCGAGAGGGAGTAATGAATAGTGTAAACCCTAAATGGGTGTATATATATTTATGTATATTAACGGTTAGGATTAGATCCTGATATAATTGAACGGTATAGATTTTAGGGTTAAAAAATGGGTTGGGTTGTTTAAATGGGCTGCATATCATTTGAAGCCCGAATGTTTTTAAAGGGTTATAAATTGATTGATCAAATGGGCTAAAGAAAATATAAAAGGCCCATTTCTGAAAATTTTGTTTTGGATTTTAGATTAGCAATTGGGCAGGGTTGTGGCTAAATGAAAATTGGAAGTAATTTTTGTTTTTAAAGAAAATAATTAGAAACTATTTTCGAATAAATATATATATATATATATGTATATATTAAGAGAATGATTTAGATATGAGTAATAACATTTAATTTATTTAAAATAATTTTCTGTTCAATGCACTTAGTCCATTTAATTTCTCAAAATCCGATCAATAAATAATATTGATAAATCTGAATTATTGAGAGAATTATACAAATAGTAGAATTTTTTTTTTTATTTTAAAATAGATATATATATATATATAAATATTTACCCACAATATAAATAATATATTTAGAGAACATATTATTTATTTTAAATATTTCAACATTCCTAAATCCAAACGGATTTTAGTGAACCTGTCAGAATTTAACGGTTTTGTAAAGATGTCAGCGATGTTATACTCAGTTTTAATATAAGTCATTTTTATATCGCCTTTGTTGACATTATCACGTAAAAAATGATGTCTCACATCTATGTGTTTGGATCTAGAGTACAGCACGGGATTTGTACTTAAATCAATAGCACTAGTATTATCACATAAAATGGAGATTACATCAAATTTTGTGTTATAATCAGCCAATGTTTGTTTCATCCACAGTATTTGTGCACAACATTTGGCAGCAGCTATATACTCAGCTTCAGTGGATATAGACACATAATTTTGTTTTTTTGAAAACCATGAAACTAAACATCCACCCAGAAACTGACACGTACCACTTGTACTTTTTCTGTCGACTAAATGTCCACATAGTTTGAATCAGAATAACAAGTCAAGTCAAATGGTATTCCTTTAGGATACCAAAGACCAATATTCGTGGTACCTTTAAGATATCTCAGTATCCTTTTTACTACGGATAAGTGAGATTCTTTTGGTGCTACTTGAGATCTAGCACATTTGCAAACACTATATTTTATATCGGGTCGACTTGCGGTAATATATAATAAGCTACCAACCATTCCTCAATATTTCTTAGTGTCAACGGAAATTTCTTTGGGATCCTCTGTTAGTTTGTCAAATGTTAACATAGGTGTGGAAATTGGTTTGTAATTTTCCATTTCAAATTTCTTTTGCATTTCATTACAATATTTTGATTGTGAAATATGAATGCCCTCGTCATATTGTCTTATTTGTAATCCCAAGAAGAAATTTAATTCACCCATCATACTCATCTCAAATTCTCTACTCATATAGTCAGAGAATTCTTTACATAGTGCATCATTTGTTGAACCAAATATGATGTCATCTACGTATATTTGTACAAACAAGATATCATTTGTTTCTTGTATTGTGAATAAGGTTTATTAGCCATTCCCATTTTAAAATTATTTTCTAAAATAAACTGTCTTAACCTTTCATACCAAGCTCTTGGGGCTTGTTTTAATCCGTATAGAGCTTTGTATAATTTGTATACATATTCTGAATGTGTTGCATCTTCAAAGACGGGAGGTTGTTTAACATATACTTCTTCTTCTAGTATCCCGTTTAAGAATGCAGATTTTACATCCATTTGATATACTTTGAAATCCTTATGACATGCAAAAGCTAATAGCCTTCTAATTGACTCAATTCGTGCTACCGGTGCATATGTTTCATCAAAGTCTATACCTTCCATTTGAGTATAGCCTTGTGCAACCAGTCTAGCTTTATTTCGAACAACAGTTCCATTTTCATCTAACTTATTTCTAAATACCCATTTAGTTCCAATTATGGAAGTATCTTTGGGTTTTGGAACAAGTTCCCAAACTTTGCTACGAGAGAATTGGGTTAATTCTTCTTGCATTGCAGAGATCCAATCTTCGTCTAACAAAGATTCTTTAGTGGTCTTAGGTTCTATTTGTGATAGAAAACTAAGGTGATTCACAACATTTTGAACTTGTGACCGTGTTTGAACTCCTTTACTTAAGTCTCCTAGAATATTGTCCAATGGATGACTTCTAATGTTTGGAACATCTTTGTTAGGAATATATGTGTATTAGTTTGATGATAAGTTAAACAAAATGCTTAAGTAGAAAACTAGTGTTTGTAGCCTCAACGGATAAGACCACTTTGGCTATCCGTTGATGGAGTAGCTTTACTTAGAAATAAGTTTAGTATTGTACCACATTTTAGTCTTTGTAATTGAGTTATAATTCTTAGAAGTTGTAGGAAATTATAAGTCATGTTGACTACTAGTGGATATACAAATAGGAGGGCTAATTGTAAATATTTCATGCCTTGTAATTTTGTATAAATGAATTAGTATCAACTGGTAAATTAAAGGCCTTCAACGGATGAGAAATAAAGCCTCAACGGATGTCTCTAAAGCTTCAACGGATAACATCCATCAACGGATGAGTGCATCAATGGATAAAACTTTAACTACTAAAGTATCAACGGATAAGAGCATCAACGGATAAAGCCACCAACGGATGAAAGCTTCAATGGATGCTCAGTTCCATAGCAGTTGATAGTGACAATTCATAAGCTGACAGAGGCACATGGGTTGACAGAGACAATTGGAATGTGGTAGCCTCTTGGAGGAATCAAGAAAAAGCAGCATTTCTATTTTGGTGCAAACAAGGAAGTATTCAAAGATTCACAGCTTATCTTAGATTGCATTGGATAGAGAAATGAAGAAGAAACATGTGAAGGACTATTTTATAATTATTTTTTTATCTTTGTCTCCACTTGTAAAACTTGATGATATATAAACCAAGTTGCAGCTAGTAATTAGGTGTGAATTTTCAAGAGCTGTTTAGAAAAATTCAGAGAGAAAATCATCTAGTTTGTACTAGGAAGCAGCTGTGAACAATTCTTTGTATCACAGATTTTCTGAAATACACATCTCTGGTGGAACAACAAATCCACTAGAAAAGTTTTAAAAGCTTCTGTGTTCTTTACATTTTTGTTTTGAATATACATCTGTCTGCATTTGCTTAAAGCAATTCACACACGTCTGTTCATTATACACTTAGCCTTTGAAACTGCTAAACTTTAAAAAGTTTTAAGATTTACATTTAACCCCCTTCTGTAAATCTCATTGTTAGTTCCTTGGGAATAACAATTGGTATCAGAGCAAGCTCTTGACATACAAAGAGTCTAAAGATCTATTCTACTAACATCATAAGTAAGAAGGATATTGGAGTGAAGATTCCAATCCTGGAAAGAGATAATTATCATCACTGGAAAGTGAAGATGCATCTACATCTTCTCTCTCAAGATGAAAGCTACATAACCTGCATTGAGAATGGTCCTCACATCCCTCATAAAGTGGCCGCAGCTGCTACCGCCACAGTTGCTGTTGGACAGTCTATTCCCAAGCCAAGAGCAGAATGGACTCCTGAAGATATTGAAGAGGTCCATAAGGACAAGAAGGCCATGAACATTCTGTTTAATGGCCTAGACAAAGATATATTTGATAATGTCATTAACAACCTCTCTAATAAGGAAATTTGGGATATTGTACAACTTATCTGTGAAGGTACTGAGCAAGTTAGAGAAAACAAAATGCAGCTTCTCATTCAACAATATGAATATTTTCATTTGGAAGAAGGAGAATCATTGAATGATACTTTCAATAGATTTCAAAAAATGTTGAATGGATTGAAGCTGTATGGCAGAGTGTACCAAGTCAAGGATTCCAACTTAAAATTTCTAACGTCTCTACCAAAGGAATGGAAGCCTTTGACTGTTTCACTAAGGAATTCTCATGATTATAAGGACTTCACACTTGAAAGATTATATGGAATTTTGAAGACCTGTGAACTTGAGATGGAGCAAGATGAGCTGTTGGAGAAGGGAAAGAGAAAAGGTGGATCAGTTGCACTTGTAGCTGAAAATGAGAGAATTGAAGCCATGAATGAAGAAAAGACAATGCCATGTCTCAAAATTGGCACAAGCAAATCAGAATCAAGCAAGGGACATGAAGAAGCAACTGATGTTGAAGACAATTCCAGTCAAGATGACTCTGATGATGTTGATGAACATCTGGCCTTTCTGTCCAGAAGATTTACAAAGATGAAATTCAAGAAAAACACTAGACCACTTAACCAAACAAGAACATGGTGGATAAATCTAAGTTCAAGTGTTATAACTATGGCACAAGTGGACACTTTGCAAGTGAGTGCAGAAAGCCAACTTCTGAAAAGAAGAAATTTGAGCAAGTGGATTACAAAAAGAAATATTTTGAATTGCTCAAACAAAAGGAAAGGGCTTTTTTGACTCAGGAAAATGACTGGGCAGCTGATGGAGCCCATGAAGATGATGATATGGAGTATGTCAACTTAGCCCTGATGGCTAATTCTGATGAGAATGAAACTTGTTCATCAAGCAACCAGGTAATCACTACTGACCTCTCTCAACTTTCTAAAGATGTATGCAATGAAGCTATAAATGATATATCTACTGAATTGTATCATTTACGTGTTTCCCTTAAATCACTGACTAAAGAAAACATGAGAATTAAAGAGAATAATCTGTTCTTAAGTGATAGAAATGCTATGTTAGAGGGTAAGGTAATTGAGCTTGAAAAGATTAAAATCAAATGCTTATCTGTTGAGAGTGAACTAGAAGAGTCTGTTAAGAAAGTAGAAATTCTTTCTAGACAACTAGAATGTGAGCAAGAGGTAATCAAGGACTGAAAAACATCTAGGGATGTTAGTGCTTAAATTGTCAAAGTTCAAGGAATTGAATCATTCTGTGAGAATGCCTGAAAGAAAAATAAAAAGGACATGGAATTGGTTGATGGACTGTCAATGGATGTGGAATCAACAGATGATGAAAGTCATCCGTTGAAGGAAGAAAAAGAGCATTCGTTGAAGGCTCATCAATTGAAACAGGCAAATGATTCTAAAAAGGAAAATTTGAAAAATCTCAGTAAAAAGTTTGGTTCAACTTCCAAGAATTTTGTCAAAGAAGAAGCTAGCATATCCAAAGATGCTAGTAAGGTGAATATAGGATACATGACTTTAGATCAGTTGAAGAATAGGCTTTAGTTGGTTGAGGATAAAAAGGAAACCAAAAGAAAATCTAATAGAATTGGGAAGGTAGGGATTAACAAATATAAAAATTACACACCTGATAAGTATGCCCCTAGGAAAAGTTGTTTGCATTGTAGTAATGTTAATCATCTATCTGCTAACTGCAAATCTGTGAAGAATGCTCCTATGCCTTTAACTCCTTCCATGTCTAACATGTCTATGTTACCATTGCATGCCATGCATGTTCTGTCTCAACAGAATCCTCATGCATATTTTGCAAACATGCCATATGTTAATAATCCTTATTTTGCTTCATTTAGTATGCCTCAAATGCCATACAACATGCCTATGTGGAATAACATGTTTGCACAATCCATGCCTTATCAAATTAAACCAAATGTGCTAAATGATTCTTTAACTAACCCTAAACCTCAACCATCTACATCTGAGACCAAGGTTGACTCAAAGTTACCTAAGTCAAAAGGTGCAGGAAGTGTGAAGTCTAGGAAAAAGACTAACAAGGCTGGTCCCAAGGAAAATTGGGTACCAAAATCAACTTGATTTGATTTTGTTGTGTGCAGGGAAAAAGAATGAATCTATGGTACTTGGACAGTGGTTGTTCAAGGCACATGACAGGAGATTTCACCCTGCTCACAGAGTTCAATGAGAGAGCTGGCCCTAGCATAACCTTTGGAGATGATAGTAAAGAGTTCACTATGGGATATGGCTTGATTTCAAAGGAAAATGTCATCATTGATGAAGTTGCACTAGATGATGGTCTCAAACACAATCTATTGAGCATCATTCAACTATGTGACAGAGGAAATACTGTTTCCTTCAATTCTGAAGCCCGTCTTGTTACCAGCAAGAAGGAAAACAAAGTGGTTTTAACTGGAGTTAGAAAAGGAAACGTGTACTTGGCTGACTTCAACTCTACAGATACAGAATCAATCACTTGTCTTTTTAGCAAAGCAAGTCAAGATGAAAGTTGGCTATGGCACAAGAAGCTGTCCCATTTGAATTTCAAGATAATGAATGATCTAGTCAAAAAGGACTTAGTTAGAGTAATGCCTCTAGTGGAATTCTCAAGGAATGGACTGTGTGATGCTTGTCAGAAAGGAAAGCAAAAGAGAGCATCATTCAGTAAGAAGCTTGAGTCAGCAATTGATGAACCATTACAACTGCTACACATGGATCTTTTTGGACCAGTCAATGTATTGTCAATTTCAAGGAAAAGATATTTCCTAGTGATTGTAGATGATTTCTCAAAGTTTTCATGGACTTATTTTCTTGGTTCAAAGGATGAAGCTAGTGAAATCATTATCAATCATATCAAGCAAATCAACAATCATCCAGATTTCAAAGTAAGGAATATCAGGAGTGACAATGGAACTGAGTTTAGGAATTCTACCATGAGGTTGTTCTGTGAAGAAAATGGGATCGTGCATGAGTTCTCAGCTCCAAGGACTCCACAACAAAATAGTGTGGTGGAAATGAAGAACAGATCATTAATTGAAGCTGCAAGAACAATGCTTGAAGAGTCAAAACGCCCAACATATTTTTGGGCTGAGGCTGTTAACTGTGCATGTTACACTCAGAATATTTCTCTAATTAATCAGGCAAAAGACCTGACTCCCTATCAATTGTTCAAGAGAAGAAAACCAACCTTAAACTTCCTTCATGTCTTTAGTTGCAAATGCTACATTCTAAGGAACCAACCTGATCACAAAGGCAAGTTTGATGCAAAGGCTGATGAAGGGATATTTGTTGGTTATTCTGCTGGAAAATCATATAGGGTCTACAATCTAAGAACCAACATTGTTATGGAATTTGTGCATGTTGTGTTTGATGATAAAAATATTGATGGACTAACAGATGAGGGACACCATGAAGGACTCAAATTTGACAACATTGAGATATATTGTGATGACAGTGAAGATGAGAATGATGGAGAAGACACTTCAAAAGAAATTCAAAATTTGCCTTTGGATAATGCACAAAATGCTGCATCAGTTGAAAGTCATAACTCAGCATCCGTTGACAGAAGTAATGCAGGATCCTTCGAAAGAAAAAGTGCATCATCCGTTCAAGTACATAATGGAGAATCCGTTGATCATAGTTCATCAACGGATAATCAAATTACATCATCAGTTGATAGAATTCCCAGTTCCTTGCAAAGGACCAACAACTCAGGGGGAGTTTCAACTAATCAACACTCTATCTCACATTATGACAACATTGAGGCCACCTCATCTAGAGCTAATCTACCACCTCAAAGGAAATGGACCAAAAATCATCCCTTTGAACTGATCATTGGTGATGCAACATCTAAAGTGCAAACTAGAAGGGCTACTTAAGATGAATGTCTATACAGTAGTTTTCTATCACAGGAAGAGCCTAAGAGAGTGGAAGAAGCTCTATTGGATCCAGATTGGATTTTAGCTATGCAAGAGGAGCTAAACCAATTTGAGAGGAACAAAGTATGGAAGTTGGTACCCAAGCCAAAGAACAAGAGTTCTATTGACACAAAATGGGTATTCAGAAACAAGATGGACGAAAATGGCATTGTCATAAGGAATAAAGCTAGATTGGCTGCCAAGGGCTACTCTCAACAAGAGGGAATAGATTTTGATGAGACATTTGCTCCTGTTGCAAGACTTGAAGCCATCAGAATTTTTTTAGCCTATGCAGCCCATGCCAATTTCAAAGTCTATCAAATGGATGTCAAGAGTGCATTTCTGAATGGAGAATTGGAGGAAGAAGTCTATGTGAGTCAACCTCTAGGGTTTGAAGATCCAAATTTTCCAGACCATGTGTATTATCTGTTGAAAGCACTCTATGAACTAAAGCAAGCACCTAGAGCCTGGTATGAGACTTTGTCAAAAAAATTTCTAGACAATCACTTCACTAGAGGTACTGTTGACAAAACTCCTTTCTTTAAAAATGTTAATGGCTCTACAATACTTGTTCAAATTTATGTAGATGATATTATATTTGGTTCTACAGATGATAAACTTTGTAAGAAGTTCGCTAATTTAATGCAAAGTAAATATGAAATGAGCATGATGGGAGAGCTAACTTATTTTCTTGGTTTACAAGTTAAATAAGTTAGTGGTGGAATTTTCATTAGTCAAAATAAATATATTTATGATCTTTTAAAGAAGTTTGACTTAATGGAATGTTCATCTGCAAAAACTCCCATGGCTACTGCCACTAAGCTTGAATTAAACAAGGCTGAAAAGTCTGTGGACATTACAAGCTATAGAGGCATGGTTGGTTCACTTCTATATTTAACTGCTAGTAGACCTGATATAATGTTTGTTACATGTCTTTGTGCTAGATTTCAAGCTGATCCTAGAGAATCTCACTTAGTTGCTATTAAAAGAATTTTCAGATATCTCAAAGGGACTCCAAATCTAGGAATTTGGTACCCTAGAGAGTCTGGTTTTGATCTAATTGGCTACTCAGATGCAGATTATGCAGGTTACAAAATAGACAGGAAAAGTACAACTGACACCTGTCAATTTCTAGGGAATAAGCTTGTGTCATGGTTCAGTAAGAAGCAAAATTCTGTTTCTACATCAACAGCTGAGGCTGAGTACATTGCTGCTTGTAGTTGCTGTGCACAGATATTATGGATGAGGAATCAACTGTAACACCCCCAAATCTGGGGTCGGGGATCCGGGTTGTCACGAGTTCCATTTCCCTTAATAACACCCAATCTTAATAAATAATCAACTACTCTGTACTGTGACCCCACAATAAACACACACACCACAAGTTATAGTCTCAGAGATGAACACTCAAAAATAACACAAGTCCTTATATTCCACAATTATAAACCGTTACACCTTAAAAAGGTTCTGAATAAATTTACATATTTCTTGCCATTATTACAATTCATATTATACATAAGTCTGGTTCATCAATAGTTGAAAACCTAGCCTATTGGTAGCTCCTACCTCAGCTACGGCGGCATCAACGCTTCCAGAAGACTGCGGAACGTTTTCTAACCGCTTGCGAATCAGGAGCTTGGTCCTGTTCATCTTTTCTATCTGTTGTTGTATGATGAAAGAAGAAAGCAAGGGTGAGCAGCAAGCCCACCAAAATAATATGTATAGTGATTAACAATATATGAGCCTTCTCATAGTACTCATGAAAGTCTTGGTCAAAAGAAATGAACCAAGTTTGATATCTTAATGCGATGAAGTCGCAAAATATTCAGTATATATACATATATACTTTTCAAAATCTTGGAAGTCCTCTTCCATGCATAATATACACAGAGTTCCAGTTTATAACTGTATAAAAATATCGTTGCAAGGTGATCTCATATATCTACCCTTGTCTCAACGTTTTTCTGAAAATCTTTGATATGCATAAGATAATCATTAACTAGATATAAGTTGAAAATATGAAGTTACAAGATACCCCAATATACTTATATCTTTTCCAAATATTACTTGAACTACCACCGTTCAAGTTATAATCAGTTCAAAAGTTCATCACATAGATGAGACTACAAGACAAGATTTGAATAGATTCAATCTTTGAATATCATTATAAATAATAAAGTTACGAGATACTTCATTAAATCCCGATATATATATACACCTATATATATACATTTCATACACTTCTTGAAAACCTCTGTTATGAAAATTATAAACAGAGTTGCAATATCCAATGAATATGGAAAGGAGAAAACCTTGGCATAAAGCTGATATCTTGCTGATCAGGCAAAGATACCAATAAGTAACCTTTTCTACTAGTAGATGGATGAATTCCCCACTGGTCATCACCCTGGCCGCAATATGGCCTTATGCTGGACTGCCACTCAGCCACTTACGCATTTGATGGACTCCCACTGAGCCACTTACACTTTTATGGACGCCCACTGAGCCCATGTTGCTTATGCCGACTCAAATAGATGAACTTACTTCCCGAACGATGGGCAAGTAATCAAGATGTTTTCTCAAAACAGCAACCTTGTTGCGAATGTAAAATACACCACTGAGCCGAATCCCTCAAGTTTTGAACGAGTATTTAAATCCCCTTTAAAAGGAAGATCTTAAATATAAAAATGAGTTTTGGGATCCGCTCTAACTTTTAAAAATCATTTTGAAGACTCGAAAACACTTTAAAGAGTGTTTGGAGTAATGCTGATTAAATGAAATAAATCAGTCCCAATATATTAGAAAATATTAAATAATAATATTCCCAAAAAGAATAATCTTTATAAAATAATTGAAGTAGAAGTTTTAAAACTTATACTTGAAATGAGTATTAAATAACCAAAGATATACTTATACGAAAGTACTATCTTTATTTGAATAATCAAAGATAAGTTTGATTATCGACACCTTATTCTTTAATAAAATAAAGAACATATCTCAGCAAATAATCAGAGTCATAGATCCTCAAATGAATATTCCAATAATATTCATTAAATAATATAAACTGAGTCATAAGCCCTCGAATGAATATTCAAATAATATTCAATAAATAATATAAAAGAGTCATAAGCCCTCGAATGAATATTCAAATAATATTCAAATAATAAAATAAAAGGAGTCATAAGTCCTCGAATGAATATTCAAAATAATATTCATTTAATAAAATAAAGAAGTCATAAGCCCTCGAATGAATATTCGAAATAATATTCATTAAATAAAATAAAGTTATCGAATAAACCTTATTCGATTAATAGTTTTAAAAACTATATCAATATATATATATATATATATATATATATAAATATATATTATACTCGGGAGCCTCGCCTCCCGGTTTTAGAAAAAGTTCACCTTTTGATCCCCTATACTAAGGGTATACGTAAATACCGCTTATCTCTAGCATAGGTATTATGCAACGAATAAGCATTTGAACCAACAACTATATAATCCAAGAATATGAAACAGGCATGCATATATACCATATCACATGCTACAATATATCGCAAGAATTTGCTAATAACAAATATGCATTTATCGCAAGATCATGCATATACACATATACATCACAACAACAGTATAACGGGTAGAAAACTTGCCTGAGCAACTGGGGGTTACGAATGGCTCAGGACGAGTCTGGTAACCTATAAACAACAAGTAAGTTGGAATTAAACCAAAGTCACTTGTAAATCTATACATTAACCAACTTAGACTCTAACGCTCGCTTTGCGCTTACTGATTTTCTTAAGTCACTCGAGTACCCTCGGCTCCACCATTTTTAATAATTTAACCATTATGAGTTTTAAGGCGATTCCTTCGCGGGTGTCTTACCAACTGCCTATTACACCTTACATAAATGTTTCATACTTCAATTAGTCCTTTAAGGTCTTTAACCTATGTTTCAAAGTAAGGCGAGGGGTAAGGGTTCGTTCGCGAAATGTCGTTACTTAAAATGGCCGTTTCTCCTAAACCGTTCATCGGAATCCAACGAACCACATATCAAAACGAAGCTCGTAACATGACTATCTAAACATGGCAATGGTCAAAACCTAGAAGTGATTTCAAGGGTTCTGATGTTAAGAACAAAAACAGTCTACGGTAAATCGGGCATTACGACGACTATGTTTACGCGATTTCCCAAATTTAAACCATTCCAAAACAACCACCAATCAAACCCAATTCACAACCCAATCAAAACTCCATCCATACTTTATCATAACAGCCCCAACAACTCAACATTAACAATTTATACTATTCTTTATCATGAATTTAAACTACACTTAAGTTCATTAATCAACAACCAAGATTTACAACTCCAAAAACATCCCAAAACCAACTAATCTCTACATACACAACTATCAAGCCTCTCATGAACTAGAATACTCATATTATGCCCTTAACATTCAATAAAAAAGATTGGTTAAGAGATTATACCTTCCTTGAAGCTTCTTAACACAACACAAGAGCTTTGAATGCCTAAAGAACCTTGATCCTTGCTTGTATAACCTTAATCTTTCATAAAAATTCAAGAAAACTAAAGTTATTTCTTGAAGGTTACTATTCACCATCTTCTTCCTTGATTTATTGGAAGAGATTGTGAAGGAATTAGGAGCTTAAACTTATAGCATATCCATATCTATGTACAAGGAACCTTAGATAATTACCTTGTGATTTAACAATGCTTGGAACTTGATTTTTGGAAATTTCTTCTTTGAAAAAGAAGAAAAGCCGAGAGCAAGCTTGGAGAAAGAGAGATTTTTTTGTGTTTTTGCTTTGATTTGATTCTTTGGTTGGTTGTTTTTGATTTGTTTTTGGTTAATTACCTTATTAACCTTGAAAATTGTGTGGTTAAAAACCAACCACACCTCCTTCCCCTTATGTCATGCTTATGTCACATTGCTATGTCATCATCCCTTTCTTGCCCTCTTCTCATTGGTTGGATGACTTCATCCCCTCTAATCTCTTTGATTAGCTTCTAATTGTTTGCCTAATGACCGCTGATCTGTTATACGGTTCGCTTAACTTTCGTTTTCGTTTATCGTTTGAGGGATCATACCCGGGATCTTATTACTTAGGTTCCCTTAACCTTTCTCAATATATTGTATTCCTTTTATGATCCTCTCTTATAATCCTTTAATTTAAATCCTTTTTATCCTGTTACCTTATACTCAATTCTTTCCGTATCTAGTGGATTTCCGGGAAAAATCAAAGTGTTCGGAATTGGATTCTGACGATCTTTACATACACTTATATACCACATAGAGTACTAATAATATCCCAGAAGATCAATAACAGAACCCCTACATAGTGTGGCATGACAAGTTTTCTCATTCAGCATAATCTGCAAAATCACTATTCATAAGGGTTTCAAAAATTCCCAAAAATTGGGGTTATTACAGTCTCCCCTCCTTAAAAGGATTCCGTCCCGGAATCAGATAGAAAATGAATAGGGATACTCTCTTAGCATTGCACTTTCTAACTCTCGAGTAAATTTTCCCACATTGTGGTTCTTCCATCAAACTCTGAATAGTTTGATAACTCTTCTCCTAAGCACTTGTTCCTTTTCACTCTATAACCCTTCCTGGTTGCTCCATATAGGTTACGTCAGGTTGCATGTCTATGCGCTCGTATGCCCCTATTTATCTGGCATCCGAATTACACTTCCTTAACATTGATACGTGGAACACGTTATGACTTGCTACATGTTCAGGGGTAAGGCTAGCTCATATGCTAACTTCCCAATACTTCTTAATATATCCAAGGGTTTCCAAGGGGATACCTTTAACAACACTAGGTCCCCTATTTCCTATTCTTTGTCCTTTCGTGTCAAATCAACATACTTCTTATGTCCATCTTGGGTTACTACCAGCCGTCCTCTGATTAGATCTATTATATCCTTGGTCCTTTGGACTACTACGGGTCCGAGCATCTTGCGCTCTACAACTTCATCCTAACATAAGGGAGATCGACATTATCTTCCCTCAAGGATCTCATAAGGCGACATCTCGATAATGACATATGATCTATTGTCGTAAGAAACTCAATCCGTGTTAAGTGATCATTCCAATTTCTTTCAAGTCTATTGCACAGACTCTCATTATAACTTTTAGCATTAGAGCTTTTTCTTCTCAATACCCATTCTTTTCCAGTTCGTAATCGCTACTACCTTCCGTTCCTAATATTATACTGGTTATACTTCTGCTCGTTAGCGTTCTATAACCTTTTAATAACCACATCAACCTTAGTATCACGAATGTGTTTCCATTCTGAATACTACCACAACTTTATTACTCATTTTTCAGCTGTTTCTATTTCCCAAAGTTTGATCAATCATATAGAAGTAAAAGAATTTATTGAGAGATCACTATGATCATGAACACTTGTTACATCGCATAGTTAGTACAGAAGGTGGCCAGCCTTTAGTACTTGACAAGCAATTAAATAATAGATGGTATCCTACTAGGCTTCTATCACACAGATAGATAGTCATTCGGCAATACCTCCCCTTCTGGAAGGGTTGTTCTTCTCAGCTTACATGAAAGAGAAAAGAACGAATTGAAGAGAATTGTATATATGGAAAAAAAATATACTGCCACAAAATATCTGGCTTAGAACCTACCTCTAAATTATAGAGGTTTGTCATAGGAGAACAAAACATATACGTATATATATCAACATCAGGTATTATAGCATCGTATTTCACATGCCTAAATATTTTTGATATTCTGTCCATCATTCTATGGACCCATGCTCTTGCTCGAGCTTATACACAATCACCTTTGAAACTCCCTCGACATCGAAAATCGAATATGGGATCTCATTCTAGACATCATCGTTACTAGAATTCTATGCTTGCACCGCAACCTTCCTCGTATAGTAATACGACTCTCTACTGATAAGAAGGAATAAGTATTCAATAGGTAAATAATCGACTTAATTAGTCTATTCAATGATAATTTATACACCACCACGACCCGATTAGTGGTACTCAATCTCAACATCCATTCCAATACAACTCTCACGGTTGTAAGTAATCGGCTCATTACTCGCAGAATCATTCCTGCATTACTATGGTCCACCGTTGACCTACTATAGTCATTCATTTTCCATGAAGTCTTAATAGCTAACCATACTGAGTCCATACATGTCGTATCGAATTCTTCTAAGGAGGCAACATAATCACCATTCCATGATTCCTGAAGAACACTCCTGAACTTGGCGTACATTCATGACATGAAGCAGATAAAATTGCAGAAGAGTTTCAATGAAAACAACGATAGCAGGTTAATACCATTATTAACCATATGCCTTCAATAGAAGACTTAACTCCAATGTTTGTTTAGTCCTTTTTGAAACATGGTCCTGGATCATTCTCAAGATAGGACCTTCTAAGATAGATAGCCCGCTCATGGCGATTACACGAATTAAACCTTTACCAACTACTATTACGGTTGGGTATTGCACGGTCATCAGAAGGAATGTCAATCTTCCAAACCATAATACAACCTTCACAGCCTTAACCATCATCACTGTATTCTTTTGGCACAAGCGCCTATAATTATCCTTTTTCCTCTAAGGTGTCGGCCACCTCTTTGGCCTTTCCTGATAGTAATAGTTCCTTATAATCAATGTCTTTTAACCACCTTCAACTAAATTTTCTACCTCATTTTAATCACTTTTTATGTGAAAATTCTTTTCTTAAGTCCTGGTGAGAAAGAAAGAAAAAAAATCACCATTTTTCCATAAGTTATTGCCTCAGTCTTTAGAGGTTAATTACTGTCACGCCTGACTCTCAATCATACTTAGAACATCTTTTATCCTAGGCCCTAATTGCCCTGAACAATTTCGACCTTTACTGGTTCGATCCATACTTTCTCGTGGTTTAACACGTGCCCCACTTGGCATCATTATAATTACGTCATATTTCCTTTATCAACATTTTTATTCTTGAGAATTTTGAATATTACCTTTCTCCTTGTAAAACCTCTAAGGTTATCCTCGAATCGTTCCTCCTGTATTCCCTAGATACAGGGCATATCAAGATACCATTTATTAATACCAGAATCATTGTCTGTATACTTCTGAAAAATTTCTCCACTGATTCTTAAAGGTTGTTATTACCTTAATCCTTTCCAATTCATACTGTCAAACTCATACTATCCCTATTAAGGGTGAAATTCCAACCTTTATGCATTCCCCTGGGATTCATTTTAAGTTACCGATGTTCTATCCTTAATTCCACCTTTAGAAAAAGTACATGCATCCTTCCATGGATAAATCAAGTCATATATCCTTGATGAGGGTGTCTTATTCGATCATTCCTACCTCGATAGTATATGCCTAATTTTACAATAACATCTGTATTCCAAATGAGGTCAATCAATATGGCCTCCAAAAGATAACAACGGTTATCCGCTTGTCTTGCCTAATTTGATAACGATAACAAGGATGTTCTGGAAGATATTGGTCGTGTTCAACGTGAACCTCTTCTTAATAATTCCTTATTTACTTTTGTTGTTTACCTCAACAGTCACCTCAATGTTGGGATATCTTTCATACCTGGCGTATCCCTTTCTGGGTATCAAGCCACTGGTCTTACACTTCACATTCTTGAAGGTCACTTCCTTCATCCAATTTTCCTAATTTCTTACTTCGTTGTCTCCTCAGTCTATCCGCGTCTCATTATTTATCCTTCAAACTATTTCAAGGTTTCCTCGAATCCTCCCAACTTACAGGGGATAAATTATATGTATCTCTTATTCCTTCAATCATCAACTTTAACTCATGGTGAATCACCCTCATCCTGACGATTACATACTTTTCTATTTCTATTGCTACGAGTCTTTAGGGTTTCCTCATACCCAACTCCCTTATCATTCCTCAAACTCTATTGCCTTTATATTCCTTTCCACTTCAGTTTCTTTTTATTTTCCTTTCTCTTATCATTATTTCATGAACCCACTAATCATTGACTTCAAGCATCACATCATTCTGGGATTCTTGTCATCAGAACGAATCTTGACAACTTCTGTTTTCTCAGTATGAAATGTTCCAACCTTCTCCCATAATCGGGGTTATCTTATACGTTAAAAATCCTTGTTTTCCACTTCATTATGTTATGGGTTCCTTCTATCTTGATGTCGACCTCCCTGACTATCACGTTCAGGGTTTGCTCTAAATCTTATTCCTCAAACTAGCTTTCATCTAAGATCTCATCTTTAAGTTCTTGAACATTTGGAACCCAAATTCTGTAGGAATACCTCATTATTCCCTTATCATCTTTCTCGGTATTAATCTCTTATCTATTTGTTGGCTCTCTGCCTTCATTCATCACTTTTTCAGGCACAATATGTTCTTTTCCAAAAATTTGGTCTGTATTGCAATCTCAAACAGCTTTTCGGTACCGGCTCCGGTTACCTTCACTTCTATTTCCATTTTCTCAAAATCTCTTATAAACTCTCCCAAAGACATTATTATCTTGAGTCTCTCCTTTTTACTAAGGGCATCAGCCACCACATTGGCTTTCCCTGAATGATAAAGAATCTCCCAATCATAATTCTTGATTAGCTCTAACCACCTCATTTGGCGCATGTTGAGCTCTTTCTGCGTGAAAATGTACTCGAGCACTTATGGCTTGTGTAAATCTCGCACTTTTCTCCATACAAGTAGTGCCATCAATCTTTAGGGCAAAACTATTGCCACGAGCCCAAGCTCATGGGTGGGGATATCAAATTTTATATTCCCTTAATTGTCTTGACGCGTACGCGATTACCTTGCTGTGCTGTATAAGAAGCACCCTAATTCCTTATGCGAAGCGTCACTACACTTCATAAAATCTCATTTTCCATCCGGCAACGCCAACATAGGGAACACCACCAACCTTTGCTTCGGTTCTTAAAAGCTTTTCTCGTATTTCTCTGTCCATTCAAACTTCTCAGTCTTACGAGTAAGCCGCGTTAAAGGGCCTACTATCTTTACAAACTTGAATGAACCTCCGGTAGTGACCGGCCAATCCTACCTCTGGTAGTTTCCCTAACCATGGTCATCAATTCCTCAATGGTCCTTTATTTATTCTTGTTAGGATCTTCCACGAGATCCTCCTCAGCAACAATCCCATCTAGGACAACATCCTCAACCACTACATCCTCAATATGAACATCATCCGGTCCTGCGTTAGGACGCTCTATCGGATCCACAATCCGATCTCCAATTAGTAATAAAACATCATCGTGCTGTTGCTCCGCAACCTCAGGGTTCGGAGTCCCGCTATCATCTACGATAACGAACTACGCTTCTATCATGATATTTATAAGGGTTCCCATAAGGGTTTTAACTGTCAGTACTACGTTAGGTAGCCCAACTATGAACTTGGCAAGAGTTCTTATTATCTTAATGAACTTATTATCTTAACGTCACATCATCTCTGAGGTTTATAACGCTTAGCTCTGATACCACTTCTGTAACAACCCCAAATCCGGGGTCGGGGATCCGGGTTGTCACGAGTTCCATTTCCCTTAATAACACCCAATCTTAATAAATAATCAACTACTTTGTACTGTGACCCCACAATAAACACACACACCACAAGTTATAGTCTCAGAGATGAACACTCAAAAATTACACAAGTCCTTATATTCCACAATTATAAACCATTACACCTTAAAAAGGTTCTGAATAAATTTACATATTCCTTGCCATTATTACAATTCATATTATACATAAGTCTGGTTCATCAATAGTTGAAAACCTAGCCTATTGGTAGCTCCTACCTCAGCTACGGCGGCATCAACGCTTCCAGAAGACTGCGGAATATTTTCTAACCGCTTGTGAATCGGGAGCTTGGTCCTGTTCATCTTTTCTATCTGTTGTTGTGTGATGAAAGAAGAAAGCAAGGGTGAGCAGCAAGCCCATCAAAATAATATGTATAATGATTAACAATATATGAGCCTTCTCATAGTACTCATGAAAGTCTTGGTCAAAAGAAATGAACCAAGTTTGATATCTTAATGCGATGAAGTCACAAAATATTCAGTATATATACATATATACTTTTCAAAATCTTGGAAGTCCTCTTCCATGCATAATATACACAGAGTTCCAGTTTATAACTGTATAAAAATATCGTTGCAAGGTGATCTCATATATCTACCCTTGTCTCAACGTTTTTCTGAAAATCTTTGATATGAATAAGATAATCATTAACTAGATATAAGTTGAAAATATGAAGTTACAAGATACCCCAATATACTTATATCTTTTCCAAATATTACTTGAACTACCACCGTTCAAGTTATAATCAGTTCAAAAGTTCATCACATAGATGAGACTACAAGACAAGATTTGAATAGATTCAATCTTTGAATATCATTATAAATAATGAAGTTACGAGATACTTCATTAAATCCCGATATATATATACACCTATATATATACATTTCATACACTCCTTGAAAACCTCTGTTATGAAAATTATAAACAGAGTTGCAATATCCAATGAATTTGGAAAGGAGAAAACCTTGGCATAAAGCTGATATCTTGCTGATCAGGCAAAGATACCAATAAGTAACCTTTTCTACTAGTAGATGGACGAATTCCCCACTGGTCATCACCCTGGCCGCAATAGGACCTTATGCTGGACTGCCACTCAGCCACTTACGCATTTGATGGACTCCCACTGAGCCACTTACACTTTTATGGACGCCCACTGAGCCCATGTTGCTTATGCCGACTCAAATAGATGAACTTACTTCCCGAACGATGGGCAAGTAATCAAGATGTTTTCTCAAAACAGCAACCTCGTTGCGAATGTAAAATACACCACTGAGCCGGATCCCTCAAGTTTTGAATGAGTATTTAAATCCCCTTTAAAAGGAAGATCTTAAATATAAAAATGAATTTTGGGATCCGCTCTAACTTTTAAAAATCATTTTGAAGACTCGAAAACACTTTAAAGAGTGTTTGGAGTAATGCTGATTAAATGAAATAAATCAGTCCCAATATATTAGAAAATATTAAATAATAATATTCCCATAAAGAATAATCTTTATAAAATAATTGAAGTAGAAGTTTTAAAACTTATACTTGAAATGAGTATTAAATAACAAAAGATATACTTATACGAAAGTCCTATCTTTATTTGAATAATCAAAGATAAGTTTGATTATCGACACCTTATTCTTTAATAAAATAAAGAACATATCTCAGCAAATAATCGGAGTCATAGATCCTCAAATGAATATTCCAATAATATTCATTAAATAATATAAACTGAGTCATAAGCCCTCGAATGAATATTCAAATAATATTCAATAAATAATATAAAAGAGTCATAAGCCCTTGAATGAATATTCAAATAATAAAATAAAAGGAGTCATAGGTCCTCGAATGAATATTCAAAATAATATTCATTTAATAAAATAAAGAAGTCATAAGCCCTCGAATGAATATTTGAAATAATATTCATTAAATAAAATAAAGTTATCGAATAAACCTTATTCGATTAATAGTTTTAAAACTATATCAATATATATATATATATATATATATATAAATATATATTATACTCGGGAGCCTCGCCTCCCGGTTTTAGAAAAAGTTCACCTTTTGATCCCCTATACTAAGGGTATACACAAATACCGCTTATCTCTAGCATAGGTATTATGCAACGAATAAGCATTTGAACCAACAGATATATAATCCAAGAATATGAAACAGGCATGCATATATACCATATCACATGCTATAATATATCGCAAGAATTTGCTAATAACAAATATGCATTTATCGCAAGATCATGCATATACACATATACATCACAACAACAGTATAACGGGTAGAAAACTTGCTTGAGCGACTGGGGGTTACGGATGGCTCGGGACGAGTCTGGTAACCTATAAACAACAAGTAAGTTGGAATTAAACCAAAGTCACTTGTAAATCTATACATTAACCAACTTAGACTCTAACGCTCGCTTTGCGCTTACTGATTCTCTTAAGTCACTCGAGTACCCTCGGCTCCACCATTTTTAATAATTTAACCATTACGAGTTTTATGGCGATTCCTTCGCGGGTGTCTTACCAACTGCCTATTACACCTTACATAAATGTTTCATACTTCAATTAGTCCTTTAAGGTCTTTAACCTATGTTTCAAAGTAAGGCGAGGGGTAAGGGTTCGTTCGCGAAATATCGTTACTTAAAACGGCCGTTTCTCCTAAACCGTTCATCGGAATCCAACGAACCACATATCAAAACGAAGCTCGTAACATGAACTATCTAAACATGGCAATGGTCAAAACCTAGCAGTGAGTTCAAGGGTTCTGATGTTAAGAACAAAAACAGTCTACGGTAAATCGGGCATTACGACGGCTATGTTTACGCGATTTCCCAAATTTAAACCATTCCAAAACAACCACCAATCAACCCCAATTCACAACCCAATCAAAACTCCATCCATACTTTATCATAACAGCCCCAACAACTCAACATTAACAATTTATACTATTCTTTATCATGAATTTAAACTACACTTAAGTTCATTAATCAACAACCAAGATTTACAACTCCAAAAACATCCCTAAACCAACTAATCTCTACATACACAACTATCAAGCCTCTCATGAACTAGAATACTCATATTATGCCCTTAACATTCAATAACAAAGCTTGGTTAAGAGATTATACCTTCCTTGAAGCTTCTTAACACAACACAAGAGCTTTGAATGCCTAAAGAACCTTGATCCTTGCTTGTATAACCTTAATCTTTCATAAAAATTCAAGAAAACTAAAGTTATTTCTTGAAGGTTACTATTCACCATCTTCTTCCTTGATTTATTGGAAGAGATTGTGAAGGAATTAGGAGCTTAAACTTATAGCATATCCATATCTATGTACAAGGAACCTTAGATAATTACCTTGTGATTTAACAATGCTTGGAACTTGATTTTTGGAAATTTCTTCTTTGAAAAAGAAGAAAAGCCGAGAGCAAGCTTGGAGAAAGAGAGATTTTTTTGTGTTTTTGCTTTGATTTGATTCTTTGGTTGGTTGTTTTTGATTTGTTTTTGGTTAATTACCTTATTAACCTTGAAAATTGTGTGGTTAAAAACCAACCACACCTCCTTCCCCTTATGTCATGCTTATATCACATTGCTATGTCATGATCCCTTTCTTGCCCTCTTCTCATAGGTTGGATGACATCATCCCCTCTAATCTCTTTGATTAGCTTCTAATTGTTTGCGTAATGACCGCTGATCTGTTATACGGTTCGCTTAACTTTCGTTTTCGTTTATCATTTGAGGGATCATACCCTGGATCTTATTACTTAGGTTCCCTTAACCTTTCTCAATATATTGTATTCCTTTTATGATCCTCTCTTATAATCCTTTAATTTAAATCCTTTTTATCCTGTTACCTTATACTCAATTCTTTCCATATCTAGTGGATTTCCGGGAAAAATCAAAGTGTTCGGAATTGGATTCTGACGATCTTTACATACACTTATATACCACATAGAGTACTAATAATATCCCAGAAGATCAATAACAGAACCCCTACATAGTGTGGCATGAAAAGTTTTCTCATTCAGCATAATCTGCAAAATCACTATTCATAAGGGTTTCAAAAATTTCCAAAAATTGGGGTTATTACATCAACTATTTGACTATGGGCTAAATGTTGACAAAATTCTAATATTCTGTGACAACACAAGTGCCATAACTGAAAATCCAGTGCAGCATTCAAGAACCAAGCACATTGATATCAAGTACCACTTCATAAGGGAACATGTGATGAATGGTACAGTGGAACTTCATTTTGTTCCAAGTGAAAAACAAATTGCAGACATCTTTACCAAGCCACTTGATGAATCAACATTCACAAGATTGGTAAGTGAGCTAAGTATGCTTAATTTTTCTTAAATTCATGTCCAAATTGTAATTTGTTATGAAGCCTGAAATGAATTTGTTGTAAGAACAAAGTTGGCTTTAAGTAAAGCTCATTCTATCAATGGATATTCCCTATCCGTTGAAAGTCAAAGTTGTTCTATCAACGGATGTCCATTATCCGTTGAAAGACAAATACATTTCTGGAAATTTTATCCTTTGACGGATAAAACTGTGTTACTCTTCAACGGATGGTAGTTTACCTTATCCGTTGAAGTGTCACATCAGTCGATTCAAGTGGATCACAGCCGTTGATTCTATTTTCTTAACCGTTGATACATATATACAGTTGTATGTATTTGTATTAAAGACAGTTTTTAGAATACATACAGTTTTTCTTTAATTCTTAAACGGCCGAATTTACTTAAAAATATTGTTTAATCATTTTTCTTTATGTTTTAATTTGAGTAAGTATAAAAGTCCCTTTGAATTCTTATTTTCACTTTACGCTTTCTTGAAGTTTCAAAAATGTTTACTTTCTTTCTCTCCCAAACCTCTCAACTTTTCTCTGCAACTTGTACCCATAACAATGACACCAGTAGTAAAGATAATGTCCCAATCTGGGGTTGTCTATGAAAAGAACAATTTCATAGCTTTGGTGGAAAATAATGAAGCCCACTCAGATTATCATAAGATGATGGATTTCATCAGGAACTGCAAACTGAGCTATACAATGCTGGAGGCCCCAATGATTTACTGTGAGGTAGTTGAGGAGATTTGTACAACTGTTGAGTTCAACTCCACTGATATGACCATCTCATTCTCTCTCAAAGGTAAGGATTATTGTATTAACTCTGATGATATACAGTCCTATTTTAAATTACCTGAAAACAATGCCATGACACCACACACTGATAATGATGTATCTAGCATGTTAGATTCCATAGGCTATTCCCTTGATTCTACTAGTTTAGGCAGTATTAAGAGAAAAGGTCTTAGGAAGGAGTGGAGTTTTCTCAGTGATGCCTTTATCAAGGTTTTCTCTGGGAAAATTAGTAATTTTGATGCAATAACTTCAGCTCTTGTTAATATGCTCTATATGCTTGTTTCTGATAGGTATTATAATTTTAGCAACTATGTTATGCTAGAATTGGGTACTAGGTTAGGTAACAAGGCTTATAGAGCTCATAACATCTATTATGCTAGATTCTTTATGTTATTGGCTAACCATGTTGCTGAAGGTTTGGTCATAAATAAGGTGCCATTGGTATACTTACCGATAATGGTTGCACCTCAGGTAAGTAAGGTAAATACTCCTTCAGCTCCTACTACTTCCAACCCCAACATTTCTTTGCCTTCAAGTATGGCCATGGGATCTGTGTCAATGCCCCAACAGATTCCTACCAAGGCCACCAAACCTAAAATTTCAAAACCCCAGTCAAAGAAAGCCACCTCCATTGTCTCTCAAAAGACAATAGTTGTAACAACTACCATAAACCCTGAGGGGAGTGAACAGGGTGCTAGTGGTAAGGGGAGGGGTGAACATAAAGAAAACCCCCAGAATAAGATAGGAGAGGTGAGTGGTACCCAAGCTAGCCAAGCCACAGTTTCTCAAAAGACTGTGGTGGTTGAAAAGGATTCAAACTCATCCCTAGTTGCACCTTCCCAAAAGGGTGTAGCTATTGAAAATAGTCCCCAACCAGGGACACAGAACAAAAGAGGGAGGGACACTGAAGCCACACACTCACCTGTAAAAGCCTTCACAAGAAGAAAGAAGGTCAAAACCCTAGTTTCAACTCTGGGGGCACACACTGTACAGATGTTAGTGTTTGAGCCCTAGAGACAACACTATTATATTTATATTATGAAACATTTGGATTATTAATTCTGATTATATGGATTATTCTTTAGTAATTTATTATATCTTTATTTTCTGCGATAAGATGTTACATTAATAAATGTCCTTGGAATATGATATGTAATTTTATATCTCTAAGTACGTGACTTAGAAATGAGATTATGAGAATAGTATCGATATTCCTAAAGATCCCTAGTCGAGTATTATTCTTAAGGGACAATAATAATGCACTAAGACTAGTGTGAATGTTGACTGATGATCACATCTCATTGATCATAGGTATAGTGATACTAAAGTCAAAACACAGGCACATGTCTTATATACATGGTGCTGGAAGACCCAATGTGGGATTCTACATGTCTGTTGTGTCATAAGTAATTCTCACAGTGATAATGATGTATTGGTCCTTAGACTTGAAATTATTATATTTCTATATGAGAATTAATATACTTTGGTTGCATTAAAAGTTACCTTTGACCGGGTGATGATAAAAGTGTATATTGGGTATATTATGAATCATATGAGAAATATGAATGATCTAGAAAGGATTTAACCCTCCTATTTTAGGAGTGATATTATTGGCCTCTTGTTTGAGTTAGACTATGAAATGCATGGCCATGCTCAAATGTTGATTTGATGTTATAGTCTACTCATCGATCAAGGAAACCTGAATTAAATTATGAAGAGGATGACACATAACATGCCTCGAGTTTAATCTATAATATATGGTTAAAAGGATTATAGTACATTGTACATTATACATAAAAGGTTTAATCTTCACCGATTTAATTATTATTACTTGGGTAACAATGATGTATTACTAGATGCCGCTTATTGTTTATGATTTTAAATTAGATTTAAAATTGTTGCCAACATAATAATAACCTAAAGGGTCGCACAAAGAATGATTGGGGGATTATTTAATTTAAATTCGGTTCTAAATTAAATGTAAGTAATTCGAATTATTTGTTATTAATTAAGTGTGACTTAATTAATTAAATAAATAGGAAATTCGAATTTAATATTAAATCCGAAATTAAGTTATTGGATGATTAAGTGAGACTTAATAATACAATAATTAGAATTTCGAATTTAATAATAATAATAACTCTAAAATTAAGTTTAGGGTTGGAGGCCCATTAGCTCTTGCCTATATAATATCTTTTTCTAATAGAATTAAGGTTACATGTTTTATTGATAAAACATAAACCCTAGCAGCTTGAAGAGATATAGAGAGAGAAAGAAGGCGGCCTCAAGAACGTGCTAGTACACACCCATCCTCTGGGCGATCATTCATGTGGATACCTTCAAGGCGTAGATAGTTCCAGCGACGGGCTACGTGGTAATCATTCAAGACCTCCATCTTTCCATTAACGTAAAGCTTCTTAAGGTAAACATACTGAACTACGAATTAAATATTATTTTTCGCATGGATTCTGCGGAGGGTTTCGATTTTTAAGAATTAAATTTACGTTTTCGTTGCGTTGATGTGCTAAAAACCCCTTCAATGGTATCAGAGCTACTTGTGAAATTTTTTTAATTCGTTTATGTGTTTAACCGTTTTCGATATATGAGCATGTACGTGATTCGCCATGATTTGATGTTGATATAATATGCTTGTATATATATGGTTTTGAATATATGATATTCATGTGAGTTGTATAATCATAAGATGATTATGTAATCTGTATATATACTGATATATACATGATTTATGTTTGTTCTAATTATGAGAATCATATTAGATACGGATTCTGAATTGGCTGCTGCAGATTTACTGAAATCTGGGTCTGGTGTCCAATTTATGCAAACAAATACCCTATTCGATAGGTAAATGAGAGTCTGAACAAAACTGATAGCTAAAGATATCAACGACTCGTTTGTAAGGCGTTTGACGTCGTTTACTGCCCGTAAATAGTGATTCTTGTTTTTCTGATTTGATTATGATTTTTCTGATTTTTGTCACATTTTTTTTATGATTAGATCATGGATAATATGATATGTTAAGATCAGATTATGTGTTTTAACATGCTTTTATGTGTTGTATGAGCATGGTGGATGGTTATGGCCTTTCGACCTTAGTGTAATGGTTTTGGTTTTGGTTTTAAATACGACTTGCATGTCGTCAATCTTTGTAATCATAAATCTCGAATGTAACTCGAGTTATTCTTGTAAGTTCATTAGATTAGTTTTACTTTAAATCATGTAATGTAATTGAAGACTCAAGAAGGCTATCAAATGGAGGTGATTCAAAGAAGAAGACGAGGCATACAAGAAGTCTAAACAAAGAAGAAGACTTATGTAATAAGTAGTTGTATTTATTTCCATCACCATATTAGATTGACCTTGATCTTTATCATGAGCTTGATAAAGATCACATAGGATGGGGCCATGACCAAACACATTTAGTTTATTGAACTTTACATATTGATGTATGAATGTATGTATATAATAGTTAATGATGCATGCTTTAATTAGATTAATCATGCATAAATGTATGTATTAGATACGTCACCCATGCCATGCCTAAACAAGATAAAATCTGTAAGACTCAAGATTTTAAAATTTACAAACGATTATGAGATTCTCGTGTTTATGAAACACAGAATGAAATACGAATACAGACATCACCATCTCTGGATGTAGACATGATTTTCACATCAATTCCTGATTCTCCCTCTTTACAACTCAGGGAGGAGCCCTACTCAAGTGCTGGTGATCATCATCTTTTAGTTGATTTGTTGGATCATCAGCCAATTCTTTCAGACTTAGTTGAAGAATCTGTGTCACTTAATTTAAATCAATCCACACAGATTCAACAATTCTGTCACTTTCAATTTCTACTTCTTTTCCTTCTTCAACGGATATCCCTCATCCATTGACAAGTGGTTATTCTTTAACGGATAAGCTTAACAGCAGTTATCCGTTGATACCATCAGTTTCAACTTCAACGGATATTCTTTATCCGTTGATGGTCTCTACACAAACAACTGAATTAACTCCAAGTGTAGAAGACATGGTTACTGTACAATCACTTCTAGGGTTGAGGGAAGGGAGTGAAAACTTGAGTGAGAGGCTGGGTTGCTCCCAAGCAAAAGGAGAGCTTGAGAGTATAAATATGCATGCTATTTCTTCCAGCATGGCAAAAGAAAGTGAGAGGAGTACTACCTTAGTAGGTGAAGGTGAGGGTGTGAGGAGTGTGAGCCAGGGGGAGCCCCTGATGCAAGAAAAGAGAGAAATTGAGAGAAAAGCTGGTACAGGAGATATAAGGGTGGATCCAGCCATTGCTAGTGAGTCAATGATTGTAGATGATGCTGACAAGGGAAGACAATTTCAGCAACATTACAGAGCTGAAATTGATAACATTTCCTTGGACGCTGACACTTTTACTCATCCTGTGTCAGCCTATCAACTGTTGGCAACTCTGGGCAATGAGGAGGCAGAAAAGACTTTAAACCTAGTACATACTTCAGAATCTCTACAAAGGGATAAAGCTGCTGTCAATATGATGCCTTCTACAGCTGGAGAGCCATCTGAAGAATTTGGAGTAAATTCTAATGATGATGACTTTGGTTCTTTTGATGGAAGCATGAGCTTAGGGGAGATGAAGGCCCAAGCTCTATTCCAGAATTACCTGAATGGGAATTGACAAAGGAGTCTACATCAGGGCATTTCAATGTATCCTTGGTCAAACAAGTCATGGCTATCCAAAAGGCAATTCAGGAAACTTTCAATGCTGGTACCAAGGCCATTCTCCAAGCACACTTAGATTCCCTACATCTCATGAAGCTACAATAATTAGGATAGAATCTAAGTGTGGATGACCTCAAAAAGGATATAGCTAACTTAAAGTCCTACAATATTGAGAAACTGGATGCAGTTATGCCCTTTGGTACTATGCAGGAACTGTTACTGAGACTGAGAAGAGAATCAGATGCTGAAAAGAAGATGGCCAAATTGGAGCAAAGAGTTCAAATTATTGAGAACTCTATGGTGACCATTCTTCAAAATCAACAGTCTCAGAAGAGTCTTCTGATGCAACTGGCTAAAGCACAGGGCTTGACCCCTCTCCTTGATGATAACAAAAAGGGGGAGAATAAAGGGGAAAGGGAGCCATCTATACAAATTCAAATATCTAAAGTGCTAGTTCCTGCCATCACTACTTCTCGAACACTTCGAATCAAAAGAAAGCTTGATGGAATTGACCTAATCCAGATAGCAACAGCTGAGATGAAGGTGAAAGAACAATGGAGGAGACTTGATGAAAGGATACAACAAGTGTTTGGCTCTACAACTACCAAATCTTTATCTGTGAAACATAGCACAAAAGTTGAGCCAATCATTATGGAGCAAAAGCCAGTAAGGAGGAATACGGTTGGAGAAACTTATTCAAGGAACTTGAAGCCCATGGTACTCAAGCCAACCACCTGATTCAACAAGGACTCTACAAAGAACCCTCTAAATTTTGCTCAACTAAAAGAAGTGGATTTTCCTCTTCCAAAGCCTGATGAAGACAAAGTTTTGGATGGTAATATCATAAAGCACAAAGAGACCAAGGATGCAGTGGAAAGAATGAATATGGCTATTATCTATAGAGAGAGAAAGAGAATCTGTGTGATTCAAGGACATCCCAAATTCTCAATAGCCAAGAAGGAAGAGATCATGAGGTTAAAGGAAGAAGCTAAAAAGTTGGAAACTAATAAAAGAGCACATGCAAAGGCTGAAAAACAGTTAAAGTCAAATCAACTTGAAGAAGAGAAGAAAGAGATTGAAGAAAAGAGTGAAAACAAGACTGAAAACATAAATGTGGATATGGGGAATATGCTTGGTGAAAGTGTGGAGGAAAGAAGTGAGGAAAGAAAGGAATGGCAGAAAGGGAACAGAAGGAAGGTCAAGGCAAAAAGGAAGAGTGAAGATAACACTGAAGAAATTCAATCAAAATCTAAACCACTACCTTCCATTCCTGAACCTTTTGTTGCTGATCCTAGTATCAATATCCATGGTGAACCAATCATCCCTAAAGAGCAACCTATTAATTGGGACACCATGAAATTGCCTACCTTCTTAACCACTCCTCCACCACCAAAAAAACAAAAAGGACAAATCAGAAAATCCATACCTCCCCTAACCTCAAAGAAATTCACTCAGAAACAAAAGCCTAAGACTAAGCCACAAATCCCAAAGGATGATTATGTTCACATTTGTGACATAAAAGAACATACAGATATTAAACTCTACCTGGATGAGCTGGAGGAAGTAAGGGGAATAGATGCCTACAGACAACTACTAGAAAAGCTAGTGTTCAAGTATAAAGGAAGTGTGGAAAGGACTTGGCCTCTTCAAAGAATTCTCAATTAGGGCTATTCTACCTTGATTAGAGTCTACTCAGCTATAAAAAGGGACACTGGTTTTACCAGGACTGCCAAAACTGAGATTCTCAACAAGATTGCCAGCATAAGGAAGACTTGGAGGGAGTCAAATTCCTTGCCTAGAACATTACTCATCCCAGAGCATGGAACCATAATTCATAAATCACCTCATTGGTTTATGGAGTTCAGAGACAATAAAGGAGTCAGTTGATTTTTTAGACTTGAAGACCAGCTTAAGATTGCTAGTAATGAAACTCTCAAGGACATGCAATATAAGTTGGATATCAGTGATGAAGATGAGGCTGAATTCTACAGACAACTCCAACTCCAAGTAGAGGAAAATGACAGGAGGCTAGGAAAGAAAACAAGGGAACAAAGGAAAAGAAGATGATTTGCTCAGGCTAGAGGAGCACCCTTGGAAACTCTGTAAATCTTCAACTCTATCTCAGTACATACAATTTTGCAGCACTTTTGAATTTCTACTTAGTTTTAACTCATATATTTGTTAAGTGTTTTGTTATCATCAAGTTAACCTTGAATTTATGCCTATAATTCTAGTAGACATAAATAGGGGGAGATTGTTGGGAATATATGTGTATTAGTTTGATGATAAGTTAAATAAAACACTTAAGTAGAAAACTAGTGTTTGTAGCCTCAACGGATAAGACCACTTTGGCTATCAGTTAATGGAGTAGCTTTACTTAGAAATAAATTTAGTATTGTAGCACATTTCAGTCTTTGTAATTGAGTTATAATTCTTATAAGTTGTAGGAAATTATAAGTCATGTTGACTACTAGTGGATATGCAAATAGGAGGGCTAATTGTAAATATTTCATGCCTTGTAATTTTGTATAAATGAAGTAGTATTAACTGGTAAATTAAAGGCCTTCAACGGATGAGAAACAAAGCCTCAACGGATGTCTCTAAAGCTTCAACGGATAATATCCATCAACGGATGAATGCATCAACGAATAAAGCTTCAACTGCTAAAGCATCAACGGATAAGAGCATCAACGGATAAAGCCACCAACGGACGAAAGCTTCAATGGATGCTCAGTTCCATAGCAGTTGATAGTGACAATTCATAAGCTGACATAGGCATATGGGTTGACAGAGACAATTGGAATATGGTAGGCTCTTGGAGGAATCAAGAAAAAGTAGCATTTCCATTCTGGTGCAAATAAGGAAGTATTCAAAGATTCACAGATTATCTTAGATTGCATTGGATAGAGAAATAAAGAAGAAACATGTGAAGGACTATTTTATAATTATTTTTTATCTTTGTCTTCACTTGTTAAACTTGGTGATAAATAAACCAAGTTGTATCTAGTAATTAGGTGTGAATTTTCAAGAGCTGTTTAGAAAAATTCAGAGAGAAAATCATCTAGTTTGTACTAGGAAGCAGCTGTGAAAAATTCTTTGTATCACAGATTTTCTGAAATACACATCTCTGGTGGAACAACAAATCCACCAGAAAAGTTTTAAAAGCTTCTGTGTTCTTTATATTTGTGTTTTGAATATACATCTGTCTGCATTTGCTTAAAGCAATTCATACACGTCTGTTCATTATACACTTAGCCTTTGAAACTGCTCAAAACTTTAAAAAGTTTTTAGATTTACATTCAACCCCCCTTCTGTAAATCTCATTGTTAGTTCCTTGGGAATTACAATCTTTAGGTAGTTCAATATCTGTTTCTAACAATTCTAGTGAATTAGTTGGAGATGATGCGCCAAATTCCATATTTTCGAATTATCGAATAACATTCTCAATATTGTCTTGTGTGACATCTTCTTTGTCTATAAGATCTTTGTATTTAGGTGATGGTTTTGATTCATCAAAAGCTATGTTCATTGATTCTTCCACTACTAGAGAATTTAAATTAAATACTCTATAAGCTTTGCTATTTGTTGAATATCCAAGGAATATATCAAATTTTATAAGGTAATCTTTGGAGTATAATATACAACATTTACTTCCAGATACTCTAAAGTAATTAACTTTAGGAGTTCTCCCAAAATAAAGCTCATATGGAGTCTTTTGTATTATAGGTCTTAATAAGACTCTATTTAGTATATGGCATGTAGTAGAACATTGCCTCGGCCCAAAAATATTTAGGACGACGATATTCATTTATCATTGTATTTTCCATTTCTTGTAATATTTTGTTCTTCCTTTCAACTACTCCGTTAGATTGAGGAGTATAAGGAGCAGAAAAGTTATGAGTGATACCATTAGTTTCACAAAAACTTGTAAAGTTTGAATTTTCAAATTCTTTACCATGATCAGTTCTTATATAGACTATGGTATTATTTTGTTGGTTTTGAATTCTTTTGTATAAAGAAGAAAAAGATTCAAAAGCATCACTTTTGGCTTTGAGGAATTCTGTCCATGTAAATCGTGAATAATCATCAACAACTACCAAAGTATATGAACATCCTCCGAGACTTTGTACTAGGACTGGACCGATAAGATCCATGTGTAAAAGCTCAAGAGGTCGTGAGGTAGATACCATAAATTTTGCTTTCTGAGAAGCTCGTATTTGTTTTCCAATTTCACAAGCTTCACATATGTGATCTTTTTTATAATTTAATTTTGGTATTCCTCGTACATATTCTTTAGTTGATATATTTTTAATCAACTTCATGTTTCCGTGTCGTAATCTTCGATGCCACAACTTAGAAATTCAGAATACTAAAGATACAACTTAGAAATTCAGAATACTAAAGATACAACTTGCTTTCTACTTGTTGTTCTAGTTGATTAAGTTCTAAGTTACTTGCTGCACTTGGTTTATATATCACCAAGTTCCATGTGTAATAAGAAAATAATATTCCTATCAGCTAGGTACAAGCACATGCTTCTTCATTTCTTTGTCCAATGCAATCCAAGTTAGATACAACATCTTCGAACAAGCTTTTTTTGCGTATAAATAGAAATGTTTCATTTTCTTCTAACACCTGCAATCAGGATACCACATTCCTTTTGTGCACTATTAACCCATGTGACTCTGTCAGTTTCTGTCAAGTCCCTATCAACCGCTATCTTATTTGATTATCCGTTGAAGCTTCTTAGATGTTATCCGTTGACACTACATTGGTGTCATTCATTGAATCTTTCTTGATATTATCCGTTGACATCTTTAACTAATATCCATTGAAGGCTTGACTTATCCGTTAAAGGCATATTGGTTTATCTGTTGAACCTTGTAGAGTCATCCGTTGAAGCTTTGTAGATAAGCAATTGAAGTTGTTTTCTTAGTAGTTGATACTCTTTCACTTATACAAAATTACAGAGCATTTTATATTTACACTTAGCCCACTTATTTTGCATATCTTGCTAGTAGTCAACATGAATTAAAAACTACTAAAACTACCAAATCCCCAAGCTACTATCCGTTGAAGGCTACACGAGACACTTAATAAATCTACTTAAGGTGTTTTGGTAAATTATCATCAAGACTACAACATATTCCTAACAATCTTCCTCAATTTATGTCTAATGGAATTATAGGCATAAATTCAGGTTGACTTGATGATAACAAAACACCCTATAAAAATAATACATTAAAAAGTAGATAAATTGTAAAGTGTTGCATTAAAAATGAACTGTACAAAGAAGGTTCATAAAATTTTACATGCCATTTTCAAGGTGCTCCTCTGGACTGAGCAAATCATTTCCTTTTCCTTGATTCCCTTGTTTTCTTCTCCAACTTTTCATTATTTTCCTCAATCTGGAGTTGGAGTTGTCTGTAAAAGTCAGCTTCATCTTCTTCATTGATATCAAACATCTCCTGCATTTCCTTGATAGTTTCATTGCTTGAAAATTTAAGCTGGTCTTCAAGTCTAAAAAATCTCATGACATACTTTTCATTCCTAAACTCCATGATCCAGTAGGGTTTCATGTGTACTCTATTCCCAGTGTTTGGAATAGTTAGAACCCTTGGTAGTGCACTAGGAACTCTCCAGCTCTACCTGATTTGACTTATCTTATTAAGTATTTCTAACTTGGTAACCTTTATGAAACCAAAGTCCTTCTTCATTGCAAAAAATACTTTAACCAAGACATTATAACTTTCATTGAGAATCTTGTAGAAAGGCCATGTTATCTTATTACCCCCTTTGTATCTGAAGACCAATCTTTTAATTTTTCCTGTAATTTGCATCAATTCCTCTCACTTCATCCAGTTCTTTCAAAAAGAGTTCAATGTCTACAAATTTCTTGATGTCACAGATGTAGAGTTGATCATCCTTGTTAATAGTAGGCTTAGGTTTTGAGATGGCTTTGGTTGGAGGTAGGGTTGGCTTGCTCTTCTTAAAGTTCTCTTCTTTGTTGGCAATGGTATATTTAGATCGGGAATTGGTAAACTCTCCCAGTATATAGGTTCATCTTTTGTCACTATGGGTTCACCACGAAAGTTGACCTCAGAATTGACCTTGATTTCAGCTGCTTCCATAGTGATCATAGTTTGTTGACTTATAGGCATAGATTGAGATGGTTCACTTTCCTTTTCTGAGACATTTCTTGGCCTTTTTGCTTTTCCCTTGAACCTTTTTCATGTTGCCCATATAGGTTTTTCTTCTTTCTTATCAGCCATTTTCTATTCAGTTGTGGTATCAGGCTTTTCAATTTTCTTTTTAGCTTCCTTAGCCTCCTGCTTTTTTCCTTGGCCTTACCCTCAAAGCTTCTTCCTTCTTTGCTTTCTCAAACCTTGGATGTCCGCTTATTACACAGATCATTTTTCTATATATGAAAATTCTTGATATTTTGTCTCTCAAAGTGGCATCCATGGTTGTATTGTAGCTGGAAATTATTTTGCCCATGAGATTCTGCTCAACAGGCATGGGAGGTGGATAATAAAGCAGCATTGGATGATTGGTTGAAAACCTGAAGGTTGAAGGTTTTGGCTTGAGCACCACAATGGGCTTAAGTTCATTTGATATTGAAGTTTCTTCCTTTGCACCATTTCCCAGCTCCATTTCTCCTAAAGTTAGTGGCCTTAAATGTGTGATGTGTTTCACAGATTTTGATCGGTTTACAGTTGAGCCAAAAACTTAAGCAATTCTTTCATCAATTTTCTTCTTATTTTCTTTGAGCTTCAACTCAACTGCAGCTAGATTGATGAGGTCTATGTTGTCCATCTCCCCTTTTGCTAGTAGCTTTGGCATGGTAATAGATGGAACTATTACTTTAAAAACTTGAATATGTACATCCTTTTCCCCCTTTTATTATCATCAAGTTGAAGTGTAGGAGTTGAATTTTGTGTAGACACCAACCGGAGAAATTGAGTCTGAGTGTCTTGATTTTGAAGTATCTTGGCCACTGAGTCTTCAATATTGGACATTCTTGCACTCAGGGCCACAACTTTTCTTGCTAGGTCACTTTCCTTCCTGAGCTTTAGCTGTATTTCTCTTATTGTAGCTATATGAAGCTTCTCATCTAGCCTTGTGTACATATCCTTCTTTACTTTATCAGTAGAGAGTTTGAGACCATCCAACTCTAGATCTTGTTTGAGATTTTGAGTTCTATGATGTTGGAGGGACTCTAGATGAGCTTAAAGAAGTGACCTTGTACCAACATTAGTAGTGGCTACTAGAGCTGTTTAAGTTTGATTAATCAATTTGAAAAGTATGGAGGTTAAGTGATAAGAGTTGCACTCCTTGATAAACATCCATTTAGGACTATCAGTTATAGAACTAAGGCATGCATCCCCCCTATGTTCATGCCAGTTGTTTCATCAAAATCTTCATCAAACTCATCATCATTATCAGCTCCAAAATCTGAATCGATATCAGCTGTAGGAGGCAAGGTTGAAATTACATCGTTGGCTCTTTGCATAGATGCAGTTGTATGAACTAGATTTAAAGTCCTCTCAGCCTCCTCATTGCCCTGAGCATCCAAAGTTTGATAGGCTTTAACAAGGTGAGTAAATGTCTCAGCATCCAGGGAAATAGAATCTATAACATTTCTGTATTCTTGCTGATATAGTCTTTCCCTTTCAGTATCACTGATATCCATTGACTTACTAGCAATGGTTGGCACCCTTATTCCTCTTGTACCTGCATTTCTCTCAATTTTTCTATTTTCTTGCATCACGGGCTCCCCCTGTCTCACCACCTTCACACCCTCACCTTCATCTACTAAAGTGGAACTCCCCTCACTTGCGTTTGCCACACTGAAAGAAATAATGTGCATTAAAGAACTCTCATCTTCTCCTTTTTCCTGGGAGCAACCCAGCCTCTCACTTATTTCACTCCCTTCCCTCAGTCCTAAAAGTGATTGAACAACTACTAAGTCATCTACACTTGTAATAGATTTTGAAATGTCAAGTTATTTAGTGATTGTCAATGGATGTGAAATAGCCATTGAAGGTGTAGTTGTAACTATCAACGAATAACTGCTATAAAGCATATCCGTTGAAGGAAAATTACTTATCAACGGATGATGGATATCCGTTAATGAAGAAGAATAGAAGTCGAAACTTTTGTTGAGTCTGTGGAGATTGATTTGAGATTTTGATGCACAGACTCTTTAACGATTTGAGAAAGAAATGACAAGTGATCCAACAAATCATCAATTTGATGATGATCACTTTTTTGAGTATTTGGCTCCTCCATAAGTTTGAGAGATGGAGAATCGGGAATTGATGTAGAAATCATGTCTACATCCAGAGATATGGTTGGAGAGCTTTGTGTTTGAGATGTATCAATTACTCCCTCTGTCCCGTAATTTTTGTCTCATTTTGACTTTTCAAAGTCAAATTTATCTAACTTTGACCAATAATTTACAAATATTAATTTATAATTTCACAATTTGACAAATTCATAAAATAAAATGATCAAATTTTATTTTAATATTTTTTCGAAGAACAAAATATATAATATAATATGTTTAATTTCTTGGTGAAAATTGATTAATTTGACTTTGAAAATTCAAATTAGTACAAAAATTATGGGACAATGGGAGTATTAAAGAGTGAGACTGTGACTCCACATTTACTGGAGCCACATCAAAACTGAATTTGAGAAGGTGTAGATACAAAGTCTGTGACTTGAGATTGCACAGTGTGTGCACCCCGTGACTCCCCCATTGTTTTAGTTTTCTTCTTTTTAATATAAGTTTGGGCTAGGTCTTTAGTGTCCCTTCCCCTTTTGTTCTGTGCTCCTGGATGGGAGCTTATTTCAATAGTCACATCCTTTTGGAAAGATACAACTAGGGATGTGCCGATTTCCTTTTATACAACTACAGTCTCTTGGGAGACTGTAGTGTGGCTAGCTTGGGTTATACTTGCCTCACCCTCCTTATTCTTGGGGCTTTTTTTATTTTCACCCTTTCCCCCACCTTTCTCACCACCCTGTACACTCCCCTCAAGTGCTTTGGTGGTTTTTATAACTAGTTTCTTTTGAGAGACACTAGAGGTTGGTTTCTTTTCTTTGGATTTGGAAGCTTTAGGTTTAGTGGCCTGGATAGGAATTTGTTTGGTCACTGTCATAGATTCTATAGCCACTGTTGAAGTCAAAGAAGTTTGAGATTGGGAAGAGATGGGAATAGAAGTATTTATCTCACTTACCTGAGATGCATCAATGATGGGAAGATAGTTGAGGATCACCTCACTGTTCAGATTGTTCCTCATCAAATCTGCACAAACTCTCTTTTCATGAACCCAACAATCTAACTTGTTGTTTGGGTTCTCAATTGCCAAATTCTTGGAAACATGGTTAGCTAGCATCATAAGAAATCTAGCATAGTACACATTTCTAGGCCTTTTCTGAATGTCTCCACTAGGGCCACAAAATTGTTCTTCTTATATACATACCCTATCTGAGACATAATCTTTATGACTGGTGCCATTTTTTCTAGGTTTGCAATTATAGAGAGAAATATGGTTTTTGGGACAAAAGAGAGTAAATTTGCCTTGTGAATTTAGAGAAACATAAAAGTGAGATCTGAAAATGAAATTGGCTTTTATACTTTCCCAGAATAAGACATACAAATGATTAAAAATAAAAATAAATACCCAATGATAATTGCCAATAATAACCGTTTAAAAATAAAGTAAACTGTAGAAATTCTAAAATTATCCATCGACATACACACACAGACTGTAAGTATATATATCAACGGATAAAGTTTTAGAATCAACAGTTATGACTGTTCAACATATATCAAATACACCATTATCCATTAAAGGATAATGTATCCAAAAATATATTTGACTATCAACAGATAATTCTTATTCGTTGAAAGAGTAATTTTGACTTAGCCAAAATTTCACCTTTTCATGACTTGATCAAGAAAATCAAATTTATTTCTGGCTACATTACAAATTGCATAGGCATCAATAATAATAAATACAGAGTAGCTTAGCATACCTAACTCACTTACTAACCTAGTAAAAGTTGATGCATCAAGTGGCTTGGTAAAGATTTCTACAAGTTGCTGCTCACTTAGAACAAAATAAAGTTCCACATGCTCTCTTATGAAATGATACTTGATGTCAATGTGCTTTTTCCTTGAATGTTGCACAGGATTTTCAGTAATGGCAATGGAAATTGTATTATCACATAAAATTAGAATCTTTTCCATATGTAGACCATAATCCAACAATTGATTTTTCATCCATAAAATATGTGTCCAACAGCTACCATCAATAATATATTCAACCTCAGCTATAGAAGTAGAAACTGAGTGTTGTTTCTTACTAAACCAGGACACCAGCTTATTTCTTAGATATTGACATGTTCCTTTAGTACTTTTTTTCAATCCTGCAACCTGCATAATCTGCATCTGAATAGCCAATTAGATCAAAACTAGAATCTCTAGGGTACCAAATGCCAAGTTTTGGTGTCCCTTTGAGATATCTGAAAATCCTCTTAATAGCTACTAAATGAGATTCTCTAGGATAGCTTGGAATCTAGAACAAAGACATGTAACAAACATTATATTTGATCTACTAGATGTCAAATAAAAAAGAGAGCCAACCATACCTCTATAACTAAATGTCCACAGACTTTTCAGTTGTGTTCAATTAAAGTTTGGTGGCAGTGGCCATGGGAGATTTTGCAGATATGCAATCCATTAAGTCAAAGCTCTTTCAAAGATCATGAATATAAACTTTTTATCTGCGGAACCTATTGTACGGGAGAGGTGGTAAACGAAGGTGATCTCCTTTAAGTAGTTGATTCTCATCGGGGGAGAAGCAAGAGAGATATGTGCTTCTCAATAAGAAATGTAATTGTGCAAAGAAGCTACTGATGATTACTTCAAGATTGAGAAGTATTATCTGGCAGAGATTTGAAGAACTAAGGAAATAAAGATGAAAATACTTGAATATCAGTTCAGTGCTAGAGGAATAAACATCTTTCATTTCAGTTACTCAAGAAATCTGGAAATGCAGAATTTGATCCAGAACACTAGTGGCATTATTTGCAAGTCCTGGTACTTTACTTTTTGTAGTTGTTAGTTGAGTTATCCTCTCTATTTAATTTGTTTGTGTTGGGTCCCAATGTGTTTGTAGAAGGGGGGGTTGAATACAAACGTTACCAAATAATCGAATAAAATGCGGAATAAAAAATGTGAAACAAAATTCAAGTTAAATAAAAATATTATTAAACTTGAAATGTGTTACAACAACTGTATCGATTACAAGGTATTAATCTCAAATCAATTATCACAAATCTAAAATAAATTCGACATGAACTTTTTCTATTTTTGCAATAATTAGAATCAAATGCTAAACGCGATTTGAGATTAAGTTCTAGGGATTTTAATCCGCTAGATTGTTACACAAGAGCAAGATAAAGATTTCTAGTGGATTGGATTTAACTTTACAATCTAGAAATTTAATCTTGAAGTATGCAGATGAAAAGATGAAATATTTCTTCTTGTTTTTCTTTTCTGCTTTGTTCTTGACTTTTGTGTTCTAGATCATAAGTTGCTGCTTCTCTGCTTCTTTTTAAATCAACAAACGAATAGAATTGACTTGGCATGACAATCCTATAGCTGGCAAGACTTTCGGTGAGACAATTGAATGAACTAGCAAGACAATCTGAATGAACTAGCATGACAATCAGAATGAACTAGCAAGACAATCATCCTCCTAGAGTAACTTTCGGTGTGACAATTGAATATGGCCTAGCATGACAATCGGTATGACAATCCTGATTGTCATGCTAGTTCATTTTCAATTGTCTTGCTGATTTAATGCTTGAATTTAATCCAATTAAACTTCTAAAAATTCCTAGAATTAATTCAGAATTAATTAATCAATTAATTCAATTAATAAATAAATTATTCTTCGCAGATATAATTTATTTTCTTAATTAAATTAGATGACTTAATTAATTAATAGAGAATTAATTCTAGTCTTGAGCAGCAACCATTCTTCTGCAAATCTTCTGAAAATCACTGAAAATTATGAATCAATTCCACCACTTCAACGTTGACACTCGATGTACTGTCTGGTTCATGAGTGACTAACTTCCGTGACGTTTCTTCATATCTTGACTTTGACACTTTGATTTTCTTCAGATTAAATCCTTGTAATTTATTGATACCCTGACGAGATCTCTGTCACTTGATTAAATCCACGATCTTGATTTATATCACTGAGGCATGATCAACTTCTTGAACTTCTTCCAGTGAATTAACTCCTCAAGTCTGTAGATGAACCTTGTCTCTGAATCCTTTGACAGATATTACTTTGCGAGATCTCTCTGACGGTCGATCCACTATTTACTTATTACATTCTTATTTGAGTTGAGTTGAATCCTCGTATATACAAATAGGCTATGACATATGACTTACAATCTCCCCCTATTTGTTTGTTAGACAATAACACACAAATACCTAGAGGATAACTCAACTAACAAATAAGAAAAAGATATAAACATACATGCAAAGTAAATAGTAGAAAAGTTCTGGACTAGATTTAACATTTTCCAGATTCCAAGTAGATGTTCCTCTAGACTGAACATATCTTCAAGTAGTTCCATCTTCATTTGTACAACCACATTTCCTGTTGAGAAGCCCATATCTCTTGCTTCTCCCCCTATGAGAATCAACTGATTAAAGAAGATCACCTTCGTTTTACCACCTCTCCCGTACAATAGGATCCGCAGATAAAAACCAATGGTACTCCCCTAACAGCTTCTTCCCTTATCAGAAAATCACCTTGTGTTTACCACCTCTCCCGTACAATAGGATCCGTAGTTAGAAACAACAATGGTGTGGTGTAGTGTACATTTAGGATCTTTTTCTTCCTCCCTGCTATTTCTCCCCCTTAGTTGAGGAATCCTCCAACCTATTACTTAAGCTTTTATCTCCCCCTTAAAGAAGGAATGTATGCCGTCGTCTGAAGGAGTTCTCATATTTCACTTGGTTGGAAAAGAAATAACAAGTGTTTCTCTTTCTTCCTCACTGTGAGTGTGTGATTGTGTTTTAGTGTACCTCACATGTGTTTCACTCTTCTCTCCACTCATGTTTACACTCATTCTCACAAGTGTATCACTCCTCTCATAGCTCCATAATCCAGCTATACCTGCAAGGAAAATCACCTTAGCCATCCTTAAGGAGGTCACAGGTGGTGCAATGGGAGTTCACAAATCCCCATCCTTGTTAAACTCGTCAGATGAATCTGAGTCATAATCTACAAGTTGCTAGTTTCCCTTTTAGGGTTCCAGATTTGAATTCTGGGAAGGTAAACAATGATCCAACGAATTTAGCATAAAGATCAAAGTTCCCTTCTAATGTCTGTGAAGACATTTCCTTGTGACTCATCAGGTAATATCTGAATCATTGTCAACAAGTTGCCGATCTCCACCTATGTCAGATCTACTATCCGCAGATGTATCCAGAGGATTTAAGCCTGGGGAGGTAGACACTGACCACTGACATATGGCTTTTGGATCAGTATCCTCTCCTAACACCTGTAAAGGCAATTGGTCCACTAACGAACCTTGAACAATCGAATCTGACCTTAAAATGGTCGAAACTCTTGTTTCCATCAACTCATCCTTTGTGTGTGTAACCTCTCCTTGTGCATCAAGAATTGTTTATGTTTGAAGTGGTGACACTACATCGGATACCTTGGCCGACAGGCAAAATTCAATAGACTTACCCTGTTGAGAGAATGAATCTAGTAACTGTTTTTGTGCCTTTTCAGCCATTACATCTTTTTGAGAAGATGTATGGGGGCTAGCAGTTGTCTCGGTTTAAATACTACTCATCTATGTAGGAGACAGAGCTACTGGGTTGACTACAAAACCTTCCTTATGTGGTGCACTAGGCACTATCTCCCTCACGCTCATTCATACTAGTTTTAGTGGTAAAAGAGTGTTGGTTGGTTCTGTTTTTGTGTTTGTCTTTACAGTCTGGGATAGACGTTGTGGGTTTTCAACCTCATGACTGTCAATGAAAGAAAGTCATTGGAGACTGAACCTGTATCATAGAACATATGGTAATAGAGAGAAAATGATTTACAATAGTGATTTCAAAAGATTTTACATGACATAAGAAATCACTAATGTAGAAAGAAGTTTGATTTTGTTTTTCAATATGAATGAGTTTTTGATAAAACATTGATCACTTAGGGTAAAGTCTAAGTAATTCTCATTCATATCAAAAGCTTACAAATATCTGCAACATAATGTTAACAAGATATCATTGACCGATACTTGTCAAGTACTTTAGATACTAATTGTTATGTTGCATAATCAATATACCACTGCACATATAAAACAATATGATTGTGCTTAGTGATAAGATAGTTATTAATATGACGACTCTACTTATTCATATAAAATTATAACTTCTGTTAGAGTGCCATACCATGTCCTTGACGATTGCTTGAGTAGTACACTAGTACATACCAACCTGAAGTGAGATTGTGAAGAAGAGATTGCATAGTCCAACAGATCTGCAGCTGCAAAGTCCATGAACTGTGGTGCACTGACTTCCTCTTTTAACTCACCAACCAGGAGTACACTTGTACACATCTTACTAGAGTTCAATTCCAAGTGTAATGTGCAGCAGGTGTCTAATATGTCGTAATATTCTCAAGTCTCGTCACTGGTGCTATATGTTAGATACTGCTTCCTGATAATAACCTAGCACAATATACAAAATTACAATGATAACATTCCCAGCTTGCAAACAGCCATATCCCTCAGATAAACCTTTGCTGTTATCTCCAAAGGTAACCATGGGGCCAGCTTTCTCAATCCTCATTTGATAGCAGGGCTCTATCTCCGGTCATATGTCTTGATGATCCACTGTCAAGAATCCACAATACCGGTTACACCTATAATGCCCTGCACTTCAAATGGATTAGACCTTCTTCGGAACCCAAACTTGGTTGGGCCCGGCATACTTGTAGAACTGTCCTTTGTCAGGCAAAACAACATTTTTAATTTTAATTGCCTCAACTTTCTCAATGACTGAACATTTGACCTTGTAAACAGCGTTAACAAATTTCTGTTTAAGCTTAGGCACAAATGTCTCCTTTCTAGCCTTAGAAGGACTAGCAGTCTTAGACCTATCATGCTTCTTGTTATTCACATGCTGACGAGGAGTAGTCTTATCATTAGACACATGCTTACCATTAAAATAAGCATACATCATATTAAAAGCACAAGACATACAATTAGCAACACCACATGCTTTATGAGAGTGATTAACAGCAGGCAATTTATGCATGGTAGACATGGCATTATTGTTATCCAACTCATGTGTGTCTGAGTTAGTCTCAGTTGCTTTCACAACTTTGACTGGAACTTTCGACTCACTTGACTTGGAAACAATCTTCTCATTAGCATGATCTTCAGCACGTATTTCTTCATGAATAACAGAAGAGGTCGCATCAAATGGTTCAGCAATTGATGCTTTATAGAGGGGTTCATCAACACCCTTAAGCACATGTGGTACTTCCCTCCCTTTAGCACAGACATGAGGAGGGGAGTTTATGCCTAATTCTCCAATAGCAACATTGTAATCATAACCTATTCCAGATGTTTGATTAACAGCTTGCTTACTGTAGAACTCTTTAGCCTTCGAACAAGAATTGAAGTAGGCTCTAACCTTAGTCTCAAGACCGGTGATCTTGTCTTTGAGAATAGTTTCGAGTTTTCTATAACAGTCAACTCTATTCTCTAGAAAAGATACCTGTTCTTTTAATTTGTCTTGATTAATATGCACAAGTCTTAATTCATTGACCTCTTTCTCAAGGTCTGTGATCTTTAAACTTAACAGTTCATTATCACGACGTGCACAATCTAAGTTACCTCTTAGATGATAAACCATTTCAGCATCAGAAAGTTTTACCTCTATTCTTCACGATGAAGCTTTTCCATCAATAGCCATAAGAGCAAGATTTCCTTCATCTTCATCTTCACTGTCAGTATCATCCCAGCTTCTTCCCTTTGCCAGATAAGCCCTTTCAGAGTTCTTTCTTACTTGCTTTGGCTTCCTACATTCTGTGGCAAAGTGTCCCAACTCATTGCAGTTATAGCATCTAATGGTGCTTCGATCAACCATCCCTGTTTTGTACCCACCACTGCTGGTGTTAGAGGATGAAGATCCACCTTTCTGGAATTTGTTGTAGTTGGACTTGTACTTAAGCTTGGGATTCCTCTTGAATCTGACATGGGAGAATCTCTTGACAATTTGGGCCATTGACTCGTCTTCCAATTGCTCCAGCTCTTCCAAGGAATAAAAATCATCACTTGATTGATTTGTAGTAGGAGGATCATATTCTGCTACTAACTCATTTTCCTCACCCTTGGAAAACTGTACCATTCTTTCTAACTGTTGAGATTGTTGTTGTTGTTGACCTTCAGCTACAAGTGCATTAGATGTGCTGACCATTCTATCCTTCCCGTAGACTTCCTTCTGTTGAATCTGCTCCAACTCATAAGTTTTTAACACTCCATAGAGCCTGTCCAAAGAAATCTCACTCAGATCTCTAGCTTCTCTAATGGCAGTGATTCTATGTTCAAGATGAGCTGGCAGTGTTAAAAGGAACTTTTTGTTGACCTCCCTGATTGAATAATACTTTCCATTGATGTTCAGGTTGTTGATCAACGCATTGTACCTCTCAAACACTTCAGTAATTCCTTCTCCTGGATTTGATTTGAAATGTTCATATTCAGAGGTTAGGATTTCCAACTTGTTCTCCCTAACTTCCTCTGTGCCTTCATTAATCACCTCAATAGTTTCCCACATGTGTTTGGAATTTTTACAGTTCATCACATGTCTGTTCATCAAGGGATCAAGGGAATCAATTAATATTAATTGAAGGCTGGCATCCAAGGAGGCTTCTTCCTTCTCAGCAGGAGTAAAATCTTCAGGCTCTTTTGGATAGGTTCTAGCTTTAGTAGTCACCACACCATCTATTATTACCTCCGGTTCAATAACCATCGGAGTTTTTATACCCTTCTTTAACAAGTTTGAATATTTGGGATTTGCAACTTGTAAAAATAATAGCATCTTCTTCTTCCACATGATATAATTCTCTTTATCAAATTGTGGAATTTTAACGGTTCCAACTTTATGTGAAGTCATTATGAATTTTTGAATAAATAAAAATTCAAGGAGTTGAAAAATCACAAAAGTCTAGGATCTTGATTTGTTCGTTAATCAGAAGGCTCTGATACCAATTGTTGGGTCCCAATGTGTTTGTAGAAGGGGGGGTTGAATACAAACGTTACCAAATAATCGAATAAAATGCGGAATAAAAAATGTGAAACAAAATTCAAGTTAAATAAAAATATTATTAAACTTGAAATGTGTTACAACAACTGTATCGATTACAAGGTATTAATCTCAAATCAATTATCACAAATCTAGAATAAATTCGACATGAACTTTTTCTATTTTTGCAATAATTAGAATCAAATGCTAAACGCGATTTGAGATTAAGTTCTAGGGATTTTAATCCGCTAGATTGTTACACAAGAGCAAGATAAAGATTTCTAGTGGATTGGATTTAACTTTACAATCTAGAAATTTAATCTTGAAGTATGCAGATAAAAAGATGAAATATTTCTTCTTGTTTTTCTTTTCTGCTTTGTTCTTGACTTTTGTGTTCTAGATCATAAGTTCCTGCTTCTCTGCTTCTTTTTAAATCAACAAACGAATAGAATTGACTTGGCATGACAATCCTATAGCTGGCAAGACTTTCGGTGAGACAATTGAATGAACTAGCAAGACAATCTGAATGAACTAGCATGACAATCAGAATGAACTAGCAAGACAATCATCCTCCTAGAGTAACTTTCGGTGTGACAATTGAATATGGCCTAGCATGACAATCGGTATGACAATCCTGATTGTCATGCTAGTTCATTTTCAATTGTCTTGCTGATTTAATGCTTGAATTTAATCCAATTAAACTTCTGAAAATTCCTAGAATTAATTCAGAATTAATTAATCAATTAATTCAATTAATAAATAAATTATTCTTCGCAGATATAATTTATTTTCTTAATTAAATTAGATGACTTAATTAATTAATAGAGAATTAATTCTAGTCTTGAGCAGCAACCATTCTTCTGCAAATCTTCTGAAAATCACTGAAAATTATGAATCAATTCCACCACTTCAACGTTGACACTCGATGTACTGTCTGGTTCATGAGTGACTAACTTCCGTGACGTTTCTTCATATCTTGACTTTGACACTTTGATTTTCTTCAGATTAAATCCTTGTAATTTATTGATACCCTGACGAGATCTCTGTCACTTGATTAAATCCACGATCTTGATTTATATCACTGAGGCATGATCAACTTCTTGAACTTCTTCCAGTGAATTAACTCCTCAAGTCTGTAGATGAACCTTGTCTCTGAATCCTTTGACAGATATTACTTTGCGAGATCTCTCTGACGGTCGATCCACTATTTACTTATTACATTCTTATTTGAGTTGAGTTGAATCCTCGTATATACAAATAGGCTATGACATATGACTTACAGTTTGTTAGGTTTAACAATCAAATAGGGTGTTAGATATAATTGATGATATTAGGAGATACACTATCATGACTAAATTTTAGGATTTACTGAAGGTGACATCATCAGCTTGTCCATCAGTATTTGATGATTAGCAGCTGATGTCATCAGGACTTAGTCACATCATTAGATATTCAAGAAGGAAAAGGAAAGCCAAAATTTAAGGTGGTGAAGGACTTTATCTCAGAAGCAATCATACATGGATATGTATTAGGTTTCCTTATTGTAATAGAATAGGATTCCTTATTGATTGTGTAACTGTGCACTATATAAGCACATATTACGTTTACACTTTATGAATTACGTACATTGATATATTATTCGCATAACCTAGCATCTCTCAAGGATAATTGTTCATCCTTTGATAGAGTACTTTTGTAATCAGTTTTTTTCTGTTAATATAAAAACTGTTAATTTTGTTGAAGCTTTATTGAATTGTTTGCATAAACTGTATTCACCCCCTTTACAGTTGATTATGGACCTAACACATGGTATCAGAGCTTGCTGTTGATATATAAACAGCTAAGAATCTGAAAAATCAATCTTTAATGGCAGAAAAAGAAGCCCCACAGAATCCACCACCACCCCTAGCCACTTCACAGATTAGCAGTAATATGAGTAGGTATGAAGCCATCAAGGTTCCAATCCTGAAGATATATGAATATCCAATCTGGAAAGTTAGGATGACCATGTGCTTGGAAGCAACAGATCTTGAATACCTGAGCAGGATTTATGATGGTCCTCATAGACCAATGAAGGAAGTTATTGCCGTTGCAGAAGAAGCAGAAAAGATGGTTGATAAAGATAAGAATGACTATACTCCTGAATATCTTTCATCTATTATGAAGGATGCATAAGTCAGACATATCTTGTATAGCAATCTTGATAGTGTTATGTCCAATAGGGTGATTGAATGTAAAACAATAAAGAAAATTTCAGATGCTTTAGAAGTAAAGTGTCAAGGTACCACTGCTATCAAGAAGAACAGAAGAGCAGTACTTACTCAAGAATATGAGCACTTTGACTCAAGAGATAATGAGTCATTAACTGGGATCTATGAAAGATTTCAAAAGTTGTTGAATGACTTATCTCTTGTCAATAAGTAAAATGATTTAGAGGACTCAAACTTGAAGTTTCTACTTGCACTCCCTGAAAAGTGGGACTATAAGGTCACATCAATAAGGGATAATTATGAACTTGATGAAACACCTCTAGATGAGATCTACGGCATACTGAAAACTCATGAACTAGAGATGGAGCAAAGAAGCAAGAGAAAAGGATCCAACTCTAGACCAGTTGCACTTAAGGTTGAAGAGACGCCAAATGAGAAAGCAATGAGAAAAGGTTACTCTAAAGGAAAAGCTATTATTGTAAAGTCTGATACAGAATTATCAAACTCTGATGATGACACAAATACAGATAGTGAATCAGATACTAACAGTGATCATGACAACAATGAAGCCATGGAAAAAATGGTTGCTCTATTGGTTAAAAGCTCCAATAAGATGGTCTACAAGAACTTCAAGAAAGGGAAAAGGTTTTCCATAAAAGGTTCCAGTTCCTCAAATCTGATAAGAGGAATGACAGGAAATACTGATAAGAAGTAATCAAAGTTTGGAAAATCTGATAAGTCAAAGGAAAAATGCTACAACTGTGATGGAATTGGACACTTTGCAGATGATTGCAGAAAACCAAAAGCTGATAGGAAACAAGCATTGATCACAAAGAAGAAAAACTGGGATCATTCATCAGATTCAGATGATGGTGTCAACTATGCTCTCATGGAAAATACTGATACTGAGGCTGACAATGCTGAATTAAAGGTACCTCAGACCACCCCTTCTTTTGATACTGATGATATCCATGAATTAAGATTGTTTCTTAAATCTCTGCATGTTAGTTATAGGGATCAAACCTTAAGGAATTATATAATCAAGAGTGAAAACTCTGAGTTAAAGAAAAGGAATGATCACCTAGAAATTGAGTTGCATTCCATGCTAGAAATTCAAAAAGAAAGAAATAATGTTGTTTATGTTAAAGAAAAATTGTTAGAAAAGCATGCTTAACTAGAAAATGAGTTAGCTAAAGAAAGAGAGGTTATTAAGCTTTGGACTAACTCAGGAAAAACATCTCAGGAAATTTTAGAGAATGGCTGTTGGGGATCAGGATATGCTAATAGATCTAATTCTGATAAGAAAATTGGAAAAGAAATTGAGAAAACTAAACCAGTAAATACTGATACTAAGGTCAAACTTAACGAGGTTCAGTTGAAGCCCATTAAGTTTAATCCAAGTGCTGATGTTGTTAAGTTAGTTAATGAGGTATGTTCAACCTTAGCACCTAGATCAAACTTTAATACTGATAAGAGTGAACAAGTTCACACAAAATCAGTATATATTGGTTTAATGACTCAGTAACAGTTTAAGCAAAAGCTAAAGTATTTACACATGAAAAACAAGGAGAAAAAGCCTAGGAAAAAAAGGAATGGCAAGGTAGGAGTTAATAAGAATGGTAATTCTGTAACTGCTCCCAATGCACCTAGAAAGACATGCTTGAACTGTGGTAGTATTAATTATCTTGCAAATTCTTGCAGGAACAATAAAGAGATAAATACTGTTCCTCCCAAATCAGAGTTTAGGAATAGAATAATTAGATATAAACCACAGAGTCCTTGTTTTCATTGTGATAGTGTGTGACACTCTATTTATACATGTAAAGAGTATCACAGTTTATATTATGATTATGATAAATTGAAACCCTCTTTAAATAAAGCAAAATCTGTTTCTGCATGTGTAAATACTAATAGTAACAATGTTAACATAAACTCTGATATGAAGTCTTCTGCTGCATATGTTAACAAACTTAAAAAGCCCAAAGGATCCAAGCAAGTCTGGGTAGCAGGAGAAATTCTCTAGTCTTGGATAATGAATGCTCGGGGCATATGACTGGTTATAAATCCCTGCTATCAGAGTTTAAGGAGAAAGCTGGCCCAAGTGTTTCTTATGGAGATGGCAACCTATGAAAAATCTTGGAATATGGAAAAATCAAAATTGGGAATGTCATCATTGAAAATATAGCTCTGGTTGCAGGACTCGAGCATAATTTGATCAGTGTGAGTCAGATATGTGACAGAGGTTACCATGTGAATTTTTATGAAGAACATTGTGAAAATGCCAGTAAGTCTGATGGCAAGGTTGCAATGACTGGTGTAAGATATAGTAGTCTATATGAAGCCAAGGTCTCCACAAATACTAATGAATCATAATTTTGTCTAATGAATCAATGAACTTGTGAGGAAAGATCTTGTAAGAGGATTTCTCAATACAGTGTTTACTCCTGATGGCTTATGTGACTCATGCCAGAAAGCCAAGCAAAGGAAAACATCTTTCAAGAGTAAAACTGAATCCTCCATTCTTGAACCATAACTTCTACTTCATATTGATCTCTTTGGTCCAGTCAATGTTATGTTGATTGACAAGAAGAGTTATGCACTTATAATTGTTGATGAATATACAAGATACACATGGGTGTACTTTCGACACACCAAGGATGAATCTTCATCCATTCTTCTTGATCATGTGAGAGAACTGGAAAAAGGATCAACATATAAAGTGAAGATCATTAGAAGTGATAATGAAACTAAATTTAAGAACAGTTCTATGGAAGAGTTCTGCAAATACAAGGGGATAAAACAAGAATTTTCTACTCCTGGAACTCCACAAAAAAATGGAGTTGTTGAAAGAAAGAATAGAACTCTCATAGAAGCTGCAAGAACCATGCTAGAGGAAGCAAGATTGCCTACCTACTTCTGGGCTAAGGTTGTGCAAACTGCTTGCTTCACACATAATGCAACTTTGATCAACAGGCATGGAAAAACACCATTTAAGATGGTGAAGGGAAAAAGCCAAATTTGAAGTACTTTCACATTTTTGGTTGCAAGTGTCTTCTTCTCAAAACTCATCCAGAACAGCTTACCAAATTTGATCTAAAAGCTGATGAAGGCATTTTTGTTGGATATCCATTGTCTACAAAAGCCTTCAGAGTTTACAACCTGAGAACAAAGACAGTCATGGAATCAATACATGTATCTTTTGATGATAAGAAGATTATAGGTCTAGAAGATGCAGATGACCATGATAAGTTGAGATATGAAAATGAAGTACCATATGCTGAATAGTTAAATCCTGATTCACTGACAAATCCTGATACAATAAATCCTGAAATCATTCCAAGCTCTGATGATCCACATGATAGTGGAAATTCTTCAAATATTGAAGCACATGTTGAGGGGGAGCAACATGATTCAAATCTAGAGTCTTCTACAAGTGATTCAACTCAAGGAACATCAGTTAATAAGTCATCAGACTCTCATTCCTCAAATTTTGATGAGTCGAATACTGATAGCAATGGGAATACTAATTCAGGGGGAGCATCAAGACATGATAGTGGTACAAATTAAAGAAATAACAGAGAGTTCATGGATCAAGGGGGAGGTTCTTCTTCAAGGAGTCAACTTCCATCTGCAAGAAAATGGTCTAAGTCACACACACCTGACTTAATCATTGAAAATCCTAATAGTGCTGTAAGAACCAGGAAAGCCACTCAAAATGAATGTCTCTACCATTCTTTTCTATCTCAAACTGAACCCAAGAAAATGGAAGAAGCTCTTCAAGATGCTGACTGGATAATAGCAATGCAAAAGGAGCTTAATAAATTTGAAAGGCAAAGTTTGGACTCTTGTGCCAAGACCAAAGAACATATCGGTTGTTGGCACAAAGTGGGTGTTCAGAAACAAAACTGATAGTGATGGCATTGTTACAAGAAATAAAGCAATACTGGTTGGAAAGGGCTATTCACAGCAAGAAGACATTGATTATGACGAGACTTTTGCTCCAGTTATAAGGCTTGAGGCAATCATAATTTTTCTAGCCTATGTTGCTCACAAGAAGTTTAAAGTGTTCCAAATGGATGTAAATAGTGCATTTATAAATGGAGAACTCGAAGAGGAAATTTATGTTGAACAACCTCCTGGGTTCATTGATCCAAAATATCCAGATCATGTCTACTTACTGGATAAAGCACTCTATGGACTAGAACAAGCTCCAAGGGCCTGATATGAAACACTTGATCTATTTCTGTTAGAAGATAAAAGTTGTGGCTCTTAATGCTGAGACTCACAAAGGAAATAAAAAGATGAGTGAGAGGTCAAGGAGAAGGAACATTGTGGAAGAGTCAGATACTGATGATGTATCAGCTCCTGACACAGATACTGACGAGGATTTTGACATTGATATGGATGATCCTCATGTGGTTGAAATGGCTGCAATCCTTGTAAAAGGCTTCAGAAGGATGAGGTTTGCAAAACCACAGAGAAAAGGTGGTTTCAACACAAGGTTATCTGGTCAAGGCAAAGATAGGTTCAGAAAGAGTGATGGTCAGTACAACAAGGAAAGGAAGTTTGACAAGATCAAGGTGACATGTTACAACTATAATAAAAGGGGACATCTGGCTAATGAGTGCCTCAAGACAACTGGAAAAGCTTTGGTCATAACAAACTTTAACTGAGACTGGATGGATTCATCAGGAACTGACAATGATGATGAATGCTATGCACTAATGGAAATTCATGGAGAGAATGCCTCAGGAACTGATAAGGTACCTTCATTTATATTTCCTGTTGATATTGATAATTATCTGAACTGAAAACTTTCCTATACTCTTTGCATGTTACTTTTAAAGTAAGACTATTGAATGTGATAGTTTGATTGCTGATAATAAGAGGCTTAAAGAAAAAAATGATTTCTTAGAAGCTGAGTTAGTTTGCATTTATGAACATGAAAAAGCATGTAAGAAGGCACAACATAATGAAACTTAGATAAACATCAGGTATGCCAGACTAGAGAAAGTTCTAGAAAAGCAAAGAGAGGTGTTTAAAATACAGATGACCTCGAGAAAGAAAGTTCATGATTTCATTAGTGATAAAAACTGGAAAGGATGTCTAGGTTATAATAAATTTGCTGATAGAAATATCAATAAATCCATCAATAATACTACTCTAGTTAAGTTTGTTGGAACTGATGAAAGAGGAGTTGAGTCTGTCTATGAATTTGGTTCTACCTCTAAGAATAATACTGAAGAAAAAGCTGAACCTCGAGTCCCTGCTAAAAAGAACGAAGATCCTAAAATATAAGAAAAGAAAAGTAAAAACATAGGACTTCTCTCTAAGAGTCAGTTAGACAAGAAGATATGTGAGGTAACTTCTAAGGCGCCCAAACCTAGGTCTAAGAGAGGTAAACAAGGAATAAATAAGGCAAACAACTATAAGTACATTCATAATGCTCCTCGGAAAGCTTGTTTTAATTGTGGTAATACTAATCATATTTCTATTGATTGCAGGAAGCCTAAAAATAAAGTTTCTATAATTCCTGAGTCTGATATTAGTGGTAGATCAGTATTATACAAACTACAAAATTCTTGTTCTCACCGTGGTAGCAGTTGGCATTCTATTTACACTTGTAAAGATTATCATAGTTTGTATCACAACAATTATGATCCTTTTCCAATATTCAATAAAATTGCTATTTTAAATAGAACTGCTAAACTGAATGTGCATACATCTTATTGAGTCAAAAATGTCAAAACAAATCCTGATAGAATAAATCCTGATGGATCAAATCTTAACAAGAAGTCTGCTAAGGTAAAAATCCATAAGATGTCAAAAATGTAATATTCGGGATATCGCGTGTAATTATTTATCAATAAATGATTAATAAAATGATTATTATGTGAATTATCTGATAATTTGTAGTAATATTTAGATGTTTATATGTGATAAAATGATAGTATGTTATTTTATTATGTCTAGAATAAAATATAGATAATTGTGATATTTTTCTGGTAATTTTTGGATCGTTATATGATTTATAATGATTTATAGATTTAATAATTATTTTCTGAATAATTACCGGGAATCGTCCGGCTTCAACCGTTTTTATGTTTTTACAACCCGAAACTCTTCCGAAAACTCCTTCCTAACCTAATCTGATAATTCCAGACATTTTTCGTATTTTGACTTTTTTGATCCGGATTAAGGTTTGACCCTTGCGCATCCCGGCGCACAATTTTCGATACGATAATCATTTTGATATATCAACAAAGCCCGTATTCTTGAAAGACGGGATATTATTATATTATTTTCATATAAAGTGTTTTATAAGAAGCCCGGTTTGGATAATTATCCAATACGGGTATTAAATCAAATCATTTTTGCAGTTACTTAGCGGCTAAGTAACTAATTTATCGATCCAATACGATCCAACATGAACCAATATTTCATAAATATATATAGCCCTTTTATTATTTTATTTTATTCATATAAACATAATCGATTAGTAAACATATAGGATTTACAGAGAAAAACCCTAAAAACGTTGCGTTCTTCATAACCAAACCCACGAACGAAGGCGTTATCGAACTCTGATTCAAGCATTCAATATATCAAATCAAAGCTCTCGAAAAACTCTTTCTGAATCAATCAACTATTTTGGTGCAGAAATCGAGGTATTTTTCTTATTTGATTATTTTATTTCAAATTAATTATGGATTAAATTATGAAATTTTGTTCTGGATGTTGTTGATATGATTTGATGGCATAATCATGTAGATCTTTTCTTCCTGGTCATTTTGGTATATTATATGACTAAATTGGAGTCCAATAACATATTGAAATTGATATTTGATTCTCGGAATTTGAAATTAGGGTTTATAGCTTTGAATATTCTTAATTGAAATTTGGGAGTTTTTGATTTAAGGTTATTAGTCAAAATTGATTACATCATGTTGTAGATCGTTTTAAAAAAATTATTGGTATATTTGAAACTACCAAACGATTCATGGATAGCTCCAATCGAGCTTCGTCGGAAAACAAGCCAAGGCGGCGGTGATATTTTCAACCGATTGTTCGGACCGATTTATGGAATTATTGACGATTCTGAGTATACGATTGTGTTTCTGGTAAACAAAAGGTGAATCCTCGTGAGTTTCATGCATTTCTGGGCTCGATTAGAGATGGCCGGAAAGCTCCAGTAGCCGTTAATGGCGACAGGCCGGCGGCGGACGGCGGGGAATCGCCGGAGAAAATGGCGAAATTACCGATAGGTCCCCTGTAGTTTCATGCCTTTCACAACAGTCCCTAGAGTTTTAAAAACCTACAAAATTTGAATTCCTGTTTAGTTTTATTTTAAAAAAAGATATTTTTATTATTTTAAAAATCAGAAAAATAGTTATTTAATTATTTTAAATTCAGAAAATTGTTTTAATTATTTATTTATTCAAAATAAATTGAAATTATTTTATTAATTAATTTTAACTAGTTTTTAATTATTTAATTAATCGATTAAATTATTATTAATTGATTAATTAATTTAATTATTTATTTATTAATTTTAATTGATTTAATATTTGGATTTAATTATTTATTTTTGATTTAAAAATTCTGAAAAATAGTTTCGAGCTTTAAAATATAATTTAAAATTATTTTCAAGGCTCGATAATTATTATAAAATTATTTTAAAGTCAGATTAGGTGTTCGAACCCTATTATTTAATTATAAAATAATTCGGAGTCCAATTTAAATTCCGAAAAATGTTCAAAAATTCGTATTAAATACGTGAAAAATCATTTTAACCCCGAATCTTCTTCGAATAATTATTTTAATTGAATATCTTACATGCTACGTGTTATATGTGCTCTGATTGATGCATATTATGACTGTATGTGCATTGTTTGACGATTTTGTTCACAACTTTCAATCCGTACATCAGTTTCGGGTGAAACGAAGGATAGTAAGAAGCTTGTAACGAATAGAATGAGATGAGAATGAGTATTGATGTATACATGTGATATTTAACAGAAGAAGTGAGGCGTATAAAGGGAAAGCAAGTAGGCAGTGAGTGGGAACCAATTGACGAGCGCAAGTAGAGTGAAAGCGAATTGATAAGGCAAGTGATTCTGCTCATTCTTATGATATATTGCAAGTACCCTTGAACTCTCTTCATTATGTTATTCCAAATAGTCCTTGTTCTATATTGCAAGTACTTTGAAGTACTTATTCCTAAACCCTGATTCTTATTGATCTTGAGCCGCAAACCTGATTTCTTGTAAACCATTGATTTTCTAATTCTTGGATACAAACCACACCTATACGATAGTACTCCACAAATACATATCTACCACATACTGATTCTTGATGTGGAATTGCTTAACATACCAACCCTTATGCCTTGTTAAACCAAAGACTAATCTTTGTAACCCTTGGTCTTCTACTTTCTAATTCTTTCCTTGATTGAAACCCAACCTTTATATTTCCTTGTTATACCTTCATGGAATTACATATCATCCTATGCTTCGAAATAAATGTTTTTTATGATTCAGCTTACTGATTTACATTACTTATCATATTGTTATTCTGAAATTAGATTGTTTTTAAATATGGACCAGATTCGTGGTCGGGCCAGATTCATGGTCATAATAGGCTGGTGTGTGCCTTAGATCCAGTATATAGAGCAAAGCTGGGAGCCTTGCTCGGGGTTAGTGTGTGACTGATCAGTAGCCTAACCTTGGTTTTTAAAATAAAAATGAATATCCAATTTTAGTCATTGCTTATCAGTAAACTTGATTCCTTATATCATTTCAATTGATCATTGTTAATCTCAGTGACTGTCATTATGACTTTCTGAGCTAGTTAGCTCACTCTTGCAAATCTGCTTATATTTTTTTCCAGTGAAAAAGGAAACTGGTGGTAGCGAGGATCCCCAAACAAGTGTGTGAGCTAGGTACCCAGGTTGATATGGAATAAGCTAGCAGTTGATGTTTGTCTTAGTTTGTGTTAATAGTTTATAGTAAAGTTTACTTTATTTGTAAGATAAATAAAATAAAATTTGGAACGTTGTAATACAAATAAGGTTGTGGCTTGTGGGCATACTTTAAACTTCATCGATCCGTATATTATGGTAAGTTGGGTCATTGTATATATATTATTATATTCCTAAACAGGTTTAAATTTGGTGTATGTGTGTGTTGTGGACCCTAAACTTCTAACCCAAGTTTGGAGGGAGTTACAGGTTTGGCATGAGAACTAGGGTCTAAAGTCACTGCCATAAGGCTAGATTTTCGGGAATGGGTAGAGGGTTAAAATTAGTATTAGGAAATAAAGAAATTGAACGTCGAAAGGTTGAGTATGACTAAATAGTAGGATTTAGTGTGATACGTGACGAGATTTGAGATTCTTATCTAGTAGTGTGATTTTCAGATAGCAACGATGGCAGATTCCTTTATCTCGATATCGTCTGATCATTCGGAGTCTTCAATTGGAAGACCGTCATCTGATCCACGTCATGCTGTTCCGCCGGTGTCAGCTATAATACCTATTGCGACGGTTACACCAATACAAACTATTCCACCTCCAGGTGTGAGACTACCTATTCGAGGACCCCCATGTTACATATTGAATTCTCAATGATCAAGAAGAAGCTCAGGATCTTGATGTTCGGATGTCATCAGGATCTGATGTACCGTTAGGATTTGGAATATCATCAGGATTTATATGACATCAGTATTTGAAGATAGTCAGCATTAGAGGATTTGTTTTATTCCTTATAATGTGGAGCAGATATCTGTTACGTCTGAGAGATAGGACTTTATCTGTTTAGTTTAAGATATGTATCAGTTTTAGTTAGTTTTTTATAATACATATCTTAGATTAATCTGTTGTAGCTGTGTAGTATATAAACACAGTTTAGGTCATCACTTAGTGTACAACACTCGAGGATCATACGACCTAGCAGCTCTCAAGAACATCAGTATTTCTTGAGAGGATTTTGTGTAATATCCCATATTTTCAAGTATTATTATTATTATTATTATTATTATTATTTGGAATTGTTTATGTGATTTTTATGTGAATTTTAGTGAATTATTTGGTAATTGGAGTTGATGCTTTGAATATTTATATGTGATATTATTTGAGTATTTGAATTTTTATATGTGTAGAATAAAATATGTGTATGGGTTCAGTTAGTTGGATATTATTTTGTTACTAATTATATGTGATTATTGGTGTTCGAGGAGTAATTGTGTAATTAGTTGTGAAACTGTGTCATTTTGCTTTTGTATTTAAAGTTGATTCTATTCAAGATTTATTTTCATAAATATGGGGATTATCTCTAAAATCATTTTATGGCTTCATAATTGTATTAATTATTTTTAGGAACTTTTAAAATTGAGAAATCAATATTTTATTAATTATTTACCCTTAAATGATTTTCTGATCGTATTTATTTGTTAAATCCGTATTTAATTCCAAAATTCTTCAGAAATTATGAAACTCGTATTTATTTAAATTTAGAATATTCTGAAAATTTTAAAATTATTTTGGAAATTTTTAGGATTAATGTCACCCGCGGTTTAATTTATAAAAGCAGATATAAATTGTGTTTTAGAAATTGTTTTAAAATTTCAAAAGTTACATTTTTATTTACTTCGGGATATTTATAACATTTTAAGGAGATTTTCGTGATTTTTTTTGAAATTATTTTAAGGGTAGCTCGGTTCATTAATCGCGCAATACAGATATAGAGAGCGAATCAAAAATTCATTAAAAATTATGAAAATTTTATTTTTATTAATTTCGAATTATTCCAAGAATTTTGAATAATTTCTATAATCTTTTGGATTTTAGTTATCTATAAACTGCTTCGTTAAAAACGCGATATGCGGGACAAAAAAATCGAATTTCAGTCAGTAAGGAGGGACACGTGTTGTTATTTCAGGAAATTTTTTATGCGTGCCCTGTTCTGACTGGTGGAACAGCTCACCAAAAAAATAAAAGAAACTCACCCCTGTGTAACCCCCCCGGGTCTCTTCTCTCTCGCGATTATCTCTCTCTCTTAGGCGATCTCGGTCTCTTCCACTCACTATTACCCTTGACTTCGTCCGTGTCATCATCCCTTCTCCTTCTTTCTTTCTTTTTTCACGCCCGTGCTTTTATTCCGGTGCCACCAGTGTTCAATTTTTCGGCGCTTCCGCCGCCCCCTGTTTCATTTTATCCCGCAGCTGTTTGTGTTCGTTGATGGGTATGTCAGGAATCTAGATACATATATATATATATACATACGTCATATGTATTACTGTGTGTGCTGTGTGTGTAATACAGTGTGTGTGTGTCTTTTTCGGGATCTTTTTCGGCTATCTCCGCGTTTCTGATTGTTGTTGTGGTGTTGCGTGCGTGTCACGCGCGTGCTGTTCTGTTCAATTTTGAATTTTAATTATGTTAATCTAATTTTCTGCAGGAATCGTTTGATTAATATTCGTAATATTAAATGGTTTCGTGCGGAATTAATTTATAAATTATCGGTGAAATTTTTGCGTTGGAACCCGAATAATCGGGTGCCCCGAAAATTTTGCCGCCGTCCGCGATGAATTTTTACGAGCGGACGGTGGACTATGATGATTCGATCTGAGTCCTACGATTTAAAACACAAAATACGAATACAAATTGTAAAATACAGATTAAAACATAAAAATACGGATGATAATGATTAATAATTGTATTTAATTGGTATAGGAGAAATTGTGAATGGACGTTATTGACTGAAGTTGGTGATTGGATTTTGGATTGCGATTGACTGTGTTGTGATTGATTTGACGTCCGGATGTTCGATGGGTAGGCTGATAAACAAAGGAGACGCTGCCCGATTTTCGGGAAATTAATTCCGAAAATATGGGAACGTAACCTACGATTATCGGAGACATCAACGAGGATATATAATTAATTTTTTTACGAAACTTAATTATGTGTTGGGACAAGATATTTTATAAATAAACCGTTCATCCGTTTAATACGAAACGAACGCCTCTAGACTCAGAAAAATATTCCGCTTTCATTAAAAATACTTTCGAGACCCAAATCCTTTTGTTTCGAAAGGTTGCTTGTTTTACGAATCATTCTGAGTAAATTTTTGATCGATAAATTATATTTTGACCCGATTTCCGTTTTAAACGTATCGAGTCGAACCTTTTGACGAACCGAGTCATCTGTGATATGAATTATGTGATACATGAGTTATGTGCTTATGTGCTATGTGAATTATGTGTGTATGTGGATCAAAAGTCCCGTTTTTGTCTGTTATATTTATGTGTGGGCTATCGTATGGGTAGACGATAGGCTTTTGACGCGCAGTTCGTCGAGTGATTATCGTCTAGGTGATTAAAGTTATATCTTTTAATCATAGATGTGGATCATTCGAGTTGATCAGGATAAGACATTGGATAAAGAATGAGATGGAATGGTATTGGGCACCTGGTTTCTAGCAATAGCAAGAGCAGCATATTAGTAAAGTGTTGAAAAGAAAGACAGTGATATTTTGAGACAGAAGGTCAAAATAGATGTGCCGTTGCGAGTGTGACTAACTGCTAAAAACCCAAAGGCAAGTATCCCTATCATCACTTATTGTTCAAGTGATATTTATTTTAAATCTTTTGATGCAAGTATTGCTTTCCCTATTCTCAGTTTAGAATCGATAAATGTTTTACATATCGCTGAATTAAATAATTCTGTTTATGCAAATATTCATCTGCTATTCTATGTTCAGAATAGTCAAGTGATTTTACTTATCCAATTATCTGATTTATAAATGTTTTGGATTTTGAGAAAAGTGATTTGGTTGCGAATATTCCTACCCAAGAATTGGGGGAATAAAATTATTTCGGGTGTCGATTATTATGACCCCATTTCAATAAAAGGTTTTAAGATTGGATCATAATTGCGTAAGTGACCGGGATGGACGGTCCAGCGGAGGGCTATTTCTAAGTGCCATATGGAATATTATGACACAATTTTTGCCACAGGCAAGTATATTGCCTTTTATTTGAGTACTCGTGTTTTTGGGGTCACGTTTCTACGAATCATGACCTTGTGCTATCACACGGGCTGATCAGCATGTGATAGTACGTCCGTCGGAGAATGATCCTAATCTAAATTATCATATCATTTTTTATATTCATAGAATAAATGATTTATCAACTATTTCTGTTTTGGAATAATGGTGAAATGCAGTTTTGATTCAGATTCTGATTTATGCTGATACTTACATTGTTGTTAAATATCAAAGGTGGTATCGGTATAGATGATTGATGTTGACTTCAGTATGGGTGTTGTGAGCATCAAAGTTCATATTGATATCTAATTTGATATGACAACAAAATAAGTATTAATTTCAAGAGTTCAGTTTTGAGTAAAGTTTATGATTCAATCCATAATCATTGTTTCTTGTTATTGTTATTTACGATATTTTCATAAAACTGTTTTACGAGTTTGATTCTCGTCAAGATTCAAAGTATTGCTGAAGCATTTCGCTTGAAAATATAAAAAAGGTCTTGAATACAATTAAGGAATCAATTCTGGGGTTCCTCAACTAAAATTTTATGATTCAGCAATTATGATTTTAAATGTTCTGCTCTAATGTAAATGTCGGTTTTATATCAAAATGACCCTATATTCACTATAATGATCTTGCTGAGCATTTCTTTCGCTCATACTTGCCTGTTTTCAAATTTAACCTCCAGTGAGGATTAGCTTGCGCTGTTTAACCGCGTAATTCAAAGAAGCAAAGAAGAAGCTTTTGGAAGGTGGTTGGTCCAGGGTTTACGAACTAGTGTAAATTCTTTTGTGTAAAGTTGTTTATATTATATTATATTATATTTGTGATATTTTATGGTTGGGCCTAGTATACTTCTTTTCGAAGTTATACAAGGGGGTTTAGCTTTGAGTTTGGAATTTGTTGAAAAGAGTTTTAAAAGAGAGAGAAAATTTATTTATGGAATTCAGATTTTTATTTCTAGAACTGTAACCTTAAAAGATCTTGGAGTAGTTTGGGGTCATAAATAATAATTATCTTCCGCTGGCATTTATTTATTGATTTAACAGGTTGATTTGGATTGAGGTTTCATAGTAACGACCAAATCCGTTGACCCCGAATTTGGGGGGCTGTACATTTTGTAACAGTTTTTATCAGATATATAAAAAGTTGTTATATTTTATTACTTTTTCGAAACATTTATACAATTATATCCAACCCCCCTTAAACAATTATAGCTTTACTGGGCAATAATTGGTATAAGAGCACACTGATAAATTTACAATCAGAAACAATCTAAACATGTCTCTGAACAAGTATGAAAGCATTAAAATTCCCAATATGAAAAAGACTGAATATCTAACATGGAAGGTGAAGATGCTCATGTACCTAGCAGCTACAGATCCAGATTATCTAGATGTAATCAATGATGGACCCTTCATGCCCACAAAACTGGTGTCTGCAACTCCTACTGTTGCTGAACACTATCAACTAAAGGAGAAGACATAATGAACACCAGAAGAGAAAGTAGCTGTGCTAAAAGATGCAAAGGTAAGAAACATTTTACATAACAGTCTTCATTCTGTGATGTCAAACAGGGTCATAGCCTACAAGACCGCCAAAGAAATTTGGGATGCTCTTGAAACTCAATGTCAAGGAACCATGGCCATCAAGAAGAACAAAAGGGTTGTTCTGATTCAAGAATATGAACACTTTGAGGCCAAGCCTGATGAAAGTCTTACTGACATCTATGACAGAAATCTGACTCTGCTAAACAATCTGTCTTTGGTGGGAAAGGTGTATGATCGAGAGGATTCAAACACCAAGTTTTTTAGAGCTTTGAGTGAAGAATGGGAGACTCAGACTTCAATCGTACGAAATCAGTATGATCTGGACGTAATTACTCTGGATGAAGTCTATGGCATGTTAAGAACTCATGATTTTGAGGTTCAATAAAGGAGAGAGAGGAAAAGCGGAAAAGGGAAATCTGTTGCTTTGAAAGTTAATGATAAAGCTTCAAAAGAAAAGTCTGTTGGAGCTGTACGAAAGAAGAACAATTTTCCAGAATCAGATACTGATGATTCATCATCAAATCCTGATGATGATATTGATTCAAAAACTGATGAGAACATGAAAGATTCTGATGTCATGCAAATGGCCGCATTGCTGGTTAAGGGCTTCAGGAGAATGCAATTCAGGAAGTCTAGGAACAACAGAAGCTTCAGGAAGAAGTTCACTGGAGGTGAAAAGAAGTCAACTGGGAAAAAAGATGGAAAGGACTCTAAAGCTGGGAAGCTAGAGAGGACAAAGATCAAGTGCTACAACTGTGATGAACCTGGTCACTTTGCCTCAGAGTGCAAGCAAAAAGCATGATAAAGGGAAGAGCAAATCCCTGATCACTTCAAGCAAAAATTGGATTGACTCCTCTGACTCTGAAGGTGAAAACACATGCTATGCACTGATGGCCAGTCTTGATGATCCTGCTGCTTCTGAGCCTAAGGTACAAACTCCTTTCTTCTCTTTTGATACTCAAAATATATCTGAATTGAAATCTATTCTTAAATATTTGCATGGTAGTTTTAAGAATAAGACTTTAGAAAATGATAGACTTATAACTGAAATTAACACCTTGAAATTTAGGAATGATCAGTTAGAGTCTGACTTAATTTATCAGATAGAATTGAAGAAGGAATGTGAGAGAGATAAACATACAATTAAGATTCTTGAGGCTAGATACAGTATGCTAGAAAATGATCTAGAAAATGAAAAAAACCCTTAAAGCCTGGGCTGATTCAGGCAAAAAGGTTCATGAGATAATCTCAAAGAAAAACTAGAAAGAATGCCTAGGCTATAAAGATGGAATTAAGGATGTTGACACTGAAAATAAAATTTCCCTTAAAACTCCTGTTAAATTTATTTCATCAAAAACTGATGAACCCAAATCCACTTTTGAAAAGGGTTCAACATCAGTATCACAAGAAAAAGTGGTAGATGATAAAACTCAAAGAAAGAAAAGCAAGGAAACCATTAAGTCTGGTCATAAAGAAAAGAACATAGAACTTTTGTCAGCAAGAGAATTGAAAAAGAAAATATCTGAGGTTACTGACAAACCTCAAGTAAAAAGTCCTAAAAGAAACAGGAATGGTAAGCAAGGTATTTCTAAGGATTCAAATTACAAGGTTGTTCCCAATTCTTCTAGAAAAACTTGTATTAACTGTGGAAATACTAATCATCTTGCTACTGATTGCGGGAGGAATAAGAAAAGGAAAACTGCTATTCCTGAGTCTGATGTTAGGGGTAGATCGGTATTTTATAAACCACAAAATCCTTGTTTTCATTGTGGTAGTAGTTGGCATTCGATTTATACTTGTAGTTCTTATTAAAAGTTGTATCACAATTACTATGAACCTTTACCTAAGTTTAATAAAGTTGCTTGTTTGATTAATTCTGTTAGTTTTACTAAACTTGCTTCTAACAAGACAAATCCTGGCCAAGGAAAGACTGTCAAAAGTACTCATGACACATAAAGATTTAAGTTGTCCAAAAAGAGGACCCAACAAGTGTAGGTCCTTAAAAATCCTTCTAATTAATTATTCTTCTGATTGCAGGGTAACAAGAAAAATACACTTGTCTTGGATCGTGGATGTTCAGGACACATGACTAGAAATAAATCCCTGCTGTCAGAATTTGAGAAGAAGGTTGGTCCAGATGTATCTTATGGAGATGGAAATGTAGGACATACTCTGGGATATGGCAACTTGATAATTGGAAAGGTAGAAATAGAGAATGTAGCTCTGGTGGAAGGACTGAAGCAAAATCTTCTAAGCATCAGTCAAATCACTAACAGAGGTTATCATGTTGTATTCTATGATTCACACTGCGAAGTTGTTTATAACAAGTCAAAGAAAATTATTTTGATAGGATATAGACATGGTAACATTTATGAAGCAAGGCTACATGAAAGTCTTGAAAAGGAAGCTACTTGCCTTATCTCTAAAGCATGAATAAATGAGAGCTTGAACTAGCATAAGAAGCTCTCACATCTCAATTTCAACTCAATCAATGAACTTTCCAAGAAAGAGCTTGTAAGAGGATTGCCAAACATGCTATACTCAAGTGATGGTCATGTGATGCTTGCCAAAAGTCTAAACAAAGAAGAGTATCTTTCAAAAGAAAAATAGAATTCTCTATCTATGAGCCATATCACATATTGCACCTGGATCTTTTTGGACCAGTGAACATAATGTCCATCAACAAGAAAAGGTACACACTTGTAATTGTTGATAATTTCACTAGGTATACATGGGTTTATTTTCTACACAGAAAGGAAGAAACTCTAGAAATTCTTCTGGACCATATAAGGCAAATTGAAAATGGATCTACTCACAAAGTGAAAATCCTGAGAAGTGATAATGGCACTGAATTCAAGAACTCGAAGATGGAGGAATTCTGTAAGTACAAAGGCATAGAGCAACAATTCTCAGCTCCAGGTACACCTCAGCAAAATGGTGTTGTTGAGAGGAAGAACAGAACCTTAATTGAAGCTGGCAGAACTCTGCTAGAAGAAGCAAAACTACCCACTTACTTCTGGGCTGAAGCAGTAAACACAGCATGTTATACTCAGAATGTCACTCTGATAAATAGACATGGTGTTACTCCTTATCAAATGTTAAAAGAAAAGAAGCACGGTCTCAAAAATATTCATGTATATGAATGTAAGTGCTTTGTTTTGAGAACTCATACTGATCAGCTTGGAAAGTTTGAATCAAAGGATGATGAAGGAATCTTTATTGGATACTCACCATCAAAAGTTTACAGAGTGTTCAATCTAAGAACACTCACTGTAGTAGTCTCCATCAATGTATCTTTTGATGATAAGAAGATTCCTGGTTTTGAAGAAGACACTCATGAAAGTTTAATCTTTGCAAATGAAAAAGCATTGTTGGAATCTGGATCAAACTCTAATGAACTGTCAAATCCTGATGATCCAAATCCTGACACTCTTTCATATTCTGAAGATAATCATTGTGCTAATGAGCCTGCACAAGTTGAGGGGGAGCAATAGCAAAGGTTAGCTGATGATACTAACACTGAAGAATCATCTCAAAGTTCTTCTCAATCCAATGCTGATTCAACATCAGAAGAACATGAGTCAAGTCCCAATAATTCATCAGGAAATAACCCAACAGATTCAGGGGGAGCCTCAAATGGATTTGATCAGGCATACAATTTAGGGGGAGCATCTAGTTCCAGAAGGATACTTCTTAGTGCCAGAAAATGGACTAAGGATCATACTCCTGATCTGATCATTGGAAATCCTGATGATGGTGTAAAGACAAGAAGTGCAACACAGAATGAATGTATATATCATAATCTACTTTCAAAAGAAGAGCCAAAGAAAGTAGAAGATGCACTCAAGGATACAGATTGGGTCATGGCTATGCAAGAAGAATTGAATGAGTTCGAAAGAAATGAAGTATGGAAGCTGGTGGCTAGACCTAAGAACAGGTCAATTGTGGGGACAAAGTGGGTCTTTAGAAATAAGACTGATTCTGATGGAACAATCATCAGAAACAAGGCAAGATTGGTGGCAAAAGGATATTCTCAACAGGATGGTATTGACTATGATGAGACATTTGCTCATGTCGCTAGGTTGGAAGCAATCAGAATCTTCTTGGCATATGCTGCTCACAAGAAGTTCAAAGTCTTCCAGATGGATGTCAAGAGTGCATTTCTCAATGGAAAACTTGAAGAAGAAGTCTATGTTGAACAACCACCAGGATTTGTGGATCCTAAACATCCTAATTATGTTTACAGACTTGATAAAACACTCTATGGACTGGAGCAAGCACCTAGAGCATGGTATGAAACCCTTGCTCAGTTTCTACTTGAAAGTGGATTCAAAAGAGGTACAATAGATAAAACCTTGTTTTATCTGAATAAAGGTAAAAAATTTCTTTTAGTTCAAACTTATATTGATGATATCATTTTTGGATCAACTAATCAAACACTGTGTAATAAGTTTTCAAAGTTGATGTAATCAAGATATCAAATGAGTATGATGGGAGAGATGAGTTACTTCCTAGGCTAACAGATTAAATGGACTGATAATGGCATTTAGATCAATCAGTCCAAGTACACAAGAAATCTACTGAAGAGGTTTAATATACAAGAAAGTACAACTGCAAGTACTCCTATGGAAACTACTACAAAACTTGATCCAAATGAAGGTACATCAGTTGATGTGACAACCTACAGAGGTATGATTGGATCTCTATTATATCTAACTGCTAGCAGGCCATACATTATGTTTTCCACTTGTTTATGTGCAAGATTTCAGGCAAATCCAAGGGAACCACATCTTATTGCAGTAAAAAGAATTTTCAGATACCTCAAGGGTACTGTTTCTCTTGGACTTTGGTATGAAAGAGAAGCTGATTTTGCATTTTGTGGTTATTCAGATGCTGATTTTGCTGAATGCAAAATAGACAGGAAGAGTACCTCAGGAAGCTGTCAGTTCTTGGGAGGCAGATTAGTCTCATGGTTTAGCAAGAAGCAGAAATCTATTTCTACTTCAACTGCTGAGGCTGAATACATTGCAGCTGAGAGTTGTTGTGCTCAGTTGTTGTGGATGAGAAATCAGCTCATGGACTATGGATTATCATTCTCAAAAAATTCCTATTTATTATGATAATCAAAGTGCTATTGCTATGATAGGAAATCCGGTACAACACTCTCTTACATAGCACATCAGTATCAGATATAACTTCATAAGAGAACATGTCATGGAAGGAACCATAGAGCTTCATTTTGTTCCTACTGAACAGCAGCTGGCTGATATCTTCACAAAGCCATTACCTGAAGCAACATTTACAAAGCTTGTGAATGAACTTGGTATGGTTAATTGGGACAAGTAAATTTTTATTTTATCTATTTGATCAAATCATGATGTATATTGATCAAATACTGATATGTCCTAAATGTTATGATTTTTAGTTGTTAAGCTAGAAATATTTGATGTATTCTATTTTTATATGCATGAAAAATTAAGTGAATTTATTTGCTAATTGTGCATGTTCGAATAAATATATCACTGTCATCATTACACATCGGTCTAGGGAGACGCGCCTTAAAAAGAAATCTTTTGGTTAATTCATTAAGTTAACTATACACTTAATCATTAATCAGTCCTCTAGTCCCTTGATATTTCATTGGCTATTTAACCGTCATTTCATCTCAGACATATCATCTTCTATTCTCACACAAAACCATTCTCTCTCCTTTAATTCTCACTATTTCCTTCCTCGTAAAAATGGTTCTTGTAAACATGTTTATGAACTATGAAAACTTCAATGTCGAGGTCAGTTGTGGTGACTGGGAACAGGAATGGCACGTCACTGCCATTCCTGATGAGATATGGAACTTGGTTCCACAAGAGGTTCGGATAAATCTCTTGTTCTTTGAGATGGACTATCAACTCCATCTTGATCGCTTGGAAGAAGAACGGAGAGAGGCTCTTCTTCAGCAAGAACGAATCATCCGTCTTGCTGTGCTAGTTGTCAGCAACAGGAGGAACTAATCGATAGCTTTCCTTCTTAGACCAAGGCTATTAATGTTCACCATCTTAGACTAGGATTATCTTTTAATCTTTTGCATGTAATCTACAAATTTCATAAAATGTACTCTTTTGATATTTTAATGAAATTTTTTTTGATTACAAGATTTAGTCTTTGTTTATCTCGTATTATGTGCATATGAATGTTCTCTTTGAAGCTTGTTAATCTTTACTTCATCTACTTGAACTATATTTCTTGATGAATGTTTTGATTAAAATTGTGGTTACTAATAAATTTGTGATAATTTGACAAACAAATGTTAAATTTGAATCGACATATCCTGAGTTAGTCAAATCCTGACAGAAGAAAGGTCTCAAATCCTGATGACAGGTCAGCACGTTCTAATTCAGATTATTAGTGTTAATCAATCTCTGAGTAAGCTTTATTGTTGCAATTAAGTGTCCCACTTAATTAATGATTATTGGTGGATTATCATATAAACAAATTTCTACAATTTTGTCTTGATATAACTGTATGTATTTTGTATTTACTTCCGCAATTTCATCCAACGTTAAAATCAATTACTCAGATATTATTTCCTGTTCGAAGTCAAATTTGCTAGGTTACCTTCTTCATACAAGTGTGTTAAACATATTTCTGAAAAGTGAAGCTATAAAATCAGAAGAAATTCTGTGACACAGTTCATCATACACATAGTTTCACTGCACACATCTCACACTTACTCTCTCGCACAAGATATTCACATCATGACAACTTTTGAAGTTTCACCAATCTTCAGTCAAACCACAATCATTCATGGAAACACATTTGGCACTAACAATTACTTAGCTCTGCTTATACATCAGCATTTACCATCATCTTTTCATGATATTCAGGATTTTCTCCTTCTATGTCCAATTGGATATGCTCTCACAAATCCTGTTAAGGTGTCATACATGGCTGTCATGCAGGTCTGGAATACAACAGTTGTAAATTCAACATATAATGGCTTTTCTTTTGAGTTTAAGGACTAAAGATATGAAGTTGATGCTGACATTATGCTTCAAGCCTTGAGATTGCCTGCTCTTCATGGTGATCCTGATACTCACACCAATGAGCAGTTATTTGATATGCTAAGGAATTTAGGCTATCAAGGAGAAATCACAACCATTGGGAACTGGTCAGAACCAAACTGAAAAGAGAGAGGAACTTTTTCTTTGACTGCATCAGTAGATGTTTCTTGAATAAGACAACAAACTTTGATGTTCTTCCATTCTCTGAGAATTGGGTACTCTCTTCTTAACTCTGGTAATTTTGATTATGGTAATACTATATTACAGTTCATAATTGCTATGATAGCAGATGCTTCAGGAATAATAGGGTATACTAGATTTTTATAACTGATTTTCACTTATCTATGCCCTAATGATATTTTTGATGATGATAAATTACTCCCTGTTTTTCAAATTTCTGAAAAAGCAATCACTGATCATATCAAAAGGGATGAAAATAATAAATTTTCAGGACTACCCTTTCTTCCTAGAGAGGTCAGGCAATTTCTGTTGAGAAATAGACATACTTCTACAAAAGTGCCTGCAAATCCTGATGTTGGCACCTCCGTTACAATTCCTAATGCTAAGACTCAAGAAATCACCCATCTTGTTTCTAGCCCAAGCATTTCTTTTTCCAAACAGCAAACACAACAAGCCTCTAAATTAGCCTCCTATGTTGTCTCTCAAAAAACATCAGTTGTAACAAAGAAAAGGTTGCTTAAGAAATCTGTCACATCTGGAAAGATAGCTAAACAAGTCTCACTAAGTGAGAGTGAGAAGAAAGAAGACTGCTTTCCAATCAGGAAAATAAGACTGATCATTCATAAAGATTCTGAATCAGATGATCAGATGCCAATAGGGTCCCTGTCTAAAATCAAGAAGTCCATTGATCAAAATCCTGATGACTTGATTGACACTACTGGAATCAAGGAGCCAACTACTGATGCTAGTGCTCTGCTTGACAAGCTTCCAGTAATTGAAGCAACTGCTGAACACAAGAAAACTCCAAAGAGTCAGTTGAAAAGAAGAAGTGAGGAAGTAGTTGGATATATCAGAAAGAAGAAGAAGACTCAACCTCTTGGCAAGGATGTTAGTACACAAGAACCTATGTCTCAAAGAGATTTAGCAACTGCAACACATACAGTCACACAAGAACCATCTTCTCAAAGGGAAGATGCAGATGCTGAGGCTGCATAAATCATTGTTAATATTGCTCAGAGTGATCTTCTTGCAGACTATGTTCGACTACTTCAGGAAAAGCAAACTCATCAGGAGATACTGTTACGAGTGGATGCAATCATTGATGATCCTATTTTTGAGAAGAGCACACAAGAACCTTCACCAAGCATTGCTGAAGCAGCTCACATGTCTTAGACTCTACAAGAATGATCAGTTCAAAGTACTGATACTGGTCTTTCACCTTCTCCTGACAGATCAAATACTGATGATACAACAGTTTCTACTGAGAATCATCCTTCAACTGCACTAGCTATAATTGATGATTCATTACTAGTTGCTAGTTTGAAAAAGCATCCTAATGTGCTGTTTGTTCCTCCACTTTCAACACTTCCACTTGAGGAATCACCTTTAGGTATTGTTAACTTCTCATATATTCTCATATTTGTATGATTATAAATAGTCTCTTATTTGAGGTTACCTCTATTTATATGACAAGCATACAACTCTTCTCATCCATCTCTTATTTCTTTGCTATATGTGTTATTGAGCCTTTCTGTGAGACTGTGTGAAAATAAAAAAAAATGAAAAATATTTTGAGTGGCAGTCTTCTGTACTGGCAAAAAGAGAGGTAGTTTTGAGACAAGAATCTTATAAGTTTTTCTTTACTTATAAAGTTTCTTCTGTGAGAATAATATTACTCTTAAAAGTAATATATTGTGTGAGAAGTGATGAGATCACTTGAAAAGAACAGAGAGATTTAGGTGTTACTATGTTTTTGTTTCAGGATCACATCAACCACAGGCATCTCTTACAAAGAATCTGGATAAAGGCAAGGCAATTCTGCCTGATTATGCATATTCTTCTGATGGATTGTCTGACTCTGACAATGATAGTGATGATGATGATCCTGATACTGCTCCGCTTAAGTCTTCAATTGATGCATCTAAGAAGTCCAATGTTGGTTCTTCATCGCACTTCACTGAAAATCCTTCTTATTACAATCCTGATGTTGAGTATTTCAGACAGACAGAATGGAATTATAAATGGAGACGTGCAAATACTTCTATCTCATCTGCTGTTGGCCTGCAACATATTCATCGTGCTTATGATGAAATTCAAACTCCTGATCTGAAGTTGCATCTTAAGGCCACAACTATTTCTGTGAAAAATACCGTCAAAGATGTTGTTAAATCTCAAGAAAGCATGGCCTCTAGACTTTCCTCCTTGGAAGATGAGGTTTCTCCTATAAATGATAAACTGGATGCTTTGTTTTCTCTTCTTTCAAATACTGATGCCAAAAAGGGGGAGAAGATAGCTGCTACAAAATGTACACCAGATTTTATTCAGACAAAGGACAAAGATATTGATGATGATTGTGATAAGAATAATCCAGTTACAGATGTTCAAATTGCTTCTACTGCTCAACAACTTCAACATTCTAAGAAGAATGATTCTTCAGGACAAAGAAAGTCTACTGGTGCTTATAAAGCCAAGCACAAGACTACGGTTGGTGCTCCTGAGGATGATGATATTACAATCTCAAATTTAGCAGAAGCTAAATAGATGTTCTTTCCTTACAGACATAAGGAAACAGGTGAAGAGATTGTCTTGTACTACAAAGACAAGAAGTTTGAGTAAAAGAATACTAGGAGTGCTCTTGGGTATATAACTGAAGAATTTCCTGATCTAACACCTGAAGATGCAGTTATGCAACAAAAGGAGCTTTTGGCTCAAATTGAAGCTGAAGCTAAGACTGCTAAAGGAAGAGGAAGAGAGGTGGTAGATTTGCAAGAGCAAGAGGAAAAGGAAGAGGTGGAAGAACTTCTGAATCACGGCGAGTGACTGCATTAAACTCTACTTTTCTGAACTTTCTATCCAGAGAAGGTTATGTTCCTGTACAAGGAAATGAAGAAGATAAAGAAGTTCGGAAGCCAGAAGAGTGGATTGTACCAAGGAAGAAAAGATCAGCCACTGACATTGATCAAGCTGATACAGCAAATCAGAATGTAACTCCTGATGTAGACACAAATCCTGAGATAAAAGCAGATCATGATGCTGTGAACCTGATAACTGATTTTAACTCTGATGAAAAAGTAATCAAAGAATTAAATAAGTCAGCTCTTTCTCTGGTAAACACTTCTCATATTTCAGAGGCTGATGAAAAAGGAAAGATTAATAGAAGGGAAGCTGATCAAGCATGCAAAGAACATTTACAGAGAGTTTTAAAATCAAAGAGGGAGCCATGGCATAAAGCATAAGGGAAGACTGTTGATTTTTCTTCAAGCTATGTTCCTCTCGGCAAGAAGAATAGAAGATTGAAAGACATCCATGTATTCAATTATTCTAAAGGGTTCAAGCATGTTAAATTTGTGTCAGCTGGGTTAAAAGATTCTATCTCAGAATAGGAAGGTGTTGATAAGTCCATCAAGAAGCCTTCTTGGGTGGTATACAATGAAAAACTAAAACTTATCAAATCTTGAACCAGATGAGGCATTGGTCATTCCATCATGGATATCTTGGAATCTGATCTGCTTGATACATATACTCTGACAGAAAATCTTGATGAAAGAATTTCTCCTTCACATCTTGAGAAAGTTGAAGCTGTGAAGATTGTTCATAGAAAGATAAATGATAATGATGTCAAAGAAGAGATTATGTACTTTTTCAGAGATGGTAAAGTAAAAAGCTTTATATTGCAGCAACTCTTAATGAAGACTGTGACAGAATTGAAATACATTCACTATCTTCTTAGAGTTGAGAACAAAGTCACCAGAAACTGGTCTTCTATGATACTTGAAATGATCAGAAGAAGAGTCATGACAAAGGATGATAAATACAATGGTGATTATGTTCCTAAGTACAGAACTTATACAGGTCAAGAAATACAGATGAAAAAGGGAGTTGCAGTGCTACAAGTTTTTCTCAACAGTCTTCAGTTATCCTTCAGTCCTGATCATGAAGACGTCAGTTTAAGCTTCATGTTAATTGGTGATCTTGAGATAAGCAAAAGTTCAATTTCTAAGTTAAGATCAGCTATCTATCAGCTTGGAGAAGACACTGAAGAGAAGAGAGAGTTGAAGAAAAAGCTTGTTAAAGTCCTACGAGGTAAGGAGGAAGAAAGATTAAAGAACTTTCTTGGAATAACTATCAGTTATCTGAAGATACTGAAGTAAGCTTTACTCCTTGTACATTTTGTAGATTGGTTTTGGCATCATTGAGAATGGAATTTATGCTTCATTGCATTAAGCATAAATTGGGGGAGATTATTATATATTGGATTCTCAATGATCAAGAAGAAGCTCAGGATCTGGCTATTCAGATGTCATCAGGATCTAATGTACCATCAAGATTTGGTATGTTATCAGGATTTGTATGACATCAGTATTTGAAGACAGTCAGCATTAGAGGATTTGTTCTGTTCCTTATAATATGGAGAAGATATCTGTTACTTCTGAGAGATAGGACTTTATCTGTTTCATTTAAGATATGTATCAGTTTCAGTTAGTTTTTGATAATGCATATCTTAGATTAATCTGTTGTAGCTGTGTAGTATATAAACACATTTTAGGTCATCACTTACTGTACAACACTCGAGGATCATTCGACCTAACAGCTCTCAAGAACATCAGTATTTCTTGAGAGGATTTTGTAACAGTTTTTATCAGATATATAAATAGCTATTATATTTTATTACTTGTTCGAAACATTTATACAATTGTATCCAACCCCCCTTAAACAATTGTATCTTTACTGGGTAACACCCCACCTGCTGATTCAGATTCTACTGGACATTCGGTTCCGGGTGCATCTTTTCAGTTTACTCCACACCCTGTTCCATACTATAAGTATGAGGCTCTTCTTTTGGAGCAAGAAGCCCTGTTGGCACAGATCCGGGAACTACAACACATTATCAGGACCATAGATGTGGATAGAAATGTGAAGGAACTTCAGAATGAGATTCAGGTGACCCAGAGAGTACTTAAGGCAAGACTTCATGGAGCTACTTCAAAGTATGCAGCCCCAGATGCTCTTATGGGGTGGGCCAGAGAGGTATTGGAGGATTTGGAGAGGCTTGGTGGACCAGAGTCTCCTTGAATATAAACGACGAAGCTTATGTGACAACCTATATATGTATAATAGTGTGTAATGTGTGCTATCAGACTTTTGGTTGGTATATAAATAAACTAGACTTATTGAATAATGGATAAGCCTGTTGTACCTTTGCTTTTAATAAAACGTTTCACGCTTGTACTACCAAACTTTGATATATATCAGTACCTTTCCTTTTTCCAGCATTGTTCTTTACTTTACCATACATGTTTTATCTTAATGCACCAGTTATAAAACTTTTATGATAATATGTACCCTTTTTTCCTTAATTGTTTACATTCTGTAGAGAAGCATGCAATTTACTTAGTTCAACGATTGAAAATGTTTTCAAACAGAGATAATTATGTTTTATAAAAACCTTTTCATAAAAAGGATTTGTTTTAAAGGATAAATAAATTATTTGATTCTTTATAGAAAATGCCCCTAGAAGAAATACCCGTTCTACCAACCAAAATGAAGAAACCAGCAACAACAACAACAACAATACCCAAGACAACAATAACCAGAATACAAATCCAGGTCCCATAGACCCAACTGTAGCCCAGATTCTTCAGATCTTAGCTCAACAAACAGTCCACCGGACTCAGCAACAACAGAGGCAGACTAATCCTCAGGTAACCTTTAAGACCTTTCAGGCGGTGAATCCACCAGAGTTTAAAGGTTCTATAGATCCGATTGAGGCAAGGGTCTGGTTGAAAGAGATTGAAAAGGCATTTGCCGTAGTCAAGGTGAGAGAGAAACAGAAGACTGAGTATCTGAAGAATGAAGCCACCAACTGGTGGGAAACTGTTAAAGTGTTGGAAGGTACAAATGATGTTACCTAGGAAAGATTCAAGGAGTTGTCTTTCGAGAAGTATTTCCATCAGTTTGTTCAGGACCAAATGGAATTGAAAATTCTGGAGTTAAAGCATGGGAATATATATCAGTGGCGGATTATGAAAGTAAGTTTGAGGAGTTTTCTAGGTTTGTGCCATCCTATGTGGACACTGATAGGAAGAAGTCTAAGAGGTTTCAGCAGGGACTCAAGCCATGGATCCGAAGGAAGGTGGCTATATTTGAATTGGACACGTATGCGGGAGTTGTGCAGAAAGCCATGATTGCGGAGACAGAAAGTGAAATGTCTTAAAAGGAGAAGGAAAGTAAGAAAAGGAAGTTTGAGGGAAGAGAAGGACAGTCACAAGCAGGTAATTTTCCAAATTTGAATCAGAAGAAAGGAAAGTTCCAGCCCGAAAGGAATTTCAACAGGCTGAATATAGGAAACGAAGGCCAAGGTAACCGTCCAGCCACTGGGAATCAGCCAACCCAGCAGAGGCCAACTATACCAGATTTCCAAGTCTGCGGGAAGAAGCATGGTGGAGTTTGCAACAAGTTGAATGTGGTCTGCTATAAATGCAACTAGAGGAGGCACTATTTAAGGGAGTTTCGTAATCAGCCAGCCAGAGAGCCAGTCAACAAGGATCAGCCTACGAGGAATTTGGCAGGCAAAGTTCCAGCAATTGGGTATACCTTTTTCAAGTGCGGAAAGCCAGGGCACATAGCAAGGGATTGCAAAGCACCAGTTCCAGTAAATAATACACTACGAATCATGGGAGCCCCTCCAACATTGAATGAACCTCCCAGAGCTAGGGTTTATGACATGTCTGTAAAGGATGCTATCATGGATACTGATGTTGTGGCAAGTACGCTTACTGTGAATTCTTTATGTGCTAAAGTGCTAGTAGATTCGGGAGCAACTCGATCATTTATTTCTCAAGATTTTGTTGATAAGTTGAATTGTCCAATTGAATTGCTAAGTGAAATTATGACGGTAGAATTAGCAAATCAGGAACGTGTATCGGTTAGTCAAGTGTGTAAGAGCTGTGAGATTGAGATTTCTGGAAATAATTTTGCTGCTGACTTGATACCATTTAAGTTAGGAGAGTTTGACGTTATTTTAGGAATGGACTGGCTATCTAAGCGTGATGCTCAAATAGACTGTCGTAACAAGAAGGTAATCCTGAAAAATGCTAGATGAGAAAGTGGTGACATTTAAAGGCTAGAAGCAAACAAAGAAGTTCTTGATGATAATTCAAGCCAAGAAGTTATTGCAACAAGGATGGGAGCACTTTATTGCGTATCTGATAGATAAAAGTCGGGAGCCGGCAAAACTGGAAGACATTCATGTGGTAAATAAATTTCCAGACGTGTTTCCCGATGAATTACCTGGACTTCCTCTAGATAGAGAAATTGAGTTTGCAATGGACTTAGCACCTGGAACAGAACCAGTATCTAAGGCCCCATATGGAATGACGCCAGTTGAAATGAAAGAACTGGCAAAACAATTACAGGAATTGTTAGAGAAAGGAGTGATTCAACCCAGTGTATCCCCATGGGGTGCACCGGTACTATTTGTTAAGAAGAAAGATGGAAGCATGAGGTTATGCATTGACTATCGAGAACTCAATAAGCTTACGATCAAGAACAGGTATCCATTACCTCGAATCAATGATTTGTTTGATTAGCTGAAAGGAGCCAAGTACTTTTCTAAGATTGATTTGAGATCCGGATATCACCAATTGAAGATCAAGCCTGAAGATATACCAAAGACAGCTTTCAGAACAAGGTATGGTCATTATGAATTTTTAGTGATGTCTTTTGAATTAACCAATGCCCTAGCAGCATTTATGGACTTGATGAACAAAATTTTCAAGGAAATTTTGGACAAGTTTGTAATTGTGTTTATCGATGATATTTTGATCTACTCAAAATCAACGGAAAATCATGTGGATCATATAAACACAGCTTTAGAAATTTTGAGAAAAGAGAAATTATATGCCAAGTTTTCAAAGTGTGAATTTTGGTTACAAGAAGTTCAATTCTTAGGAAACGTAGTAAGTCATGAATGAATCAAAGTAGACCCAGTGAAGATTGAAGCTATTATGAATTGTGAAAGGCCAAAAACACCAATATAAGTGAGAAGTTTCTTGGGATTAGCAGGATATTATCGATAATTTGTTCAAGATTTCTCGAAGATTGCGACACCTTTGACAAAGCTTACCAGGAAAAATGAGAAGTTTATATGGAATGAGAAGTGCGAGGAAAGTTTTCAACAATTTAAGAAGAGGTTAATCACGGCACCTGTTTTATCACTTCCATATGATCAAGGGAATTTTGGAATCTATAGTGATGCTTCTCATAAGGGACTAGGTTGTGTTTTGATGCAACAGGATAAAGTCATTGCATATGCGTCTAGACAACTGAAACCTCATGAGCAGAAGTATCCTACTCATGACTTGGAACTAGCAGCGATAGTACTTACCTTGAAGATTTAGAGACACTACCTATATGGAGAAAAATGCGGGATCTATACGGATCAAAAAAGTTTGAAGTATATATTCACGCAAAAAGAGCTTAACATGAGACAGAGGAGATGGTTGGAGTTAATCAAAGACTATGATTGCACGATTAACTATCATCCGGGAAAAGCAAATGTGGTGGCAGATGCGTTAAGCAGAAAGTAAAGACTGAACGTATTGACAATACCGGAAGAGTTATACAAGGAATTTCAGAGATTGGAATTGGAAGTCAGATTTAGTAAGCTTGATGAAGCAAAGATGTATAGTATGACTTTTGAGCCAGAATTTTTAGAAAAGATAAGAAGATGCCAAAAGGAAATAATGGATCAAGATATCAATCGTTTGGTTGGAGAAGAATTATGCACTCAAAAAGAGGATCAAGGTATTCTCAGATTTTCTTCCAGAATTTGGATTCCACCAGTGACAGAATTGAAGAATGAAATTCTACAAGAAGCTCACACCTCAAAGTATTCCATCCATCCGGGAAGTACCAAGATGTACAGAGACTTAAAAGATAATTATTGGTGGTCAGACATGAAATGAGAAATCGCGGAATCGGTTAGCAAATGTTACACGTGTCAAAGAGTTAAGACAGAGCACCACACACCAAGCGGATTATTACAGCCATTAGAGATTCCAGAATGGAAGTGGGAGCATATTGCTATGGATTTTATAGTTGGCTTACCAAGGACGAAAGAGAACCACGATTCTATTTGGGTTATAGTGGACAGACTAACCAAGTCAGCGCATTTCTTGCCTATCAATGAAAGATTTTCACTGGATAAGTTGGTTCACATGTATTTGAAGGAAATAGTATTTCGTCACGGAATCCCTGTGTTTATTGTATCTGATCGAGACCCACAATTCAATTCAAGACTGTAATAACCCCAATTTTTGGAATTTTTGAAACACGGATGAATAGTAACTTTTGTTGATGATGCTGATTAAGGAAAATTATCAGATCACACTATATAGGAGTACTGTTATGGAAATTCTAAGATCGTATTAGTATTCCATAAAGTAAATAAGTGTGTGTAAAGATCGTAAGAATCCAAATTCGAACACTTTGATTTTTCCCAAAAATCCACCAGATACTGAAAGAATTGAGTATAAGGTAACATGATTAAAAGGATTTAATTCAAGGATTATAAAAGAGGATCATAAAAGAAATATAAAATATTGAGAAAGGTTTAGGGGAACCCAAGTAATAAGATCCCGGGTATGATCCCTCAAACAATAAACGAGAATGAAAGTTAAGCGAACCGTATAACAGATCAGCGGTCATTAACCAAGTAATTAGGGGTTAATCAAAGAGGTTAATGGACGATGATGTCATCACACCAACAAGAGGAAGACAAGTGTAACAAGATGACATAAGCAGATGACATAAGCATGACCAAAAAGGGAAGGAAGTGTTGGTTGATTATAAACCACACAAAATTTACCATGGTTAAAAGGTTAATTAATCAAAACAAAAAGGGAAAGCAACCAAGCAAACATCATCTCCCCCCCCCCCTCATTCTTTGCTCTCAGCTTTTCCATGAAAAGAAAAGGAGAAATTTTCAAAATTCAAGCTACACACCTTCAAAAATTAAGAGGTTTGTTTCCTTAGCTTCCATAATTCATGACTTAGTTATGTTATGAGTTTGAAGTCAAGATTCCAAGGTTTACTAAGCTAATCAATTCATCAAAGTTCTAGGTGAATAGTGTTTTCAAGAAACTAACTTTGTGTTTTCTTATGTTTTCTTCAAGATCCAAGCTTAGTAGAGATATTTAGGGGTTACTTAAGGCTTCCTAAGTGATTCTCCACTCTCCAAGGAAGGTATAACTTCTCAAACCCTTAATCTTAAGTTTTGTTGGTTTGGATTCCATAATGTTTAGATGATGGGTTAGTGTAATGGGTGTGTACTCATGTTTAGTGCTTGTTATGAGTAGTATAGTTCATGAGAAGCATGGTTATTGAAAATTTAGAGATTGGTTGGTTTTGTAATGTTTTTGGAATGGTAAATCTTGGTTATTAGTTAATGAACTTAAGTAAGCTCTTTGTTCATGATTGAGAAGTAGTATAAATTGGAAATCTTGAGTTGTTGGGGCTGTTGTAGCAAAGAATGGATGAAGTTTGGTTGTAGTGGTGATTGTGGGTTGAATTGTGAATTGATTGGAATGGTTTAAATTTGGAAATCGCGTAAACATAGCCGTCGTAATGCCCAATTTACTATAGACTGCTTTTGTTCTTAACATCAGGACCGTGAACTCACTGTTAGGTTTTGACCATTGCCATGATTAGATATTTCATGTTACGAGCTTCATTTTGATATGTGGTTCGCTTGAATCCGATGTACGGTTTAGGAGAAACGATCATTTTAAGTAACGGCATTTCGCGACCGAACCATTACCCCTCGCCTTACTTTGAAACCTTGGTTAAGGTCCTTAAATGACTAATTGGAGTATGAAACAATTATGTAAAGTGGATTAGCCAGTTGGTAGGGTACTCGCGAAAGAATCGCCTTAAAATTCTTAATGGTTAATTTAATTAAAATGGTGGAGCCAAGGGTACTCGAACGACTTATGTAATTCGTTAAGCGTAGAAGTGACCATAAGCGAACGTTATGGTTCAATTGGTTAAAGTCTAGTTTCTTAAGAGACCGGGGTTTAATTCCGACTTATGTTGTTGTTCATAGGTTATCGACCCACTCTAAGCTTAAGTTTATCCGGGAACACTCAGGCAAGTTTTCTACCTGTTATACTGTTGTTGTGATGTAAATATATGTATATGCATTATCTTGTGATAAGTGCATGATTGTTATTAGCAAATCTTGCGATATATTGGAGCATGTGATATGATATTTATATGCATGCTTGTTTCGTAATCTTGATATCTAATTGTTGATTCAATGCTTATAAGTTGCATAATACCTATGCTAGAGATAAGCAGTAGTTGCGTATACCCTTAGTATAGGGGACCCAAAGGTGAACATATTGCTAAATCGGGAGTCGATGTTCCCGAGTATAATATATATATATGTATATATATATTCATAAGTCCTCGAATGAATATTCAAACTAATATTCATTAATTAAAATAAAGTTATCGAATAAACCTTATTCGATTAATAGTTTTGAAAACTATATCTATATATAGTTTGAATATTCATTCGAGGACTTATGACTCCGTTTATTTTATTTAATAAATATTATTTTGAATATTCATTCGAGGACTTATGACTCCGCTTTTTTATTAAATAATATTCTTTATTTTATTAAATAATAATGTTTCGATAATCAAACTCATTTTCGATTATTCAAATAAAGATCGTACTTTCGTATAAGTATATCTTTGATTATTTATTATTCATTTCAAGTATGAGTTTTAAAACTTTTACTTCAATTATTTTTATAAGGATTATCCTTATGGGAATATTATTTAAATAATAATATTCAGATATTTTCTAATATATCGGGACTGATTTATTTCATTAAATCAGCATTACTCCAAACATTCTTAAAAATGTTTTCGAGTCTTCAAAATGATTTTAAGAGTTAGAGCGGATCCCAAAAACTCGTTTTCGGATTTAAGATCTTCCTTTCGAAGGAGAGTTGAATATTCGCTCAAAAATCTTAGGGATCCGGCTCTGTTGTGTATTTTATATTCGCAACGTGGTTGCTGTTTTGAGAAAACAATTTGATTACTTGCCCAATGTTCGGGAAGTAAGTCCATCTAATTGAGTCGGCATAAGCGACAGGCCGGGGTACGGTCTTTGAAAGTGTAAGAGGTTGGATGACAGTCCATCCATGCGTGAGTGGCCGGGTAACGGTCTAGCGCGAGGTCCTAATGCGGCCAGGGTGATGACCGGCGAGGAATTTATCCATCTACAGTAGAAAAGGTTACTTAATTGTATTTTTGCCTGATCAGCAAGATATCGGGTTTATGCCAAAATTCTTTTCTTTCCAAATTCATTGGATATTGCAACTCTGTTCATACTTTACATGACAGAGGTTTTCAGGAAATGTATGAGAGTTATATAAGGATATATATATCATGACTTAATGAAGTATCTCATAACTTCATTTCTTTTGAATGATATTATAAAGATTGAATCTATTCAAATCTTGTCTTGTAGTCTCATCTATGTGATGAACTTTTGAAACTAATTATAACTTGAACGGTGGTAGTTCAAGTAGTATTCGGAAAAGATATAAGTATATTGGAGTATCTTTTAACTTCATCTTTTAAACTTATATCCAGTAAATGATTATCTTATGCATGTCAAAGATTTTCAGAAAAACGTTGAGACAAGGTTAGATATATGAGATCACCTTGCAACGATATTTTTATACAGTTATAAACTGGAACTCTGTGTATATTATGCATGGAAGAGGACTTCCAAGATTTTGAAAAGTATATATACATATATACTGAATATTTTGCGACTTGGTCGCGTTAAGATATTAAACTTGGTTCATTTCTTCTTGACCAAGACTTTCATGAGTACTATGAGAATGCTCATATATTGTAAATTATTATACATATTATTTCGGTGGGCTTGTTGCTCACCCTTGTTTTCTTCTTTCATCACACAATAACAGATAGACAAGATGAATAGGATCAAGCTCCCAATTCGCGAGCGCATAGGAAATGTTCCGCAGTTTCCTGTAGGCGTTGATGCCGTTGCATATGTAAATTATTCAGAAACCCTTTTTAAGGTGAACCGGTTCATAATTGTGGAATAAAATGACTTGTGTTATTTTTGGTATTCATCTTTGAGAGTATAACTTGTGGTGTGTGTGTGTATATTGTGGGGTCACAGTACGCAGTAGTTGGTTGATTATTAAGATTAAGTATTATTAAGGGAAATGGAACTCGTGACAATCCGGATCCCCGACCCTGGATTTGGGGGTGTTAAAAAATGGTATCAGAGCTAAGCGTTATAAACCTCAGAGATGATATGACGTTAAAATAATAAGTTCACTAAGATAATAAGAACTCTTGCCAAGCTCATAGTCGGACTACCTAACATAGTACTGACAGTTAAAACCCTTTTGGGAACCCTTATAAATATCGTGATAGAAGTGTCTCTCGTTATCGTATATGGTAGCGGGACTCCGAACCTTGAGGTTGAGGACCAACAACGCGATGATGTTATATTAGTTATTGGAGATCAGATTGTGGATCCGATAGAGCGTCCTAATGAGGGACCGGATGATGTTCATATTGAGGATGTAGCGGTTGAGGATGTTGTCCTAGAAGAGATTGTTGCTGAGGAGGATCCTGTGGAGGATCCTGACAAGAATGAATAAAGAACCACCGAGGAATTGATAACCATGGTTAGGGAAACTACCAGAGGTAGGATTGGTCGGTCACTACCGGAGGTTCGTTCAAGTTTGTAAAGATAGTAGCCCCTTTAACACGGCTTACTCGTAAGACTGAGAAGTTTGAATGGATAGAGAAATGCGAGAAAAGCTTTTAAGAACTGAAGCAAAGGTTGGTGACGACCCCTATGTTGGCGTTGCTGGATGGAAAAGGAGATTTTGTTATTTGTAGTGATGCTTCGCATAAGGAATTCGGGTGCATCTTATACAACACAAGGTAATCGCGTACGCGTCAAGACAATTAAGGGAATATAAAATTCGATATCCCCACCTATGAGCTTGGGCTCGTGGCAATAGTTTTACCCTAAAATTGGAGGCACTACTTGTATGGAGAGAAGTGCGAGATTTACACAAGCCATAAGTGCTCTAGTGCATTTTCACGCAGAAAGAGCTCAACATGCGCCAAAAGAGGTGGTTAGAGCTAATCAAGGATTACGATTATGAGATTCTTTATCATCCAGGGAAAGCCAAAATGGTGGCTAATGCCCTTAGTATAAAAGAGAGACTCAAGATGAAAATGTCTTTGGGAGAGTTGATAAGAGATTTTGAGAAAATGGAAATAGAAGTGAAGGTAACCGGAGCCGGTACCGAAAAGCTGTTTGAGATTGCAATACCCAACCGTAATAGTAGTTTGGTAAAGGTTTAATTCGTGTAATCGCGGTAAGCGGGCTATCTATCTTTGAAGGTACTATCTTGAGATAAGCCAGGACCATGTTACGAAATGACTAAATGAACCTTTGAGATGCATGTCTCCCAATAAAGACATATGGTTGTACTAACCTGCTATCATTGCTTTGATTGAAACTCTTCTGCAATTTTATCTGCTTCATGTCATGAAAGTACGTCAGGAGCTGGAGTGTTCTTCATGAATTATGAATGGTGATTATGTTAACTCCTTAGAAGAATTCGATACGAGAGGTATGGACTCCATATGGTTAGCTATTAAGATTCCAAGGAAAACGAATGACTACCGTAGGTCCGTGGTGGACTATAGTAATGCATCAATGATTCTTTGAATAATGTGCTGATTACAACCGCGAGAGTTGTATGGTAATGAATGTTGAGATTAAGTACCACTAATCGAGTTGTGGTGGTGTATAAGTTATCATTGTTAGGCTAATTAAGTCGATTATCTACCTATTGAATACTTATTCTTTCTTATCAATAGAGAGTAGTATTACTATACGAGGAAGGTTGCGGTGCAAGCATAGAATTCTAATAATGATGATGTCTAGAATGAAATCCCAGATTCGATTTCGATGTCGAGGGAGTTTCAAAGGTGATTGTTTATAAGCTCGAGCAAGAGCATGGGTCCATAGAATGATGGACAGAATAGCAAAAAAAAAAAAATTATTCATGTGAAATGCGATGTTATTATACTTGATGTTGATTTATATACATATATGTTTTGATTCTCCTATGATAAACCTCTATAGTTCAGAGGTAGATTCCAAGCCAGATATTTTGTGGCAGTATATTTTTTATATATATATACAATTCTCTTCAATTCGTTCTTTTCTCTCCTTTTCATTTCATGTAAGCTGAGAAGAACAATCCTTCCAGAAGGGGAGGTATTGCCGAATGACTATCTATCTATGTGATAGAAGCCTAGTAGGATACCACATGTTGTTTAATTGCTTGTCAAGTACTAAAGGCTGGCCACCTTCTGTACTAACTATGTGATATAACAAGTGTTCATGATCATAGTGATCTCTCAATAAATTCTTTTACTTCTATACGATGGATCAAGCTTTCAAAGATAGAAGCAGCTAGGAAGGAGTAGTATCAGTGCGGTGGTATTCCGAATCTAACGCGTTCGTGATACTAAGGTTGACACAATTATTAAAAGGTTATAGAATGCTAACGAGCAAAAGTGTAACCAGTATAGTATTATGTACGGAAGATAGTAATGACTACGAACTGGAAAAGAATGGGTATTGAGAAGCAAAAGCTATAATGCTAGAAGCTATGATGAGAGTCTGTGCAATAGACTTGAGAGAAATTGGAACGATCACTTAACACGGATTGAGTTTCCTTACGATAATAGATCATATATCAGTATTGAGATATCGCCTTATGAGATCCTTGAGGGAAGACAATGTCGATCTCCCTTATGTTAGGATGAAGTTGTAGAGCGCAAGATGCTCGGACCCGCAGTAGTCCAAGGGACCAATGATATAATAGATCTAATCAGAGGACGGCTGGTAATAGCTCAAGATGGACATAAGAAGTATATTGATTTGACACAAAATGAAAAAGAGTAGGAAGTAGGGGACCTAGTGCTGTTATAGGTATTCCCTTGGAAAGGAGGGATGTGGTCCGGAAAGAAAGGAAAGCTAGGCCCACGAATTGTTGGACCCTTGGACATATTGGGAAGTTAACATATAAGCGCATAGGCATGCAACTAAATGTAACCTATATGGAGCAACCGGGAAAGGTTATAGATTGAAAAGGAACAAGTGCTTAGGAGAAGGGTTATTAAACTAGTCAGAGTTTGATGGTAGAACCACAATGTGGGAAAATTGACTTGAGAGTTAGAAAGTGCAATGCTAAGAAAGTATCCCTATTCATTTTTATCTGATTCCGGGACGGAATCCTTTTAAGGAGGGGAGACTGTAATAACCCCAATTTTTGGAATTTTTGAAACACGGATGAATAGTAACTTTTACTGATGATGCTGATTAAGGAAAATTATCAGACCACGCTATATAGGAGTACTGTTATGGAAATTCTAAGATCGTATTAGTATTCCATAAAGTAAATAAGTGTATGTAAAGATCGTCAGAATCCAAATTCGAACACTTTGATTTTTCCCGAAAATCCACCAGATACTGAAAGAATTGAGTATAAGGTAACATGATTAAAAGGATTTAATTCAAGGATTATAAGAGAGGATCATAAAAGGAATATAAAATATTGAGAAAGGTTTAGGGGAACCCAAGTAATAAGATCCCGGGTATGATCCCTCAAACAATAAACGAGAACGAAAGTTAAGCGAACCGTATAACAGATCAGCGGTCCTTAGCCAAGTAATTAGGGGTTAATCAAAGAGGTTAATGGACGATGATGTCATCACACCAACAAGAGGAAGACAAGTAACAAGATGACATAAGCAGATGACATAAGCATGACCAAAAAGGGAAGGAAGTGTTGGTTGATTATAAACCACACAAAATTTACCATGGTTAAAAGGTTAATTAATCAAAACAAAAAGGGAAAGCAACCAAGCAAACATCATCTTCTCCCCCCTCTTTCTTTGCTCTCGGCTTTTCCATGAAAAGAAAAGGAGAAATTTTCAAAATTCAAGCTACACACCTTCAAAAATTAAGAGGTTTGTTTCCTTAGCTTCCATAATTCATGACTTAGTTATGTTATGAGTTTGAAGTCAAGATTCCAAGGTTTACTAAGCTAATCAATTCATCAAAGTTCTTGGTGAATAGTGTTTTCAAGAAACTAACTTTGTATTTTCTTATGTTTTCTTCAAGATCCAAGCTTAGTAGAGATAGTTAGGGGTTACTTAAGGCTTCCTAAGTGATTCTCCACTCTCCAAGGAAGGTATAACTTCTCAAACCCTTAATCTTAAGTTTTGTTGGTTTGGATTCCATAATGTTTAGATGATGGGTTAGTGTAATGGGTGTGTACTCATGTTTAGAGCTTGTTATGAGTAGTATAGTTCATGAGAAGCATGGTTATTGAAAATTTAGAGATTGGTTGGTTTTGTAATGTTTTTGGAATGGTAAATCTTGGTTATTAGTTAATGAACTTAAGTAAGCTCTTTGTTCATGATTGAGAAGTAGTATAAATTGGAAATCTTGAGTTGTTGGGGCTGTTGTAGTAAAGAATGGATGAAGTTTGGTTGTAGTGGTGATTGTGGGTTTAATTGTGAATTGATTGGAATGGTTTAAATTTGGAAATCGCGTAAACATAGCCGTCGTAATGCCCGATTTACTATAGACTGCTTTTGTTCTTAACATCAGGACCCGTTAAATCACTGTTAGGTTTTGACCATTGCCATGATTAGATATTTCATGTTACGAGCTTCGTTTTTATATGTGGTTCGCTTGAATCCGATGTACAGTTTAGGAGAAACGATCGTTTTAAGTAACGGCGTTTCACGACCGAACCATTACCCCTCGCCTTACTTTGAAACCTTGGTTAAGGTCCTTAAATGACTAATTGGAGTATGAAACAATTATGTAAAGTGGATTAGCCAGTTGGTAGGGTACTTGCGAAAGAATCGCCTTAAAATTCTTAATGGTTAATTTAATTAAAATGGTGGAGCCAAGGGTACTCGAACAACTTATGTGATTCGTTAAGCGTAGAAGTGATCATAAGCGAACGTTATGGTCTCGAATGACTCTGTTTATTTTATTTAATAAATATTATTTTGAATATTCATTCGAGGACTTATGACTTCGCTTATTTATTAAATAATATTCTTTATTTTATTAAAGAATAATGTTTCGATAATCAAACTCATTTTCGATTATTCAAATAAAGATCGTACTTTCGTATAAGTATATCTTTGATTATTTATTATTCATTTCAAGTATGAGTTTTAAAACTTTTACTTCAATTATTTTTATAAGGATTATCCTTATGGGAATATTATTTAAATAATAATATTCAGATATTTTCTAATATATCGGGACTGATTTATTTCATTAAATCAACATTACTCCAAACATTCTTAAAAATGTTTTCGAGTCTTCAAAATGATTTTAAAAGTTAGAGCGGATCCCAAAAACTCGTTTCCGGATTTAAGACCTTCCTTTCGAAGGAGACTTGAATATTCGCTCCAAAATCTTAGGGATCCGGCTCTGTGGTGTATTTTATATTCGCAACGTGGTTGCTGTTTTGAGAAAACAATTTGATTACTTGCCCAATGTTCGGGAAGTAAGTCCATCTAATTGAGTCGGCATAAGCGACAGGCCGGGGTACGGTCTATGAAAGTGTAAGAGGCTGGATGACAGTCCATCCATGCGTGAGTGGCCGGGAAACGGTCTAGCGCGAGGTCCTAATGCGGCCAGGGTGATCACCGGCGAGGAATTCATCCATCCACAGTAGAAAAGGTTACTTATTGGTATCTTTGCCTGATCAGCAAGATATCGGGTTTATGCCAAAATTCTTTTCTTTCCAATTTCATTGGATATTGCAACTCTGTTCATACTTTACATGACAGAGGTTTTCAGGAAATGTATGAGAGATATATATGGATATATATATCATGACTTAATGAAGTATCTCATAACTTCATTTCTTTTGAATGATATTATAAAGATTGAATCTATTCAAATCTTGTCTTGTAGTCTCATCTATGTGATGAACTTTTGAAACTAATTATAACTTGAACGGTGGTAGTTCAAGTAGTATTCGGAAAAGATATAAGTATATTGGAGTATCTTTTAACTTCATCTTTTAAACTTATATCTAGTAAATGATTATCTTATGCATGTCAAAGATTTTCAGGAAAATGTTGAGACAAGGTTAGATATATGAGATCACCTTGCAACGATATTTTTATACAGTTATAAACTGGAACTCTGTGTATATTATGCATGGAAGAGGACTTCCAAGATTTTGAAAAGTATATATACATATATACTGAATATTTTGCGACTTGGTCGCGTTAAGATATTAAACTTGGTTCATTTCTTCTTGACCAAGACTTTCATGAGTACTATGAGAATGCTCATATATTGTTAATTATTATATATATTATTTCGGTGGGCTTGTTGCTCACCCTTGCTTTTTTCTTTCATCACACAACAACAGATAGACAAGATGAACAGGATCAAGCTCCCAATTCGCGAGCGGATAGGAAATGTTCCGCAGTTTCCTGTAGGCGTTGATGCCGTTGTAGCTGAGGTAGGATCTACCAATAGGCTAGGCTTTCAACTTTTGATGTACCAGACTTATGTATATTTATGAATTGTAATAATGTCAAGGAATATGTAAATTATTCATAAACCCTTTTTTAGGTGAAACGGTTTATGATTGTGAAATAAAATGACTTGTGTTATTTTTGGTATTCATCTCTGAGACTATAACTTGTGGTGTGTGTGTGTATATTGTGGGGTCACAGTACGCAGTAGTTGGTTGATTATTAAGATTAAGTATTATTAAGGGAAATGGAACTCGTGACAACCCGAATCCCCGACCCCAGATTTGGGGGTGTTACAAAGATTCTGGAGAAGTTTTCAAGAATGTTTGGGAACTAAGTTAAACAAGAGTACGACTTATCATCCGCAGACCGACGACCAAAGCTAGAGAACAATCCAAACAATAGAAGATATGTTGCATGTGTGCCATTGATTTTAAAAGAAATTGGGATGAACATTTGCCCTTAGTGGAGTTTGCTTACAATAACAATTATCTTTCCAGTATCGAAATGCCTCCCTATGAAGCTCTTTATTGACGCAAATGTCGATCACCCGTGTAATGGGATGAAGTCGGAGAACGTAAGATACTTGGACCCGAGTTGGTGCAACAGATAAAAGAAGTCGTGGAAGTCATCCAGAAAAGGCTAATTGCAGCACAAAATCGCCAAAGGAAATACGCAGATCAATCCAGAAAAGATGTGGAGTTCGAAGAAGGAGATCTAGTGTTACTGAAAGTGTCACCGTGGAAAGGATTATCGAGATTCAGAAAGAAAGGAAAGCTGAGTCCTAGATACGTCGGACCTTTTGAAATTTAGAAACGTGTCGGCAAGGTAGCATACGAGTTGGCCATTACCCCCGCACAAGGAGCACATTCATAATTTTTTCACGTCTCGATGCTTAAGAGATATAATCCAAATTCTAAGCATGTAATTGAGTATGAGCCGATAGAACTTCAGGCATATTTATCGTATGTAGAGAATCCAATAGAGATTCTAGAAAAGAGAGAAAAGATATTGAGAAATAAAGTTATAAAGTTAGTAAAAGTATTGTGGAGAAACCCAAAGGTTGAAGAGTCAACCTGGGAGTTAGAAAGTGATATGCGAGAAAAGTACCCTCAGTTGTTTATTTATGAGATTCTGAGGACATAATCCTTTCAAGGGGAGAGGATGTAATATCCGGGATATCGCGTGTAATTATTTATCAATAAATGATTAATAAAATGATTATTATGTGATTATTATATGAATTATCTGATAATTGGTAGTAATATTTAGATGTTTATATGTGATAAAATGAGAGTATGTTATTTTAATATTTCCAGAACTAAATATAGATAATTGTGATATTTTTCTGGTAATTTTTGGATCGTTATATGATTTAATAATGATTTATAGATTTAATAATTATTTTCTGAATAATTACCGGGAATCGTCCAGCTTCAACCGTTTTTATGTTTTTACAACCCGAAACTCTTCTGAAAACTCCTTCCTAACCTAATCTGATAATTCCAGACATTTTTCGTGTTTTGACTTTTTTGATCCGGATTACGGTTTGACCCGTGCTTATCCCGGCGCATAATTTTCGATACGATAATCATTTCGATATATCAACAAAACCCGTATTCTTGAAATAAGAGATATTATTACATTATTTTCGTATAAAGTGTTTTATAAGAAGTCCGGTTTGGATAATTATCCAATACGGGTATTAAATCAGATCATTTTTGCAATTACTTAGCCGCTAAGTAACTAATTTATCAATCCAATACGATCCAATATGAACCAATATTCCATAAATATATGTAGCCCTTTTATTATTTTATTTTATTCATATAAACATAATCTATCAGTAAACATATAGGATTTACAGAGAAAAACCCTAAAAACGTTGCGTTCTTTATAACCAAACCCACGAACGAAGGCGTTATCGAACTCTGATTCAAGCATGAAATATATCAAATCAAAGCTCTCGAAAAACTCTTTATGAATCAATCAACTATTTTGGTGCAGAAATTGAGGTATTTTTCTTATTTTATTATTTTATTTCGAATTAATTGTGGATTAAATTATGAAATTTTGTTCTTGATGTTGTTGATATGATTTGATGGCATAATCATGTAGATCTTTTCTTCCTGGACATTTTGATATATTATATGACTAAATTGGAGTCCAATAACATATAGAAATTGATATTTGATTCTCGGATTTTGAAATTAGGGTTTATAGCTTTGAATATTCTTAATTGAAATTTGGGAGTTTTTGATTTAAGGATTATTAGTCAAAATTGATTACATCATGTTGTAGACCGTTTAAAAACAAATTGATTGGTATATTTGAAACTACCAAACGATTCATGGATAGCTCCAATCAAGCTTCGCCGGAAAACAAGCCAAGGCGGCGGTGATATTTTCAACCGATTGTTCAGACCGATTTATGGAATTATTGACGATTCAGAGTTTACGATTGTGTTTCAGGAAAACAACAGGTGAATCCCCATGAGTTTCGTGCATTTCTGGGCTCGATTACAGGTGGCCAGAAAAAGCTCCAGTAGACGTTAATGGCGACTGGCCGGCAACGGACGGCGGGGAATCGTCGGAGAAGACGGCGAAATTACCGATAGGTCCCCTGTAGTTTCATGCCTTTCAAAACAGTCCCTGGAGTTTTAAAAACCTACAAAAATTGGATTACTGTTTAGTCATATTTTAAAAATGATATTTTTATTATTTTAAAAATCAGAAAAATAGTTATATAATTACTTTAAATTCAGAAAATTATTTTAATTATTTATTTATTTAAAAATAAATTGAAATTATTTTATTAATTGATCTTATAGTTTTTAATTATTTAATTAATAGATTAATTTATTATAAATTGATTAATTAATTTAATTAATTTTTAATTTTAATTGATTTAATAATTAAATTTAATTATTTATTTTTGATTTAAAAATTCTGAAAAATAGTTTCGAGCTTTAAAATATAATTTAAAATTATTTTCAAGGCTCGATAATTATTATAAAATTATTTTAAAGTCAGATTCGGGTGTTCGAACCCTATTATTTAATTATAAAATAATTCGGAGTCCAGTTTAAATTCTGAAAAATGTTCAAAAATTCGTATTAAATACGTGGAAAATCATTTTAACCCCGAATCTTCTTCGAATAATTATTTTAATTAAATATCTTACATGCTACGTGTTATATGTGCTCTGATTGATGCATAATATGACTGTATGTGCATTGTTTGACGGTTTTGTTCACAACTTTCAATCCGTACATCAGATTCGGGTGAAATGAAGGGTAGTTAGAAGCTTGTAACGAATAGAATGAGATGAGAATGAGTATTCATGTATTCATGTGATATTTAACAGAGGAAGTGAGGCGTAGAAAGGGAAAGCAAGTAGTCAGTGAGTGGGAACCAATTGACGAGCGCAAGTAGAGTGAAAGGGAATTGATAAGGCAAGTGATTCCGCTCTTTCTTATGATATATTGCAAGTACCCTTGAACTCTCTTCATTATGTTATTATAAATAGTCGTTGTTCTATATTGCAAGTACTTTGAAGTACTTAACCCTAAACCCTGATTCTTATTGATCTTGAGCCACAAGCCTGATTTCTTGTAAACCATTGATTGTTGAATTCTTGGATATAAACCACACCTATACGATACTACTCCACAAATACATATCTACCACATACTGATTCTTTGTAACCCTTGAACCCTTGGTCTTCTACTTTCTAATTCTTTCCTTGATTAAAACCCAACCTTTATGATTTCCTTGTTATACCTTCATGGAATTACATATCATCCTATACTTCGAGATAAATGTTGTTTATGATTCAGCTTATTGATTTACATTGCTTATCATATTGTTATTCTAGAATTGGAATGTTTTTAAATATGGACCAGATTCGTGGTCGGACCAGATTTGTGGTCTTAATAGGCAAATGTGTGCCTTGGATTCAGTATATAGAGCAAAGCTGGGAGCCTTGCTCGTAGTTAGTGTGTGACTGATCAGCAGCCTAACCTTGGTTTTTAAAATAAAAATGAATATCTAATTCTAGTCATTGCTTATCAGTAAACTTGATTCCTTATATCATTTCAATTGATCATTGTTAATCCCAGTGACTGTCATTATGACTTGCTGAGCTAGTTAGCTCACTCTTGCAAATCTGTTTATATTCTTTTCCAGTGAAAAAGGAAACTGGTGGTAGCGAGGATCCCCAAACAAGTGTGCGAGCTAGGTACCCAGGTTGAGATGGAATAAGTTATCAGTTGATGTTTGGCTTAGTTTGTGTTAATAGTTTGTAATAAAGTTTACTTCATTTGTAAGATAAATAAACTGGGATTTGGAACAGTATAATATAAATAAGGTTGTGGCTTGCGGGCATACTTTAAACTGCATCGATCCATGGATTATGGTAAGTAGGGTCATTGCATATATATTATTATATTCATAAACAGGTTTAAATATTGTGTGTGTGTGTGTTGTGGACCACAAACTTTTGACCCGGGTTTGGAGGGCATTACAAAAAAGGACCTAGCAAGTGTGGGTTCTTAAAAATTCTGACTGATTTCCATATTTCTGATTACAGGGTAATAAGAAGAATATGCTAGTCTTGGAAAGTGGTTGTTTAGCACACATGACTGTAACTAAATCCCTGTTATCAAAATATGAGGAGAAGGCTTTCCCAATGGTTTCCTGTGGAGATGGCAATGTAGGAAAAACACTGGGATATGGCAATATTATCATTAGAAATATCATCATCTCAAATGTAGCTCTAGTTAACGGACTCAAGTACAACTTGTTGAACATTAGTCAAATCACTGATAGAGGTTTCTATGTCATTTTCTATGATACACACTTGAAGTAGTTCATAAGATTACAAAGAAAACTATTTTCAAAGCGTATAGACATGAAAACATTTATAAATCCTAACTTTATGCAAATATTGATGGTCCTAAAACATGTCTGGTAACCAAGGCATCAGTAGCTGAAAGTTAGAATTGGCATAAGAAGCTTTCTCATCTCAACTTTAATAATCTCAATGAATTGGTGAGAGAAGAATGCAACCATGAAAATTTTGGACAATAATCTTAATCAGGAAAGAAGGAAAATCTAAATAAAAATGCACATATTGAGGGGGAGAAATGTAAAACTATCAGGAACTGACAACACAGTTACAGGGGAGCATTGCATGGAACTAATCCTGTAATTCACATTACTACTGATTTATCAATTTTGACAGATTGGTCAGTGGGGAAGAAATTCTTGATTTTGGTAATAATTTCAACAATGCAAATGCTAAGGGGGAGAAATCATGATCAAATTATTGATTTTGGATTACAAATTTTATCTCAACAAGTGATGGACAAGACATGATTTTTCTTAAAAATGACGGTAACATTATTTCTTTCGTGACTTTTTAAGTGTTACAAATTTATTTTATTCTATTTTGAATAATCATGTTAAACTTGTCGTCATTATTTATTTTATATTGCGAATAGATGCATGTAAAGAGACTTTGTTTTATTTTCCTAGATACACGTAATTTTATGCATGCAGTACTCATTATTACACGGTTAATCAAATTGTCTCTTTAGATTCCCGGTAGAATTTGGCTATAAAATCATTTCTCCTACTTCTTATAAACCTCATACACTACTCAAATGTCTCTCTCTCACATAACATCAAAGCATATCTTCTAAAGCTTCAAATCTCTCTTCTTTCAATGGCAACCATCTGTACTCTCAAACATGGAGTGAATCGTCCAGTAGCAAATCCTGAACAAGGAAGGATATACTTTGTCCCCTTCCGCCTAAGGGTCATATTTTATGGTCAAACTTACCATCCGACTGGACTTCCCCAGTTAGTGTTTTATCGTCTCTGCTGGGACGATCAGCTCTCGTTGTATCTTTTCGGAATGGACGTCCACTTTAAAGAGCTACGACGGGCCGAAGAGGCTGAACAACGTCACCTCGCACAATTGGAGCTTCAAGAGAACGCTGGTTTTCGGAATTCGACATCAGGAATATTTCAGTGGTTACCGGAAGGAATGACGTCATAGCTCCTGCATCTAGAGAATATTATTTCTCTTGCTTCAAGCATGTCCCGCATATTTCATCGGTGGGAGATGAAGAACAAGGAGGACAACAAGAAGACTAAGGAAGAACAGTTCTAGTTCTTAGGAGTTAGGATTACTTTCTTTTGTAGTTTGTCTTGTAATGAATTTTAATATTAGTAATGAAATTTCTCTTTTGCTTACTCTCTTGATCATAACTGATAACTGTTCATTATCTTAATATTTTCATGTGTGAATGTGTGTGATTTGGAATTCATATGTTTCATATTTCATATTCTACATTTACATAACTAACAGTTCTCGAGATATTTTCATATTAATGATATTGGAACAGATCAAGAAAACAGGTCTTTGAACAAGAATCAAACAATTTTGCAAAGTGTATTCTGATAAAGAAAAATGGTATTGCATACACAATGTTTAATTTTCACTTGACCACAAATTGTGATTTCTCAGGAATTGTGGGTATTTTTGTCTAACAAAATACTTGACAAATATAATTTTCCAAATCCTGACATTGTGGAACAGGGCACATCCAATCTTGTTCCTAACCAAAGTGTCCATTTTTCTTCACTTAAATCGAACCACAATATCACATCTGGTTCTTCTTAAAAGGAATCAGTTGCAAAATCAAAAACAGTAGCTAAGACTGATGTGTCTCAGAGACAATCAGGTCTAAAGATTGTTTCACATTCACCTACATCTTTGGAGCAAAAAGGTGGAGTAAGGAAGACGAGTGGTTCATCAGTAACAAAAATCAAGGAGATTCAAGAAAGAAAGAAAAGGAAAATTAGAGCTGGTGTTAGACTGATTAATGAATCATCAAACACTGAAAGTGACGGTGATGATCCAATTATATTCAAGAAGCCTGTTAGACCGGTGGAGATTACTAGTGCTACAGAAGAAGACCAAAGTTTATTTATAGCTTTTAAACCTAAGAAAAGAAGACTATTGAAGTTAGCAGAAAAGGTTCACAAGAAACCAGATGGTCTTACAGTATTGGCTGATATTGTTCTAGATCAGGAATCTACAAATCCTGACAAATCATTGTCAAATCCTGACAGGTCTCAAGTAATTCCTGACAAGATAGTGACAATTCCTGATCAGACAGTTACTACATCTCATATAGCCAAAATAGTTAAAACTGCTAAGGAAGTTGATCTGCAGAAGTCTATCAAGGGAATCGCAGACTTTATCTGTTTCTCAAAGAAAGAAGATCAAACTTCAATCACCACAGAAGGGGTACAGTACACAAGAACCATCTTCTCAAAGTGAAGATGCACCTGTTAATTCCCCAGCTATACAAGAACCACCTGCTCAAGGTGTAGGTGCAAGCATAACATCACATCTGACTCAAGGAAGTCAAAGTTCTATGGTTGATGACATTCTGAAGATAGTACAAGACAATGAAGCTCATCAAAAGTACATTGTTGAATTGGATGTTGTTATCAATGATCTTATCTTTGAGGGAAGTACACAAGAACCTTAAGTTAAAAGGATTAAAGAAGCTTCTACACCTCAAGTCACACAAGAACCAATAGTTCAAAGTATTGTTGCAGACTTAGTATCAAATTCTACTATGGGGTTAATTCCTGACAAGCAGCACATCCCTGATACAAGGACAATTCCTGATGAAGTTGTTCCTAATCCTATAAATGTATTGATCATTTCTCAAGATAATATTAAATCAATCTTGTTACAACCACTCAAGGCTATACCAATGGTTGATACTCCTCAAGGTACAAATCCTTTAAACTCTATTTTATCTACTGATATGACTATTATTAGACCTTTACAAAGGAATACCTCTAGTCATATGATCACAGACAACTCTTCTCAGCCACCTCTTATTTCTGTAGGACAAACTTCTCTGAGCTTTTCATATGAGAATTAGAGAAAATATTTAGTGAAAAATAGAATTCAAGAGAGGTGGGATCCTTACCTGGCAAAAGGAGAGTTAGATATGAGTCACGATTTAGTTAATCCTTGTGAGGAAGCTCTGACTATTAAAAGTCATGAGATGAGCGGTGTGAGAAGTGATGAGATCACTAATAAAAGGCATTTATACCACTTAGAACGTCTTATAATGGCTTGAATTGATGTCTTGAAGTCAAGTATTTTGTGTATTTGATGCGTTTTTCTAGTGTTTTTGTATTTCAGGGTATAACTTGTGTATGTAGGAAGAATTCATCGAAATAAGCCTAGGGAAGTTCTTGGCATTGGTTGTGGGAAGTTAGGAGCAGAATTCAGCAAAATCAGGAGCATAATTTTTTATTTTCCAGAAGGTGCTGGGGCGCCTACCCAGGAAGTTGGGGCGGCCGCCTGGGAGCTGGGGCGCCCGCTCAGGAATCTGGGGCGGCCGCCCGGGGTCGAGAAAATTAATATTGATTTTTAAAATCCTTACTCTGGTGGACTTCTGAGATGGCTGGTTCTTGTGGGCTTCTATATAAGTAGTTTTCAGAGACGTTTCAAAGTGTGTGGTAATAAGCAAGGAGCAAAGAGAGAAGGAAGAAGACTGTTTTAGCACATCGCAATGAAGAAGAGGAAGCATACATTTTTTGTGATTCTTTTATTCGTTGTATCAGTGGATGCTAGTTTTCTTTACTTTGAACCTTATTACTCTTGTGACGTACTCTAGTTTTTATAAGTATTTTTATTAGATTATATTGTGTGTTATTATCATGTTTTCATATGAACCCATGGTGACGATGAGTTCTATCATGGGCTAATCGTGATCATGGGATCGTAACGGATTTACTATGGATTTCTTTAGTTAGTTGTTTAATACCTTAGTGTGTGATGATTGTATGATATCTAGCATAGGTTGTGCTTATTTGTCTTATGTGCGTCGCGGACATATAAGATAGTCTGTTAATCTCTTGTGAAGCGACGGTGGATCTTGAGGTTTGGAACTTGCCATGCTAGCATAGGTTCATGTATGTGTATGCAGGATTAGTGGGTAACTCTAACCGTTTTACTTGCCCTATGTAATCATAAAGAATAACTTGTGCTTAAATAGTTATGTTGTCAAATTCTGCAGACATATAGGGTCTCAACATAATTGATGCCTATTCAACTTCTATCTTAATTGTGGATGATTGGTAGAATGGTATTAGTACAACGAAAGTTGGATTTTATCAGTTTCGTGTTGTTCGATTAATATCATCATCGTTACATGCTAAGGGTAATAACAATAACTACTGAAGGAAGTAATAATGAAGTTATGATCTCATGTGTGTTTAATATTATTAATTCAAGTGTTAATTAAGTGTTTCTATCTCGTAGTGAATTGTAGTTAATAATTAGTTAATCAATCTAAAGAGTTATTGTCTTGACATTGAGAAGTAATCATACATTGGTGAGTGAGTATTAAATAAATATAATTAGTCTGAGTCTCTGTGGGAAAGAAATTATTATATATTACTTGCGAACACATATACTTGCATGAATTATTAGCGCGTGTTTTGTGTCTAAAAATCACTTTAAAAGAACAGAGAGATTTAGGTACTCATGGTTCTTTTCTTACAAGATCTACACAGGTAACTAAGCCTTCTAAGTCAAAATCTCGATTTAAAGCTCAAAGGCATAGTTCCTAATTCTGATGTTGATTATGATATTCTTGAGAAATATTCTGGTGATCAAGATGATTCTGATGACTCTGATGATGATAATCCTGATGATGCTGTTTTGAAAGCTGGTATTGAAGCATCTAAATTCTCTACTTTTGGTTCATCATCTGGTCATGTTGTTGTTCTACATCCTCATAGGGCTTATGAATGAAATCATTCTTGGATATTATTTAGTGAGAAGATATCTACGGAATCTGCTCAGACTTTAGTTGATCATGCTGTTCCAATGGTTTCACATACTGATATGATAACATCTATCAAATCCACAAAAGTTTTAGTCAAAGGACTGCATTCGTCTGTCTCTGCACTCAAGGAAGATACTGTTAAAATCAGAGAAAAGCTTGATGATTTTTCTTGTGACTATTCAAGGTATAAATAAACAAAGTGGTTAGCTAAAGAGAATGTTTAGCTTGGAAGCAAAACAAGATCATATGTCTGAAAAGCTGACAGCTTTAGAGGTCTCTCTTCTACATAGTCTAGATTCCAAAAAGGGGGAGATAGGATCAAAGACAAAATCTCAACCTGGATCAGTTTTGAGGAGAAATACCAATTCTGATGATGGTGATGAACAAGAAAAAGAGACCTCTGATGCTGTGAAAGTTGATGTTGTGAAAGTTTAAACTGGAACTATAATTCAAAGTCAAAAGAAGACACAGTCAACTCAAGTCTCTAATGATAGATCACATGAATCTAACATGGAAGCTGCTCTTGTTACTCCTTGTTCAATTCCTGATGACAAAGTTACGAGTTCTGATTCTTTTCCTGATACTGAAAGAGTGATAGTGATTCATGATTCAATGAAGACTGAAGAAGAAGAAATTCTATTTCGAATGGATTTGTTACAACCGGCATTTTCGTGTAATACTATTTGTAAATTTGGTGCAATTTTAAAACCGAATGCCAATATATTCAACTATTGTATGCTTTTGTGAATGAGAATTTCTGCGTCTTAAATTTGGGTTATGTGGTATATGATTTTTCAAAGCAAAAGTTTATTTATTTCTTTTATTTTTGATTTATAAGGAATATCTTAAACCTTGAATAAATTTCTTTTTAAAAGTTATTTTGTTCACAAAATTTCAAAAGTGGTTTTATAAAATTTCTAAAAATCCAAGTTATTTTATGGTATAAATTTTATAATTTTTGAACTTGTATTTTATTTTATAAAAATAAATCTTTATAACATTTAGTTGTCATAATTAGCAAATTACATGGTTGCCCTTGCATGCAAATCCTTTTCTATTCAATTTAAAGGGCTAAAGAGACAATTCCAACGCCACTAACTCTTATTTTACTAGCCAAATTCCTTCTTTTCCCTTGCATGCAAAATGATCCAAGTATAATTGGAAGGTTAGTCTTGTCAATTCTCATTCCCACTCATATTTTTTCAAATCAAAAACCATAAAACAAGCAAATGGCATGATCATTCACTCCACTCACACCACACTTTCCCCTCCCTCCCTCCTCCCTCTCTCACTCTCGGCCCTCCTCCCCCTCACTCTCGGGTTTTAGCCGAGACCAACCCCCTCCCCATTTTCTTTATTCCTCAACCAAGCTCCCACCTTCTATACAAGTAAATACTACTTCCCATATCATGATCACATATATTTCAAGGAGTTTTGAGTAAAAAGTTTAAGGTTTAAGGTTGCATGTCAAGGTTTTAGTTGAAACTCAAAGTACAACCTTGATTCTTATGGACTTAAGGTTGTTTTTGAGAGGACTGCAAGGAATGGTGAAGTGCCAAGTCTTGAGAAGGAAATTCTTGATGTTGAATGGCCATTTCCCTTCCATTTCATTCGGTCATGACCTTAAGGGAGCCGAATGAATGGTCCTTGAGATCACTCTTGTTGCTTTGTTCAATCTTTGTATGTTTATGTGATAATGGCATGAATCTTGTAGTGAAAATTTGATGAAACTCTTTGCATGCTAAGTGATCATCTAGATATAGCTTATGCTAGGCTTGCATGTCAATTTCATGGTGAAATATATTTATAAAACATGTTGCTTTGGTTGGTAAAACTCGAAGACATGCATGCATGTGGATTTCTCTTAGAATGTTATAAGATTTTAATCATTTGGAAAGATTTTGTTAGTAAGCTTTAATTTCAGTAGGAATAAGGTGTTAATATTGATTAGTGTTCCTTGATGCATGGTAATAATTCGGGTATATTTTATAAAAAAAACATAACTTGTTATTTTAAAAAAAAACTTGATGATTTGTGAGTTGTGAAATGTGGTTTCTTTTATTTTGCCATGATTGCACCTTAGGTAAGGATGATCTCCACCAAGATTATTTTGAGTATAAGGGATTTAGTTCAGTAGATCACCATGTTTAAGTCTTGGTTTGGGTATTGGGTTGTTGGTGGTTGAGTTTGTCAAGTCAAAACCTTAGAGAAAGGAGAGTTATAGTTTCTGCAGAAAATCAGTTTAGTACCCTGAGGTTTAGAGTGAGTTTTGACCATGTCATTGATGTGCAATTTGAGGCCCAAGCCACCAGAAGTTAGTATTGGGAGTATATAAAAGGTTTTAGGTGTTGGTTGGAGGTTTGCATGTCGTTTGGTTAGGTGCACAAGTAGAATAACAAAATCTGTCCAGCAGGGGACAGTTTTGTTGCAACTTAAAAATAGGGAGATTTGACCATGTCATGGGTAGGCCCTCATTAGGCCCTGTTGGGCCTTAGTTAGAGGGAGTGTCAGAGAAGTTTTCCCAGCCATAGTTCATAGGATATGAGTTAGAACCATGTGTCACAAGTTAATTCTAGTCAGGGCGTTTTCTGCCCAGAGAAACAGGGGAACCTTGGACTTTTAGCTTAGGCCTAAGAAGGCCAAAGCCAGGCCCTTGAGCCACATCAATTTTTGGAGATGCCCTTAGGTCAGGAGAGTCTTGTATAAAAGTTTTGAAGGAAAACTTGTAGTTTAAGAGTGTCTAATGCACTCAAGAAACCATAGATGTCATTCTGAAATTTACACCAGTGAGCACTTTCAGTTAACACATAGTTTTAGAACACTTAGGAGTGAGATCTAGGTTTAACACCATAGTTGTAAGATAATATAAGGTCAGTAGAGCAAAAGGCCCAAGTGAGGGTCAATAGGTCTTGGATAGTTTAGTAAAGGCACATCGAGTTAGGAAGCCAAAATTTGAAGACTTTGTCTAGTTTAGCGACCAAGTGACTTAAGTTGTGAGTCGAGATCATCCAAGCCTAGTGTTGCATTATGGTGTATATGGTGTTATTTGGTATTAATATATGATATGTGAGTATATGTGGCTATGTGTGTGCAATTATATTTATAAGGTGAATATAAATTAAGTGCTTATAGGCCTAAGTGCCATCCGTGTTTAATTTTGGGTTGTAAATAGGTTAAGTTGGTGAGAATATATTATAATGAGGATTATTATTATTTATGTAGGATCTCGAGACGAGGGTAAACTTGCCATAAAGGTCGAGTGAAGCTTCCAGTTTCTCCTACCAGTCAGACCAGACCAGTTTTTCTCAAAGCAAGTGATTCAACCTATTTTCGTATTTACTATAATTGTGTAACAAATAGTTTATATATATTGATGCAACTATCCTGAGTCATTTTGATATATTTAAATCAACATATCTTATGATTATCTTTGAATCATATAGAAATGCCATGAACCCTCGTGTACGTATTGCAAAGTAGTCTTATCATGATAGTATATTAAAGTAATTTTGAATGCCATGATAAAAGAAAGGGTAGTTATAACTCTTGGTTCATTCTCTTGATTAACATGCTGATGATTCCTAAGTATTGATATCTCATCCTGGTACTTGAACCCCTATAGAACCTTACCTTGAACCCTGAAAGCCAGATATTTATTAAAGTGATTCCTCATTAATTGATACCCCTCTTTCTTATCTTAAAGCTTGACAATTCTGATATAACCTAACTTAAAGATCATTTCTTCATACCTTAACACCCTTAGTATTCATGAAGCTTATCTTCTTGATGATCCAGCACTTGTGCCTTGACGAGAAACCATTGCTTTAAGCCCAGTTTGGCATTACCCCTACATAATATCCAATAGCCTCACTAAATTTTCTTGTCCAAGTTTATATATGAAAACCTTTCCGTTACCCTAATAGAGTAAAGTTTAGTGGATCATGGCCTTGAGATTTAGTACCATATTTCCCGTGTTTCGAGTTGATATATAATCCCTTGATAAAAATGTTTACTGTTAAAAGAGATTTTGGTCATAAATCGGCATCAGTTTTTGAAATAAATAAAATGTGGATTTTCAGTCCCAAAGGGGGATAAATGTTTTCTTTGAATAGTGGATCTGGACTGAGACGCGAGTCATTTCCACACTTATATTAGGCTTAAAAGTTGCCCAGGGATCCCATTAATGTTTTAGAACCCAGCGAGGTTCGGGATTACTTCGCGGCTGATCACCGACTGTAATCCGTAGCATCATAAAATGATTTTGATTAAGATATGGTTTTGAAATTGTTTTGATACAAGTAAAATGATGCCATCACCCAAAGTTTTATCTCTCGTTATCATTGGTTATGTCTTCCCATTGTCATTCTTTAATGTATATCTCGATTTATGTTTTGTATCTTACTGTTTAGTACTTGTTGAGCATTTGACTCACTCCTTGCTTTACCCTGATATTACAGCTAGCAGCTATGGTTAGATTCAAGCAGACCGCCCGTAAGACCTGTGATGCTGATGCTTATGTTCGAGCTCAGGTAGAATAAGAGATAGTAGTTTTGTGTGAGGACTCGCAGGTAGAATCAGTTGTAATAGATGGTAGTGTTGGGCTGTTCCAAACCCTAAATTGTAAGATCTTGGAGTTGGTTATGTTTACTTCTTTTTAAAATGTTGTAATAGTTATATTTATTTTGCTTGATTAAGTTGGGGGTGTGACAGGTTTTGGTATTAGAGCTACGGTTTAGAGTCCCTGGACAGCCCAAATAGGTTATAGGATATATGTATAGGTTATAGATAATATGCGAGAGAGTAGGTTAAGTAAATTTATTATTAATACTCCTCTTATTGGTTGTCAGCAAAGGCGCATTCCTCGACACCCTCTGGGTCGGACGACACTATTGCTTTCTCCGTGTATGCTGAGTTGAGGCGCGAGTTTGACATGCTTCAGGGCAAGTACGACCAACGGATAGACCGACTGAAGAACGTGTACCCGGACAGCCGAAACTATGAAGGGAAGCCCAAGGAGCAGATGACTGCGAGACTTGAGACCTTGGTTCAGTACGTCAACACTAAGCTTGAGGAGATGCCAGCGCACCGGGACCGCACCAGCCAGTATGTCATTCAGATGGTGGCGGATGAGCTCCAGAGCATTGTGAAGACGCTTCGAGAGGAAAAGACTCCCAAGCCCCGTTCAGATGGAGTGGAGCCTTAGTTCTTTCCATTTACCTTTCATGTTGTTGTACTATCAGACTCCGTAGAATCCCCAGTTGTTTCCGTTGTTTCCTTTAAATAAGCCTGTTGATCCTAGAATCAGACTTTGTCCTAATCCAGATGTATTGTGACCTTTAAATTTCAATAATCATGCACTATTGTTCCATTTGCTCTCAACTGTTATTTTACACTTTTATATGCATCGCCATATCTGCTTAATTTGAAACTTGACCTTATAAGTAAACAAAAATGCCATGCGATACCCTCAAATTATTCTATCATTCATATCTGTTTTGACATAACTCTTATTTCAGGATCATGCCTCCCAAAAAGAAGAACCCAACAACCACATCTACCACAGACCCAAATATTCTTCGATTACTGGAAACTTTGCAACAACAAACCAATGCTATAGCTCAACAACAACTAACTCTTCAACAACGAATTGAAAACCAAGATAACCATGAACCACACCAACCACTTGAACCACCAGTACCACCTAGACAAGTTGTCACTTTCAAGGCTTTTTAGAATATGAATCCACCTGCATTCCATGATACCACTGACCCAGTAATAGCTAACACATGGATTAAGGAGATGGAAAGGGCTTTTGAGTTGGTACAGTTAGGAGACGATCAGAAGACGCCATATGCTACTTACTTCTTGAAGGGCGAAGTCATCTATTGGTGGGAATCAGTAAAAACTATGGCAGCAACTCAGCAGGTTTCTTGGGAGAGATTTAAGAAGTTATTTCTGGAAAAGTATTACCCTAAGTACATGCAGAATCAGATGGAGCTTAAATTTTTGGAGTTGAAGCAAGGGAACATGACTGTACTGGAGTATGAGAAGAAGTTCACTGAGTTGTCAAGGTTTGTGACAAAGTATACCAGCACTGAGGAGGAAAAAGCAAAGAAATTTCAGCAAGGATTGGAGCCTTGGATAAGAGATAGAGTGGTTATGTTTGAACTTGAAACCTATGCGGGAGTATTACAGAAAGCTGCTCTGATTGAGAATAATGGGACGCAGTCAAGGAAGGAAAGGCATAACAAGAAGAGGAAGGTTCCATTTTATGGAGAAAAGTCTGAACCCGGAAGTTCACAAGATCGGAATGTAAAGAGGATCGGATTCCATAAGGGCGAAAATTTTCAAAAGAAGGGAAATTTGGGCAAAAGGCAAGAATCAAAGGGGAACAACCAGGCAAGCCAAGGCCAAGTTGGAGAAAACAGGTTCCAGAGACCAGAATGCAAGCACTGTGGAAGAAGGCACCCTGGAGTGTGCAATAAACTGAGCATGACCTGCTATAGGTGTAACTAGAAGGGACATTTGGCGAATGAGTGCAAGATGCCGAAGCCAGGAGTTACATGTTACAAGTGTGGGAAGACTGGACACATAGCTAGGGAGTGCAAGGCAACTGGACCAGTCAAAGCTTTAATGAACGTGGCAAGTACCAGTGCGAGCGTGCCAGCTGAGGTATTGGCATTACCTCCACCACCTACATCAACCCCGCAAGCAACAGCAAGGACATTTGATCTGAAGATGAAGGATGCTGTTCAGAATTCTGAGGTGATAGCAGGTACACTTTTACTCAATAATGTCAAAGCTAAAGTATTGATTGATTCGGGAGCAACAAGATCTTTCATATCAGAGCCTTTTGTTGATAAGCTTCAATTTGATAAAATGATTATGAGCGAGGTAGTAAATGTGGTAATTGCGAACCAAGAGAAGATTCCAGTGAATCAATTTTGTCTGAAGTGTGAGATTGATATTTCAGGATATAAGTTTTTAGCGGACTTGATACTCTTCAAGTTGGGGGAGTTTGATATAATTTTAGGAATGGATTGATTAGGAGAGAATAACGCTCAAATTAATTGTAAAACCAAGAAAGTGTATTTAAAGATGAAGAGTGGAGAGAAGGTAGTATTTAAGGGGCAGAGGCAAGAACAACTATTTCTTACAATCGTTCAGGCTAAGAAGCTACTTAGAAAAGGTTGTGAGTCGTTCCTAGCTTATGTAGTGGATTCAGAAAAAGGCAGTCCCAGCATAGAAGATATACATGTAGTTAACGAGTTTCCCGATGTGTTTCTAGATGAACTACCAGGCTTACCACCAGATCGACAAATCGAGTTCGAGATCAACCTTGCTCCAGGCACGGAACCAGTTTCAAAGGCCTCATATAGGATGGCACCAGCAGAAATGAAAGAGTTGGCGAGCCAGTTACAAGAATTGTTGGATAAAGGAGTGATACGGCCAAGTACGTCGCCATGGGGAGCACCTGTTCTCTTTATAAAGAAGAAAGATGGGAGTATGCGACTATGCATAGATTATCGGGAGTTGAATAAGGTAACGATCAAGAACCGCTACCCGCTACCAAGAATAGATGACCTTTTTGACCAGCTGAAGGGAGCAAAACGCTTTTCAAAGATTGACTTGAGATCGGGATACCATCAATTAAAGATCAAAGAAGAAAATATTCCCAAGACTGCATTTAGGACCAGATATGGGCATTATGAATTCCTGGTAATGTTGTTTGGATTGACCAACGCCCCGGCCGCATTTATGGATCTGATGAATCGAGTATTTAAGAAGTATTTGGACAAGTTTGTAGTAGTATTCATTGATGACATCCTTATTTATTCTAAGTCGGAAGAAGAACATAAGCAGCATCTCTGGATCGCATTGGAGATACTTCGTCAAGAGAAGTTGTATGCCAAGTTTACCAAATGTGAGTTTTGGTTAAAGAAAGTTCAATTTTTGGGGCATGTCATTGGAAATGAAGGAGTTAAAGTGGATCCGGCAAAGATTGAGGCAGTTATGTGTTGGGAGAGGCCAAAGACTCCTACGGAAGTGCGAAGTTTTCTAGGATTGGCAGGATACTATAGAAGGTTTGTCAATGATTTTTCAAAAATCGCCACACCATTGACCAAGTTAACCAGAAAGAATCAAAAGTTTGAATGAAGTGCAGAATGTGAGGATAGCTTTCAAGAGTTGAAGCAGAGATTGGTAACAGCTCCGGTGTTAGTGCTTCCAGATGACCAAGGAAACTTTGTGATATTCAGCGACGCTTCACATAAGGGATTGGGTTGTGTGTTAATGCAACATAGTAAGGTGATTGCGTATGCGTCAAGACAGTTGAAACCGCATGAGTTGAAGTACCCGACGCATGACTTGGAACTAGCCGCCATAGTGTTCGCACTTAAGATTTGGAGACATTACCTCTACGAAGAAAAGTGTGAAATCTACACAGATCATAATAGTTTAAAGTACATTTTCACTCAGAAGGAGCTCAATATGAGGTAGAGGAGATGGCTGGAATTGATCAAGGACTATGACTGCTCGATAAATTACCATCCTGGAAAGGCGAATGTTGTGGCCGATGCTCTAAGTAGGAAAGAGAGACCGAATATGATGACAACACCAAAGGAATTATCTGAAGAAATCAAGAGATTTGAACTGGAACTTTGTGATTGTGGAAAAGTTGAAGAAGTTTGTCGTGTAATGACTTTTCAGCCAACACTAGTGGAAAAGGTAAAGAAATGTCAAGAAGAAGTAATGGAGAAAGAGAAGAATCAGTTAACTGGAGAGGAGATTAATACTCAAAGGGATGATCAAGGGATACTAAGGTTTTCTTCCAGAATTTGGATTCCTCATGTACCTAAATTAAAGAATGAGATCCTACACGAAGCCCACAATTCGAAATTTTCAATCCAACCGGGAAGCACCAAGATGTATCAGGACTTAAAGCAGAACTTTTGGTGGCCAAATATGAAGCGAGACGTGGCAGAATGGGTTGCGAAGTGTTATACTTGTCAAAAGGTGAAGGCAGAACATCAACGACCAAGCGGATTAATTCAGCCCCTAAAGATTTCAGAATGGAAATGGGAAAATATTGCTATGGACTTTATAGTAGGACTACCGTGAACGAAATTCGGGCATGACGTTATATGGGTTATAGTTGATCGTCTTACGAAGTCAGCGCATTTCCTTCCAATTAACGAGAAGTCGTCACTGGACAAATTGGTTCATCTGTATGTGCACGAAATCGTACTAAGGCATGGAGTACCCGTATTAGTAGTTTCAGATAGAGATCCCCGATTTAACTGGAGATTCTGGAAGCAATTTCAAGAATGTATTGGCACGAAGTTGAATATGAGCACGGCGTATCACCCGCAGACTGATGGTCAGAGCGAAAGGACAATTCAAATAATCGAAGACATATTGCGCAGTTGTGCAATCGATTTTGCAAGAAGTTGGGACGACCACTTACCGTTGATTGAATTCTCTTACAACAATAGCTATCATTCCAGTATTGGCATGCCACCATACGAAGCTTTGTATGGGCGATAATGTAGATCACCAACAAGTTGGGATGAAGTAGGAGAAGGAAGGATTCTCGGCTCAGAATTGGTACAACAGTTGCATGACACAGTCAAGTTAATTCAGAAAAGGTTGTTTGCTGCTCAAGATAGACAGAGGAAGTATGCGGATCCAGCGTGTAAGGATGTTCGATTCCAAATTGGCGAAGCTGTTTTGTTGAAGGTGTCACCTAGAAAAGGGTTGTCTAGATTTGGCAAGAAAGGGAAGTTAGCACCTAGATATATAGGTCCTTTTGAAATTTTGAGTCAAGTGGGGAAGGTGGTCTACGAGTTGGCCTTACCACCTCAGTATCAGCATGTGCATAATGTGTTCCATGTGTCGTTGCTTAAGAAGTATAATCCTGACGTTAGCCATGTGATAGAATATGAACCTGTAGAAATTCAGGAAGACCTGTCATTTGTGGAGCAACCTGTCAAAATACTCGACTGGCAAGAGAAGAGTCTTAGGAATAAGACATTAAAGTTAGTAAAAGTACTTTGGAGAAACCCTCAGGTCGAAGAATCGACTTGGGAGTTAGAGTCTGATATGCGTTCCCGGTATCCTCATATGTTCTCTTAGATTCTGGGGACAGAATCCCTTAAGGGGGAGAGGATGTTACAACCGCCACTTCCGTGTAATACTATTTGTAAATTTGGTGCAATTTTAAAACCAAATGCCAATATATTCAACTATTGTATGCTTGTGTGAATGAGAATTTCTGTGTCTTAAATTTGCGTTATGTGGTATATGATTTTTCAAAGCAAAATTTTATTTATTTCTTTTATTTTTGATTTATAAGGAATATTTTAAACCTTGAATACATTTCTTTTTAAAAGTTATTTTGTTCACAAAATTTCAAAAGTGGTTTTATAAAATTTCTAAAAATCCAAGTTATTTTATGGTATAAATTTTATAATTTTTGAACTTGTATTTTATTTTATAAAAATAAATCTTTATAACTTTTAGTTGTCATAATTAGCAAATTACATGGTTGCCCTTGCATGCAAATCCTTTTTTATTCAATTTAAAGGGCTAAAGAGATAATTCCAACCCCACTAACTCTTATTTTACTAGCCAAATTCCTTCTTTGCCCTTGCATGCAAAATGATCCAAGTATAATTGGAAGGTTAGTCTTGTCAATTCTCATTCCCACCCATATTTTGTCAAATCAAAAACCATAAAACAAGCAAATGGCATGATCATTCACTCCACTCACACCACACTTTCTCCTCCCTCCCTCCTCCCTCTCTCACTCTCGGCCCTCCTCCCCCTCACTCTCGGGTTTTAGCCGAGACCAACCCCCTCCCCATTTTCTTTATTCCTCAACCAAGCTCCCACCTTCTATACAAGTAAATACTACTTCCCATATCATGATCACATATATTTCAAGGAGTTTTGAGTAAAAAGTTTAAGTTTTAAGGTTGCATGTCAAGGTTTTAGTTGAAACTCAAAGTACAACCTTGATTCTTATGGATTTAAGGTTGTTTTTTAGAGAACTACAAGGAATGGTGAAGTTCCAAGTCTTGAGAAGGAAACTCTTGATGTCGAATGGTCATTTCTCTTCCATTTCATTCGGCCATGACCTTAAGGGAGCCGAATAAATGGTCCTTGAGATCATTCTTGTTGCTTTGTTCAATATTTGTATGTTTATGTGATAATGGCATGAATCTTGTAGTGAAAATTTGATGAAACTCTTTGCATGCTAAGTGATCATCTAGATATAGCTTATGCTAGGCTTGCATGTCAATTTCATGGTGAAATATATTTAGCACATGTTGCTTTGGTTGGTAAAACTCGAAGACATGCATGCATGTGGATTTCTCTTAGAATGTTATAAGATTTTGATCATTTGGAAAGATTTTGTTAGTAAGCTTTAATTTCAGTAGGAATAAGGTGTTAATATTGATTAGTGTTCCTTGATGCATGGTAATAATTCGGGTATATTTTATAAAAAAAACATAACTTGTTATTTTCAAAAAAAACTTGATGATTTGTGAGTTGTGAAATGTGGTTTCTTTTGTTTTGCAATGATTGCACCTTAGGTAAGGATGATCTCCACCAAGATTATTTTGAGTATAAGGGAGTTAGTTTAGTAGATCACCATGTTTAAGTCTTGGTTTGGGTATTGGGTTGTTGGTGGTTGAGTTTGTCAAGTCAAAACCTTGGAGAAAGGAGAGTTATAGTTTCTGCAGAAAATCAGTTTAGTACCCTGAGGTTTAGAGTGAGTTTTGACCATGTCATTGATGTGCACTTTGAGGACCAAGCCACCAGAAGTTAGTATTGGGAGTATATAAAATGTTTTAGGTGTTGGTTGGAGGTTTGAATGTCGTTTGGTTAGGTGCACAAGTAGAATAACAAAATCTGTCCAGCAGGGGACAGTTTTGTTGCAACTTAGAAATAGGGAGATTTGACCATGTCATGGGTAGGCCCTCATTAGGCCCTGTTGGGCCTTAGTTATAGGGAGTGTCAAAGAAGTTTTTCCAGCCATAGTTCATAGGATATGAGTTATAACCATGTGTCACAAGTTAATTCTAGTCAGGGCTTTTTCTGCCCAGAAAAACAGGGAAACCTTGGACTTTTAGCTTAGGCCCAAGAAGGCTCAAGCCAGGCCCTTGAGCCACATCAAGTTTGGGAGATGCCCTTAGGTCAGGAGAGTCTTGTGTAAAAGTTTTGAAGGAAAACTTGTAGTTTAAGAGTGTCTAATGCACTCAAGAAACCATAGATGTCATTCTGAAATTTACACCAGTGAGCACTTTCACTTAACACATAGTTTTAGAACACTTAGGAGTGAGATATAGGTTGACCACCATAGTTGTAAGATAGTATAAGGTCAGTAGAGCAAAAGGCCCAAGTGAGGGTCAATAGGTTTTGGATAGTTTAGTAAAGGCACATCGAGTTAGGAAGCCAAAATTTGAAAACTTTGTCTTGTTTAGCGACCAAGTGACTTAAGTTGTGAGTCGAGATCATCCAAGCCTAGTGTTGCATTATGGTGTATATGGTGTTATTTGGTATTAATATATGATATGTGAGTATATGTGGCTATGTGTGTGCAATTATATTTATAAGGTGAATATAAATTAAGTGCATATAGGCCTAAGTGCCATCCGTGTTTAATTTTGGGTTGTAAATAGGTTAAGTTGGTGAGAATATATTATAATAAGGATTATTATTATTTATGTAGGATCTCAAGATGAGGGTAAACTTGCCATAAAGGTCGAGTGAAGCTTCCAGTTGCTCCTACCAGTGAGACCAGACCAGCCTTTCTCAAGGCAAGTGATTCAACCTATCTTTGTATTCACTGCAATTGTGTAACAAATAGTTCATATATATTGACGCAACTATCCTGAGTCATTTTGATATATTTAAATCAACATATCTTATGATTATCTTTGAATCATATAGAAATGCCATGAACCCTCGTGTATGTATTGCAAAGTAGTCTTATCATGATAGTATATTAAAGTAATTTTGAATGCCATGATAAAAGAAAGGGTAGTTATAACTCTTGGTTGATTCTCTTGATTAACATGTTGATGATTCCTAAGTATTGATATTTCATCCTAGTACTTGAACCCCTATAGAACCTTACCTTGAACCCTGAAAGCCAGATATTTATCAAAATGATTCCTCATTAATTGATACCCCTTTTTCTTATCTTAAAGCTTGACAATTCTGATATAACCTGAGTTAAAGATCATTTCTTCATACCTTAACACCCTTAGTATTCATGAAGCTTATCTTCTTGATGATCCAACACTTAAGCCCAGTTTGGCATTACCCCTACATAATATCCAATAGCCTCACTAAATTTTCTTGTCCAAGTTTTATATATGAAAACCTTTCCGTTACCCTAATAGGGTAAAGTTTAGTGGATCATGGCCTTGAGATTTAGTACCATATTTCCCGTGTTTCGAGTTGAAATATAATCCCTTGATAAAAATGTTTACTGTTAAAAGAGATTTTGGTCATAAATCGGCATCAGTTTTTGAAATAAATAAAATATGGATTTTCAGTCCCAAAGGGGGATAAATGTTTTCTTTGAATAGTGGATCTGGACTGAGACGCGAGTCATTTCCACACTTATATTAGGCTTAAAAGTTGCCCAGGGATCCCATTAATGTTTTAGAACCCAACGAGGTTCGGGATTACTTCGCGGCTGATCACCGGCTGTAATCCGTAGCGTTATAAAATGATTTTTATTAAGATATGGTTTTGAAATTGTTTTGATACAAGCAAAATAATGCCATCACCCAAAGTTTTATCTCTCGTTATCATTGGTTATGTCTTCCCATTTTCATTCTTTAATGTATATCTCGATTTGTATTTTGTATCGTACTGTTTAGTACTTGTTGAACATTTGGCTCACTCCTTGCTTTACCCAAATATTACAGCTAGCAGCTATGGTTAGATTCAAGCAGACTGCACGTAAGACCTGTGATGCTGATGCTTATGTTCGAGCTCAGGTAGAATAAGATATAGTAGTTTTGTGTGAGGACTCGCTATTTAAAATCAGTTGTAATAGATGGTAGTGTTGGGCTGTTCCAAACCCTAAACTGTAAGATCTTGGAGTTGGTTAAGTTTACTTCTTTTTAAAATGTTGTAATAGTTATATTTATTTTGCTTGATTAAGTTCGGGGTGTGACAGTATTTATAGATTCTCTCTTCTTATGTTGAAGATGTTAATGCTGAAAACTTCAATGAAGAAGAAATGGTTTTTGACAGAGAAGAAAGGGCACATGAAGGAAAAATCAGAATAGTTGTTGACATAGCAGATCAAGAATATAAGAATATGCTTAAAAGATCCGAGAGGAATAGATGAAGGAATACATATATGAAGATGTTACAGAAAAGAGCAGAAAGGAGAGCTCAAGTATTCCCAAAGAGCAAGAACAAATACCAATGGAGAAAATTTGATGATCTTAAGTGTAATGATAAATTGAGTTTTACTCTTGGAGGAATAAGGATGGATGGTTTACTTGGTTCTAATACCATGGGAAATAAGAAGTCTTGGTTAGTACAGGCAAAGAATCTTAAGTTGATTGAACTATTAACAAGAGCTGGAATAGGATATCATGAAGCTAAACTTGTCAATTTAAAGTTGTTGAACTTCATACTTGCTGATAGTCCTGGTCAGGAAATAACTGTCGATCATCTGGATAGACTTGAAGCTTTGAAGATTATTCTTGAAAAACATGATGGTTCTGAATCTAAACAGAAGATCTTGCTCTTATTGCAAAATGATCAAGTTCAAGTTCTTTCACTTAATGAACTGATGATCATGTCTACAAAGGAATTGAAGTACATTCACTATTTGTTAAGAGTTGAAGATGGAAGTTCTAGGTTATGTTCAAACATGATTCTTTCCAATATCAGGAGAAGGATACTAGATGATGGTCTATATTATTTTAGATCATATGTTCCTAAATACATAAATTTCATAGGGAAAGAAGTCAACATGAAGAAAGGAGAAGCTGTCACTGAAAATGTTCTTACTCAGAGGCATATAACTATAAATCCTGATGGAAGAAAAACTTGATATGATTCACTAGAAGACATGATCACAGAAAGAGCTCAAATCAGAAATCTGAGAGCTGCTATCTATCAACTATCTGAAAAAATAGAGTATGAGAAGAATTTGAAGATCAAGTTAAAAGATATTCTGTTGAAAAAGATTGATGACAGAGTTAAAGCTTTTATTTAGAGATATTGCAGGAATTTATCAAGAAATATGAAGATCAAAGTCTGAAACAACGTAAGCTTTACACTACTTATTTTGTCTATCTGGTTTTTGTACTAGACAATTCTATTAGAATTCATGCTTATTCTGCAAAGCATAAATTGGGGAAGATTGTTGAGAATTAGCTAAGTCGAAGATCAGGATCTGTCTAACAATCAGGATATGATCAACTGTTGTGATATGATTATCCGTTAAAAGCTTCGTTATCATCCGTTGATGATCTTTAGTCATCCGTTGATACAAAAAAATGATTATCCGTTGCAGCTACAACATATATCTGTTGATCAGGCTATCCGTTGTGAATGACTTGGATGATAAGTCAGGACTGCGAAATAAATCAAAAGGTGTTGATTTATAGGATCGTAGTTGATTTAGATATGTATGGAAAGTGTTAGAATTATAATGTAACATATCTTGTAATTGATAGAGGACTGGTTGTAGCTGTGTAGTATATAAACACAGAATAGGTTATCACAATGTGGAGAGCAGAACTCGAGTATTCGTATAACCTAGAAGATATTAAGAATATTGTTCTTGAGAGAGTTTTTTAGCAGTTTATTAAAGATCAATATAAATTGTTACTCCCTCCGTCCCTCCCAAATGTTTACATTTGGGTTGGGCACGGAATTTAAGAAAAATGATAAATAAGTAGAGGAAAGTTAAAAAAGTGAGTAAAGTGGTGGGACCGATTAATATTATATGCATAAAGTGGGTATAGTGGAGAGAAGTAGTGGATGTAGTTATTTTAAAAATTTATAAAAATTTTACTATGTTTGGAAAATTTTGAAATATAAACAATTGAAAGTGACGTCCCAAAAAGAAAAGTGTAAACAAATGGGCGGGACAGAAGGAGTATTTGATTCATCTGTTCTTACTTTACTTTTATAATACATCAATTTGTTTAGTAATTGTATCCAACCCCCTTAAACAATTATGTTAGGTCACACACACTGTAGATGGGTGAATACAGTGTATAGCACAATCAAATCGAATTCTAATAACACAAGTAACAGAAAACAGACTGTATTCAAAGCAATAAACTCTGTTACAGTATGGAACTGTCCTCTCTCAGTGACGAACAAATATCACGAGAGCTGCTAGGGTTACAATGAATAATATTCTCGATAATGATAACACTTATAATGTAAACCATATGTCTGTGTTTATATACTACACAGTTACAAGATAATCGCTAATTGATATGGAATATAATTATGCTTCCTAAAATATATCAATCAGATATCTTTTCTTCCAAGTATTTCATTCTTCATAGAACTCCTTCTTCATGCATATCTCTTCTTACGTTTGTCTCGATCTTCTCTTCCTTTAATCAGCCGCCTTCCTTATCTGAACGTTTCCTTTAAGTCCTGATATTATCTTCTGATAAATATCTCCTGAACCTTAAGTACTGATGACTTAAGTTCTGACTTCAGTATCAGTGCTGATTTCAGTTAAGTACTGATTTTTCTTGTTTAAGTAAGATCTGAAAACTAAACATAAATCATATTAGTCATGACATTATCAAATATGTCTAACAATCTCCCCTAACTTGTAAATTAGCATAATATATAAGTTTAACAGATATTTGATGATGTCAAAAATATTAAGTACAAATGCATGAGAATTTGATTAGATAACTACAACTTATAGTCCTTAAAGCTTTACCAACTTTAACTTCTGATAACAACTTCAGTCTGTATAGATATCAGAATTTGAGCAGTTGTAGATCTTGACTTGGATTCACTTTCTGATCTCTCTGATGTCAGGAGTTGTTCTGAGATAGTTCTTTAACAAACATCTCTCAGCATATCTGAGTTCATCAATCATCCTCCTTTTAGCATCTTTAAGCTCTGCAGAATTTTCACCAGTTTGGAAGATAGCAGCCCTGAGATCATTAATTCTAGCTTTCCTTATGTCCTGATCCAGTCTGATCAAATATGCCTTGTCAGACTCAAGATTGAATTCTACAGCCTTATAACCCAGAAAGGTAGTTATAATCTTAGCAGAGTTAGGCTTCATCTCAACAATATAACCCTTGTGATCTCTGTACTTTGGAAGATATGTGCTGTCAGATTTTACAGAATAAAGCCTTTTCTGTCTCTGAATTTGAGTCTTCAAATAGTTTGTAGCACTTTCTGTTATTCTGTCATTCACTTGAAGTAAAAATAAAACATGTTCCAATTCTTCAAAATACTTCAATGGAATAGAATTTTACCTTATATGGTAAACCCTACCATCTGTCATGAAGTACAACAAGATGTGTTCTTTCAAGTAGGTATGGTAAACCATCTGTACAGATTCTAGTTGATTCAATCTTTCAGGAGTTGCTCCAATACCTGGTTCACTTAAGGAAGTTGGATCATTGGTTGTGTTCTGTACTCTTCTTTCATCAGCACTACCCAATCCAGATTTATCTCTTGCTTCCTTTCCAGTAACCACTCTTGCTTCAAAACCACTTGATGCAGTCTTCAAAGGTTGAGTCTATTTGGCTTTAATGAATCCTGGTAAGAGTAACCTTGAGGATTTAACATGAGCAATGTCAGAGGTTTCCTTTTCCTTATCTTTTGATATCAAGTCAACTTGAGCTATGTCAGAGGTTACTTGCTTCATGGTTATATCAGAACTAACTATATCTTGACTCTGAACAACTTAAGCCATGTCATAGGTTGTCTTAGAAATCTTTCTTGAAGTCAGAGTAAGATCATCATCTTCAACAGTAATTTCTTCATCCACGGGAGGCACATAAACCTTTATAGGTTCACTAACTTTTTCTTTGCCTTTAGACCTTGGATCTATCTGCAATTGTGATTTAGCCTTGGTTTTCTCAACATTTATCCTTTCTCTTATCACAATGCCTTTGGCCTTAGGATGTTTCTTTTTACCAACAGAAGCTTCAGATTTAGAATTGACTTTTTCTGACTTAAGTCTAGCTTCTTCTTCCATCAGACTCTCAAAGTCCATTCCTGGATTTTCCTTCAGAAATAACTTTCTTGATATTTCTTCATCAAGATCCAAAAGTTCATCATAACTTATTTTTTACTAGTATCAGAAATAATTCTTTTTCCAGTATCAGAACTTGTTCTATGACTTGTAGCTTCAGCTCTTCTTGATGAAAAACCACTACCTTGACCATGACCTCCACCCATTCCAGAGTTTCCCTGGTCATCTTTTTCATCATCCTTCCCCTTCAGTGTCTTAACAGTTTTGCATTTGGACTTAAATACTTTCTCCCCCTTTTTGGCATCAGCAGGTAAGAGAAGAGAGACAAGCAATTCCACTGAGGATTGGATTTCATTGAGTTGAGATTGCTGAGAAGCTTGATTTTTCAAAATTTCATCAATCTGAGACTATTGCTTCTCTTGGGTCTTCTCAATGTAAGCAACTCTGTCAAAGGTAGGTTTGAAAAAGTTTTTCTTGTCCAGCTTGACAAGTGTATCTTGTTGCATTAAGAGTTCTTGAACCCTGTTCAACTTGTCCTGAGTAACAGACTGTTGACCTTGAAGGTGCCTTGTGGTAAGTGCAGTAACTCTTAGCTGTGTCTTGAAATCTTCATTAACTAAGAACTCATCAGCTTTTACAAGATGCTCAGCAAGAATCTTTTCAGATGGAACAAAAGTAACTGTGTTCCATTCCTTACTCCACTCATGTCCTCTAGGAGTTTCACTCCAAGGTACTGGTGCTTCTCCTCGAACAAACTTCTTGACTAGTTCAGATTTAGGAACAGTCTGTTGAGGTGCATGTCCTGAAGGACCAGCTTCATCAGCATCTGCATTTATAGCAGCATCACCAGTATCATCAGCATTTGCAGCATCAGAACTTACAGAATCAGCATCTTCTGATAAAAGAACAGTATGAGAAGCTATTGAGGTATCAACATCATCCTCTAAGTGCTGATCTGCTTCCAAGTTCTGATCAACATCCATAGTCTGATGCTCACCTATATTCTGATCATCAGTATCTAGATGCAGAGAAGGTGTTGTAGACAATTCTGGAGTACTATTAGCATCAGTAAGTGGTGTTGTTGATGGATTAATTTGAGCTGTTGGAGCTTCTAAGTAGAGAACCTCAGGCACAACCAGGTTGTGAATATCAATTTCAGTACTTGTGCTTGGGTCTGCAGTAGATACTGGTTCATAAATAGGAGACACGGGTGGTATAGTTTCTTTATCTGTAGCAGCTTCCTGAGTTGGTGATAATGGAGGTGTAGAAGCAGTAGTTGTAGCAATTTCTAGCTCTTTTGAGATTAGAGATTCATGATCTCCTTCCGTAGCTGCTTCATCATCATCCTCTGAAACTGGCCTGTTAGCTCTCTGTTTCTCGTATCTCTTTGAAGATGGAGATTCTTTGGGAGTTTCAGCATAAGACATTCTTCTAAGCCTTTTGAGAAGCTTAGATCCCCCAATACCAGTATCCTTCTGAGAAGAGACCTTCTCAGCTTCTTTCATGACAGGTTCTGATACAGGAACCTGTTCCTCACTATCTGATTCATTTCTCAGAACAATCCTCCTTCTCTTCTGTGATGTCTGAGGTACAGTCTTTGTCCTCTTGGGCTTGGAAGATGAAGGCTTCACAGTATGTGCTGATGATGATGATGGTTGAGGTATCTGTGAAGTTTTGAGATGTGTTCTGACAGAAGGTTGAGTAAAGTGAGGTGTATGTGTGCTATGTTCTGATGGTTGTTGAGTTGTCTGGGTTGTGGTGGTGGGTTGTACATCAGGGTAAACAGATCTGTAGGTTAGAGGATCAGCATTTACCAAGTTCTGTTTTACAGACTGAGGTATCTGTAAGGGTCTAACCACCTTTTTCTTAAGGTCAGCATTTATCAAGTCATTAAAAGCACGTTTTGCAAGTTTAAAAGGTGGAAATAAAGAACCGGCTGGTTGGGGTTCATTATCATAGCAAAAGGTATATATAAGCTGACAGAATCTAGGAAAGTAAACTACATTTCTATCCTCTGTCATCCTATCCCCAATAAAGCCTAGCACAACACTTGCAAAATCAAAATGAGTTTGGTGAATAATAGCATACCCGATGTGCTGGCTCGTGATTGGAATGGCATCAAAGTTGGAACACTTATTCCCGAAGGCTTTAGTGATGCAGTCGAAGAAAAAGCTCCATTCCTTTCTGATATGTGCTCTTTTCAACTGTCCAAGCTTGGCCAAACTCTTCTCATACCCCAAATTAGCCATGAGATGATGTAGAACTGGTTCCTCCGCTGTTGAGAAAATGCAGCCTTCTGGTAAATGTAGAGCTTTGCGAACTGCTCCAGGAGTTACCACATGCTCAACATCATTTACTTCGAAAATAATAATGGGAGTACCAGTAGCACCACCATTGTCAAAATGCCCAGTCCGCCAAAATGTCAGAACTTGTTGGCTGGAAATGACTTGAGGCTGGGTCAATGCATACCCAATTTGACTGTGTGCTAGAAGATCTTGCACAAAATGCAACTCAGATGGAGCTTCATCATGATCTAAGATTGCAGCATAGTTATTGGGAACGAACTTGGCTCCATCTATAATCAAATCCTTAGGTGCCATGAGAAAAATTGAGAATTAAGGTTGCCTGTAAGGTGTTTGATAAAATGTTTGTATGAAAAACAACGTCAGGAGATGAGAGAGAATAGAAGTAAAGAAAGAGAGATAAAGTGTGAAAGTAAATGAAAGATTTTACAATCTTCTCTCTCTTTTACTTATACATGGTAGAAAAAGTAACCGTTGGACACCTATCAGACATGCAGAAGTAAAGAATAATTAATGGGCACGGGAAAATAGTAATCATTACTTATCACATGCAGTTTTTCAAGGAAAAACCGTTCCACTTACCAAGTAATCCCATTAATTTAGGTAATTCAGTATATTCTGATTTAAAATAAGACTGTTTTAGATTTTAACCACAAATAAGTCAAGTAAAGAATCAGAATTTAATATCAGCACTTAGACTTATATCAGAACTTAACAGTCATCAGAACAAATTCTGATTTCGGTTTTTCAGAACTTAATCATCAGAACTTCCATCAGAACATGTCCTTAGAATTTATGCAATCTGACATATAAACTGTTCATCTAAAACAACATTGATCGCCACAGTAATTTTCATCATTCATATGGAGTGTAAGTGTGTGCATTAAACAAAATATCAGACAAAGAGTAAAGTCTGATTCACTTCAGTACATCGTAGAAATAAGGCATAACTAAGAACTTTACTTAAAATCTGTCATTATTCTGAAGCCTACTATTGAATGAGTTCATGAATGAGTTCATGCATGAGTCCACCTCAACTGTTTTGTGCTTATTGTATGCATCTTTTGAAATTCCATTTTACAGTGGCTTCTCAGTGTAAGTGAGTCACGACTGCTTATCAGAATTTATGCTATTATCAGAGTATTTCTCCAGTAATTATAGAGTGTGAAAAGTCACCAAGAAAAATATTTATTTTTGCTTTTCTGATGCATATTACTTAATACCAGCAATGCACTTGGGTCGTCCCCTCCACATTTTTTTTTACTCTAGATCTCAAAGGAGTACCTGATTCTTATTCCCTTTTCTTTTCCTTTTTCTTTTAATAAGTGAGGTTTATCAGTACTTAGTACATCCATCAGATTTACTAACATCAGAACTTAACAGATAAGAAGCATTATTCTAGTTTTTGACTTAGTAATAAGATACACAAAGTAAATTGAACTAAGCTCAATATCAGAGTTTGCTTTTGTTAAGAGATTTCCACATAAATAATTACTTCAAACATGGGATCTTTAGTATATTAAAGACTACTTGGTCAGCATCTAGCACAGTTATCCTCATAGGATTGAATAGTCACAAAAACAGTCATTTCACTATCAGAGTTTAGAAATTCACATCAGACATCAATCAGTACTTAAGCAATTTTCAATTAGGCACAGAAGACACAAAGAGAGTAATATTCGTAAATACTGATCATAAAGTCTGATGTATCAGAACAAAAGCTAAGCAAATTTAGAGAAAGAACCTGAAACCATTCCAAGTTCATTTACCAATCTTGTAAAAGTAGCTTCACATAGTGGTTTTGTGAAGATATCTGCTAGTTTTTGATCTGTTGGAATAAAGTGCAATTTCACTGTACCTTCATCCACATGCTCCCTTATGAAGTGGTACCTAATGCTGATGTGCTTTGTTATTGAGTGTTGAACTGGATTACCTGTCATAGCAATAGCACTTTGATTATCACAGTAAATAGGGATTTTAAAATATGTTAACCTATAATCCAGTAACTGATTCTTCATCCAAAGAATTTGTGCACAGCAGCTTCCTACAGCAATGTATTCTTCTTCTGCAGTTGATGTGGAAATTTACTTTTGTTTCTTGCTAAACCAAGAAACCAATCTGCCTCCAAGAAATTGGCAGCTTCTACTTGTGCTTTTCCTGTCAATTTTGCAACCTGCAAAATCTGCATCTGAGTAACCTATTAGTTTAAAATCTGATTCTCTGGGATACCACAATCCCAGATCAGCTGTTCCTTTAAGATACTTGAAAATTCTTTTCACAGCTGTTAAGTGAGGTTCTCTTGGATCTGCTTGAAATCTTGCACAAAGACATGTAACATACATGATATCAGGTCTACTAGCAGTTAGATAGAGTAGAGAGCCAATCATACCTATGTAATCAGTAATATCTACTGATTTACCAGTATCCTTATCCAGTTTTGTTGCAGTGGCCATGGGAGTGGATGCACTTGAACAATCTTGCATTCCAAATTTCTTCAGCAAATTTCTGGTGTACTTGGTTTGACAAATAAAAGTGCCTTCTTCATTCTGCTTGACTTCAAGGCCCAGAAAATAGCTAAGTTCCCCCATCATACTCATTTTGATATCTTGACTGCATCAGTTTGGTAAACTTTTTGCAAAGTCTGTCATTTATAGAACCAAAGATGATATCATCAAAGTATATCTGAACCAGAAGTAAGTCCTTTCCATGATTGAGATAGAACAATGTTTTGTCTATCGTTCCTCTGTTAAATCCACTTTCCAGAAGAAACTGAGCTAAAGTCTCATACCATGCTCTTGGAGTTTGCTTAAGGCCATAAAGTGCTTTATCAAGCTTGTAGACATGATCTGGATATTTGGGATCTACAAAGCCTGAAGGTTGTTCCACATATACTTCCTCCTCCAATTCTCCATTGAGAAAAGCACTTTTCACATCCATTTGAAAGACAGTAAACTTTTTGTGAGCAGCATAAGCCAAAAATATCCTTATGGCTTCCAATCTAGCAACTGGTGCAAATGTTTCATCATAGTCAATTCCCTCCTGTTGAGAATATCCTTTTGCAACCAACCTTGCTTTATTCCTTGTAATTATGCCATCACTATCAGTTTTGTTTCTGAACACCCACTTTGTACCAACAACAGATCTATTCTTTGGTCTTGGCACTAGGGTCCAGACTTTGTTTCTTTCAAATTCATTTAACTCTTCCTGCATTGCTTGCACCCAATCAACATCTTAAAGAGCTTCTTCCACTTTCTTTGGTTCAGTCTGAGAAAGAAAAGAATTGTAAAGACATTCACTTGAAGTAGCTGTTCTAGTTCTGACACCTGCATCAGGATTTCCAATAATTAAGTCAGGTTTATGTGATTTAGTCCACTTCCTTGCAGATGGAAGGTTTTCCCTAGAACTGGATGTTCCCCATGATCCATGCTATCTTCATCAACATTTTCTGATGCTCCCCCTGAAACTATGCTCTCTGAGTTGGATAATTCAGAATTTAAGTTTTCAGAATTATCAGAACTTGGCTTATCAGAACTTGATAAATTAGAACTTGAAGAGCCGGTTGTATGTTCTGATGCTTCTTGAGATGTGGATATATCTTCAGTATGCTCCCCCTGCACAGGTGCATCTTCCTTTGACGTAGTCACCACAGTTTCAATAACATCAGAGTTTAATCCATCAGAGTTTGCATTATCAGGATTTAGACTTTCAGGATTTTCAGTATCAGAATTTGAGTCTTCATTTTCGAATCTCAGCTGATCATGATCATTGAAATCTTCAAGTCCAGTAATCTTCTTATCATCAAATGAGATATTGATAGATTCCATGACAACCCTAGTTCTTAAATTGTAGACTCTGAAGGCTTTTGTGGAAAGTGGATATCCAACAAAAATTCCTTCATCAGCTTTTAAGTCAAATTTGGATAGCTGTTCAGGATGAGTCTTAAGAACAAAACACTTGCATCCAAATACATGAAAATACTTCAGATTTGGCTTCTTTTTCTTTACCATCTCATATGGTGTCTTTCCATGCTTATTAATGAGTGTTGCATTCTGAGTAAAATAAGCAGTCTGCACAGCTTCAGCCCAAAAATAGGTTGGTAGCTTTGCTTCATCAAGCATAGTTCGTGCAGCTTCAATAAGAGTTCTATTCTTTCTTTCAACAACTCCATTTTGCTGTGGAGTTCCAGGAGCAGAAAATTCATGCTTAATTCCATGGTCTTTGTAGAACTCTTCCATGATCAAATTCTTGAACTCAGTGCCATTATCACTTCTTATTATCTTCACAGAATCTTTGACCAATTTATCCAGTTGCTTGACATGATCAATCAAGATAGATGGCGTTTCACTTTTAGTGTGCAAGAAATACACCCATGTGTATCTGGTGAACTCATCCACTATGACCATAACATATTTCTTCTTTGCAATAGACATGACATTCACTGGACCAAATACATCAACATGTAGTAGGTGATAAGGCTCAAGAATTGATGATTCAGTCTTGCTCTTGAATGAAGATTTCCTTTGTTTAGCCTTCTGAAAAGAATCACAAAGGCCATCAGGAGCAAATACTGACTTTGGCAGTCCTCTCATAAGATCTTTCTTGACCAGATCATTTATATTGTTGAAATTTAAATGAGAGAGTTTCTTGTGCCATTTTCAGTTTTCTTCAATTAATGCTCTACTCATCAGACAGATTGCAGAACCATCGGTACTTGTTGAAATCTTGGCTTCATAAATGTTACCACGCCTGTAACCTTGCAGAAATCCACAGTGTTCTTCAAAGAAATCCACATGATAACCTCTGTCACAGATTTGACTAACACTCAGCAGATTGTGTTTAAGTCCTGAGACCAGAGCTACTTCTTTAATGATGACATTCCCAAGATTGATATTGTCATATCCCAATGTTTTTCCAATGTTGCCATCTCCATAAGAAACCCTTGGGCCAGCCTTCTCCACAAAGTCTGGTAGCAGGGCTTTATTTTCAGTCATATGTCCTGAACATCCACTATCCAGAACTAGGATGTTTTTCCTGTTGCCCTGCAATCACAACGACCACTAATGATTAGTTTTAAGGACCCAGACTTGTTTGGATCATGTGGCCTTATTAAGTTTGTTAACATTTGCAGCGGATTTAGCATCAGAGTTTATGTTAACATTTTTCTTATCAGCATTTACACTATCATACTTTATATCAGAACTTATACTAGAAGGAACAATGCTAACTTTCTTTAAAGAAGGTTTTAATTGATAATAATCATAGTACAAACTATGATATTCCTTACAAGTATAATTGGAATGCCATAAACTACCACAATGAAAACAAGGATTTTGTGGCTTATATCTAACAGACTGACTCTTAACTCCTGACTTTGAAGGTAAGGAGTTTATGTTCTTATTCTTCCTGCAAAAAAAGCCAGATGGTTAGAACTTCCACAGTTATGACACGTTTTTCTAGGAGCATCATGAACAGGCTTATAATCATTGCTTTTATTCACACCTTCCTTTCCATTCCTATTTTTCCTAGGTGATTTTACCTTGTTTGCATTCTTAACTTCTTTCAGCTTATGTTTAAGCTGCTTCTTTGTCATTAAGCCTACGTTTACTTCAATTGTCTTTTCATGTTTTAGTTTGTCAGAATTTAATTCCTTTTTAACTTCTGATTTCTCAGTATCAGACATTACAGCTATAAACTTAACAGGTTTTAACTTTGATTTTTGTTTAATATAGGCTTAATTTCTACAGTTCCTTTATCATTCTTATCATCTCCATAACCTAAGCCCTCTTTCCAGTTTCCACTACTTAACAAATTCTGAGTTGTTATGCCAGAGTTAGTCCAAGTCCTGATAATCTCTCTTTCCTTCTCTAACTCAGTTTTTAGATATTCATTCATTTTAAGTAATTCATCCCTAACATAGAAAGCATCATCTCTATCTTTCTGAGTTTGATGGAACATGACTAACTCTTTTTCTAAATAATCATTCCTCTTTTTACAAGCAAGATTTTCAGAAGTTAATCTTTCACATGTTAAAGTTTAATTTCAATAGCTAATGAACATGGTTTTAAGATATCTTCTCAACTCATTAATATCATTAGTATGAAAGGCATAAGTAGTTTGAGGTACCTTTAACTCAGCAACTTCAAAACTGCTTTCAGCACTTACCATATTAGCATTTGCCATCAAGGCATAATTCTCCTCACTTTCAGAATCTGAGGTATCTGTCCAGTTTTTCTTCTTTGTGACAAGAGCCTTGCCTTTGTCACTCTTCACTTTCTTGCAATCAGGAGATATGTGGCCTTTCTCACCACAATTATAGCATTTGACATTTGTGTAATCTCCTCTGTCAGATTTCCCTCCTTTGCCTTCAGATTTTCTGAAATTCTTCTTATCAGAACTTGCACCTTTCCTGGAAAACTTCTTTCCCTTCCTAAACTTCCTGTATGCAATTTTTGTGATTCCTTTCACCATAAGAGCACACAGCTTCATCATCTCTTCATCAGCATCCGTCTCAGGCGAGCTTTCAGATTCTGAATCATCATCACTATCAGAATTTGATGACTCAATATCAGACTTTGTGATGAGCGCTTTTCCCTTGCCTTTCCTTGAGGTAGTTGCCTTGGGGGATTCTTCTTCAGCCTTAAGAGCAACTGTCCTTGACTTTCCTCCTTTCCTCTTGCTTCTTTGTTCCATCTCAAGTTCATGAGTCTTGAGCATCCCATAAATTTCATCAAGAGTCGTTTCATCAAGATTATAGTTGTCTCTTATAGTTGTTGCCTTCAAATCCCAGCTTTCAGGAAGAGCTAACAGGAATTTAAGGTTTGAATCTTCAAGATCATACTCCTTATCAACCAGTGACAAATCGTTCAAGAGTTTGACAAATCTATCATATAAATCAGTCAATGACTCATTAGCTTTTGAGTCAAAGTGTTCATACTCTTGAGTGAGTATTGTCTTCATGTTCTTCTTAATCAAATTAGTTCCCTAACACCTTGTTTCCAAGGCATCCCATATCTCCTTTGCAGTCTTGCAGTTAATTACCCTATTTGACATTACATTATCAATGGCACTATGCAGTAAGTGTCGTACCTTAGCATCCTTAGCAATTGAAGCGATATCTTCAACAGTGTAGTCGCTCTTCTCCTTTGGTATTGACTTTGCTGCTTCATATGCAACTGCAACAGCGAGCTTGGTTGGTTTGTGAGGCCCTTCATTAATTCTGTCAAGATATTCTGGATCAGTTGCTTCCAGAAACATGGTCATCCTCACCTTCCATACGGGATATTCAGATGGCTTCAGAATGGGAACTCTAATAGTCTCATATCGACTATGGATTTGTGTCTTTGGAGGTTCTTCAGTTTTGGTGGGCTTAGTTGGAGTTTCTACTTCATACATGATTTTTTTTGGATCTTAAACTTTTGTGTATTAACAGATAGGCTCTGATACCACTTGTTAGGTCACACACACTGTAGAGGGGGGTGAATACAGTGTATAGCACTATCAAATCGAATTCTAATAACACAAGTAACAGAAAACAGACTTTCTTCAAAGCAATAAACTCTGTTACAATATGGAACTGTCCTCTCTCAGTGACGAACAAATATTACGAGAGCTGCTAGGGTTACAATGAATAATATTCTCGATAATGATACACTTATAGTGTAAGCCCTATGTCTGTGTTTTTATACTACACAGTTACAAGATAATTGCCAATTGATATGGAATATAATTCTGCTTCCTAAAATATATCAATCAGATATCTTTTCTTCCAAGTATTTCATTCTTCATAGAATTCATTCTTCATGCATATCTCTTCTTACGTTTGTCTCGATCTTCTCTTCCTTTAATCAGCCGCCTTCCTTTAAGTCCTGATATTATCTTCTGATAAATATCTCCTGAACCTTAAGTACTGATGACTTAAGTTCTGACTTTAGTATAAGTGCTGATTTCAGTTAAGTACTGATTTGTCGTGTTTAAGTAAGATCTAAAAACTAAACATAAATCATATTTGTCATGACATTATCAAATATATCTAACAAATTACTTTATTGGGAAACATTTAAATTACATTAAAATAATATGCAGCATAATTATTTGTATCATGTACGAATAATTATGATACTTTTACTATTAGTGATATTATTTAGAATTTTTATTCTAAGTAATCAATGCTTATTTCTAAAATCCCTAATATTGAAAGTTGAAGTATTTTCTAAGTTATGTGTATAATACTCTCAATATTTTATATGCTTAGGAATTATGTCTAAAATTACTAATTATCTAAATAATAATTTCCATGTGTATAAGTCATATATTCTATTGGTGATTATTCAAGGATAATTATAAATATTTAAGTGCTAGTATCTAACTCATTGATATTTAGTATTTATTTATTTACTATTTATTTTAGGTAGTTTGGATTATGGAAATTGAAGCAATTCAATGATTTTATTTGCTCCATAATTTAAACTAACTTAAAATAAATAAGTAGTATGATTGATCATAACTAAATCTGTTAACAATTGATATCTAGTATATTGATTGTGACTAAATTGTTATAGGTTAATTATGAGATTTTGGTTCGAGTGAATTTAGAAATGTTCACATCTCAAGAATTCACTGAAATCAAAATCTGATTGCAACATGATCAGTTGTGTGCTAATTATTGACTTATATCAGTTAATGATAGTTAGTTAAGAGTTTAACTATGAACTAACTGTGAAGTATTAGTATTTGTGGCATTACTTAGAACTCCTCTAAGTAATTAATGATTATCCTCAGTCACTTGTACTAATATAAAAAGTGTAAAAATCTTCCTTAAAGTAAAACTATAATTATTGTGTTTGATGCTTTATTAGAAGTAACCATATGTTGTCTACTTAGAATAATTTTTATACTTATTTTCAAATTCATTAATACTTTGATAATAGATGTCATACTCATTGAATCAAAGTATATGGAACTTAGATTATTTTTTTTTCTAAGATTGTAAACAAGACAATATTGGTTAATGTTGCTTTATTTATCGAACCAGTATTGTTTGAGATATTATAGTTGTTAGGAGTTAACAATTTTATAATATATGAAATTGAATGCTAATGTTTATTTGATAGATAGTTTGTATTTAATTCATCGATATCCTATTTTAATGTATTTAAATTATGATGTTAGACAATTCCATGTCAAATCAGTTTCATAATTTAAATTATATTAAAATAAGGTGCAACATAATTATTAGTATCTAAAATACTTGAAAAGTATCATTCAATGATATATTGTTAATATTTTGTTGTAAATAGTTATTAGATTTTAAGTTCTAGTGAATTTATGTGTGTTGCTATATCTGAAAGATTCACTATAATTTAAAATCAGCAGCATATTCATACTTATTAAGATTATTTATCAATAAACAATGTTGTTGACTATAATTTTATAAAGATAGATTATGGCGCTTTTGACATGAATGAGAATTGCTTAGACTTTACTTAAGTGAACAATGCTTTTACAAAAACTTATTCATATTGAAAGACAAAATCTTTCTTTCTATTTCATAAGTATGTGTCTTTTAAATATCAAAGACATGATTTTTTATCTTTTTATGTCTATAATTCTGTTAGACAAAAATTGGGGGAGATTGTTAGAAATATGTTATAGGCTTGATGATAACTTAACAAAACACTCTAAGTAGATAAGTTAAATGATTTTTGTAATCATTATTAGATGGAGTAGCTTGTAATAAACAAGTTTGTAGCACATTTCCGTATGCAACAAACAGCTTAGCAGTTTAGAAGTTGTAATGAACTATGAGTCATGTTGACTACTAGAAAAATATACAAAATAGGTTGGCTAATTGTAAAGAAAAGATGCCTTGTAATTTTGTAAAAGTGAAATAGTGTCAACTGCTAAAGAATTCATCATCAACGGATAAACTTGAAGCTTCAACAAAAGACTCAAAACACTTTCAATAGATAATCCACTTGAGATTCAAGCATAAAAACAAACTTGTGTACTCGAACAATTTTAAGAGTAAAATCAAACTTCTTTCAATAATGGTGATTGCTTATTTCATGAAAATCTTTGTTGTAACACCCCCAAATCCGGGGTGGGGATCCGGGTTGTCACGAGTTCCATTTCTCTTAATAACACCCAATCTTAATAAATAATCAACTATTCTGTACTATGACCCCACCATAAACACACACACCACAAGTTATAGTCTCAGAGATGAATATCCAAAAATAATCACAAGTCGTTTTATTCCACAATTATATGCCAATACACCTTAAAAGGGTTTCTGAATAAATTTACATTTCTTTGCCATTATTACAATTCATAAATATACATAAATCTGGTGCATCAATAGTTGAAAACCTAGCCTATTGGTAGCTCCTACCTCAGCTACGGCGACATCAACGCTTCCAGAAAATAGCGGAACATTTTCTAACCGCTTGCGAATTGGAAGCTTGGTCCTGTTCATCTTGTCTAGCTGATGTTGTGTGATGAAAGAAGAAAGCAAGGGTGAGCAACAAGCCCACCAAAATAATATGTATAATGATTTACAATATATGAGCATTCTCATAGTACTCATGAAAGTCTTGGTCAAGAAGAAATAAACCAAGTTGATATCTTAACGCGACCAAGTCACAAAATATTCAGTATATATACATATATACTTTTCACAATCTTTGAAATCCTCTGACATGTATAATATACACAGAGTTCCAGTTTATAACTGTATAAAAATATCGTTGCAAGGTGATCTCATATATCCAACCTTGTCTCACCGTTTTTCTGAAAATCTTTGTCATGCATAAGATAATCATTAACTAGATATAAGTTTAAAAGATGACGTTACAAGATACTCCAATATACTTATATCTTTTCCGAATACTACTTGAACTACCACCGTTCAAGTTATAATTAGTTTCAAAAGTTCATCACACTGATGAGACTACAAGATAAGACTTGAATAGATTCAATCTTTGAAATATCATTAAATGAAATGAAGTTATGATATACTTCATTAAGTCCCGATATATATATCCACATATATATCTCTTTATATATTTCCTGAAAACCTCTGTCATGTAAAGTATGAACAGAGTTTGTAACATCCAATGAATTTTTGGAAAGGAAAAGAATTGTGGCATAAACCCGGTATCTTGCTGATCAGGCAAAGATACCAATAAGTAACCTTTTCTACTAGTAGATGGACGAATTCCTCACTGGTCATCACCCTGGTCGCAATAGGACCTTATGCTGGACTGCCACTCAGCCACTTACGCATTTGATGAACTCCCACAGAGCCACTTACACTTTCATGGACGCCCACTGAGCCCATGTTGCTTATGCCGACTCGATAGATGGACTTACTTCCCGAACGATGGGTAAGTAAACAATTCATCTACCAAAACAGCAACCTTGTTGCGAATATAAAATACACCATTGAGCCGGATCCCTCAAGTTTTGAGCGAGTATTTAAATCCCCTTCGAAAGGAAGATCTTAACTATACAAATGAGTTTTGGGATCCGCTCTAACTTTTAAAATCATTTTGAAGACTCGAAAACATTTTTAAGAATGTTTGGAGTAATGCTGATTTAATAAAATAAATCAGTCCCGATATATTAGAAAATATCTGAATATTATTATTTAAATAATATTCCCATAAAGAATAATCTTTATAAAAATAATTGAAGTAGAAGTTGTAAAACTTATACTTGAAATGTATCTTAAATAACCAAAGATATACTTATACGAAAGTAATATCTTTATTTGAGTAATCAAAAGTGAGTTTGATTATCGACACATTATTCTTTAATAAAATAAAGAATATTAATTAGTAAATAATCGGAGTCATAAGTCCTCGAATGAATATTCAAAATAATATTCATTAATAAAATAAACGGAGTCATAAGCCTTCAAATGAATATTCAAAATAATATTCATTAAATAGAATAAACAGAGTCATAAGTCCTCGAATGAATATTCAAAGTAATATTCATTAAATAAAATAAACCGAGTTATAAGTCCTCGAATGAATATTCAAAGTAATATTCATTAATAAAATAAACGGAGTCATAGGTCCTCAAATGAATATTCAAATAATATTCATTAAATAATATAAACTGAGTCATAAGTCCTCGAATGAATATTCAAGTAATATTCATTAAATAATATAAACTTATTGAATAAACCTTATTCGATTAATAGTTTTGAAAACTATATCAATATATATATATATAAATATATATATATATCATATACTCGGGAACATCTACTCCCGGTTTTTAGAAAAGGGTTCACCTTTGGGTCCCCTATACTCCGGGTATACGCAACTACTGCTTATCTCTAGCATAGGTATTATGCAACTAATAAGCATTTGAACCAACAGATATATAAATCAAGAATATGAAACAGGCATGCATATATACCATATCACATGCTACAATATATCGCAAGAATTTTCTAATAACAAATATGCATTTATCACAAGATCATGCATATACACATATACATCACAATAACAGTTATACGGGTAGAAAACTTGCCTGAGCGACTGGGGGTTAAAATGGCTTGGGGCGAGTCTGGTAATCTATAAACAACATATAAGTTGGAATTAAACCAAAGTCACCTGTAAATCTATACTTTAACCAAATTAGACTCTAACGCTCGCTTTGCGCTTACTGATTCTCTTAAGTCGCTCGAGTACCCTCGGCTCCACCATTTTTAATAAATTAACCATTAAGGGTTTTAAGGCGATTCTTTTGCGAGTACCTTACCAACTGCATAATCCACTTTACATAAATATTTCATACCCCAATTTGTCCTTTAAGGTCTTTAACCTATGTTTCAAAGTAAGGTGAGGGGTAATGGTTCGTTCGCGAAACGTCGTTAAAACGGCCGTTTCTCCGAAACCGTACATCGGAATCAAACGAACCACATATCAAAATGAAGCTCGTAACATGAACTATCTAAAAATGGCAATGGTCAAAACCTAGCAGTGAGTTTACGGGTCCTAATGTTAAGAGCAAAAATAGTCTAAAGTAAATCGGGCATTACGACGACTATGTTTACGCGATTTCCCAAATTTATACCATTCCAAATCAACCACCAAGTAACCCCAATTCATTAATACAACCAAAATACATCCATACCATACTAAAATAGCCCCAACACCTCAAGTTCTCCAATTTATGTTATTCTCAAACATGAATTTAAAACTATACTTAAGTCCTTTAACTAAACAATAAGATTTCAACATCCAATTTACTACAACTCCAACCCAAACTCTAAACATGCAAGCATCAAGCTACTCTTTTACCATAACAATCAAAATCATCCTAATATACAAAGTAAAGCTAGGGTTTGGAGATGTTATACTTTCCTTGAAGTGATGTGAGTAGCTAGGAAGCCTTAAGAAGCCTTGAGATGTCTTAGGGATGCTTGGATCTTAAAGGAAAAACAAGAAAAAATCAAGTTAAAAATCTTGAAATCACTATTCATTATCTTCTTCATTGATTTCTTGGAAGAGATTGAGAATGAATTGGAGGCTTAAACTTATAGGATAGCCATATCTATGCATAAGGAGTACTAGATAATTACCTTACTAATTAAGGAAGCTTGGAACTTGAACTTTGAAATTTCTTCTTCTTGAAATGAAGAAAAGCCGAGAGCAAAAGGAAATGATTTTTGTGTTTGTGATTTGTTTAGCTTAGCTTGGTTGCTTTTGATTTGATTTTGGTTAATTACCTTATTAACCTTGAAAATTGTGTGGTTAAAAACTAACCACACCTCCTCCCCCCTATGTCATGCTTATGTCACCTTTGCTATGTCATCACCCCTTACTTGCCCTCTTCTTATTGGTTTGATGACCTCATCATCCCTAACCTCCTTGATTAACTCCTAATTGTTTGCCTAATGACCGCTGATCTGTTATACGGTTCGCTTAACTTTCGTTCTCGTTTCTCGTTTGAGGGATCATACCCGGGATCTTATTACTTGGGTTTCCTTAACCTTTCTCAATACATTATATTCCTTTTATGATCCTCTCTTATAATCCTTTAATTTAAATCCTTTTTATCCTGTTACCTTATACTCAATTCTTTCTGTATCTAGTGGATTTCCGGGAAAAATCAAAGTGTTCGGATTTGGATTCTGACGATCTTTACATACACTTATATACCACATAGAGTACTAATAATATCCCAGGAGATCAATAAAAGAACCCCTACATAGTATGGCATGAAAAGTTTTCTTATTCAACAAAACACTATTCATAAGGGTTTCAAAAATTCCAAAAATTGGGGTTATTATATGTTAGGTCCCAATGTGTTTGTAGAAGGGGGGGTTGAATACAAACGTTACCAAATAATCGAATAAATGCGGAATAAAAAATGTGAAACAAAATTCAAGTTAAATAAAAATATTATTAAACTTGAAAGGTGTTACAACAACTGTATCGATTACAAGGTATTAATCTCAAATCAATTATCACAAATCTAGAATAAATTCGACATGAACTTTTTCTATTTTTGCAATAATTAGAATCAAATGCTAAACGCGATTTGAGATTAAGTTCTAGGGATTTTGATCCGCTAGATTGTTACACAAGAACAAGATAAAGATTTCTAGTTGATTGGATTTAACTTTGCAATCTAGAAATTGATCTTTGAAATAAGCAGATGAAAAATGAAATATTTGCTGCGGCTGCTGTGTTCTTTTTTTTTTGTTTGTTGGATGATTGAGTTGTGTTGAACTGCTGCTTGTGTGCTTCTTTTTAATCAACAGAATAGAATTGACCTGGCAAGACAATCCTGAGCTCAGCAAGACAATCGGTAGGACTATCCTTAGAACTAGCAAGACAATCAGAATGAACTAGCAAGACTTTCGGTATGACAATCAATTGTCATACCGATTGTCATAGTAGTTCAAGCAGATTGTTTTTGCTGAATTAATAAGTGATTTTAATCTAATAATAATTCTGGTAAGACAATCAACTGAATTAGCATGACTTTCGGTATGACTATTGATTGTCATACCGATTGTCATACTAATACAATCAGTTGTCTTTTTGGAATTAAAACAGATTTTAACCAATTAAAAATTCTGAAAAACCTTAATATTAATTCTGAATTAATTAATCAATTAATTTAATTAATCAAATAAATTAATCTTTGCAGATATAATTTATTTACTTAATTAAATTATATGACTTAATTAATTAATAGAGAATTAATACTAACCCTGAGCAGCAACCAATCTTCTGAATATCTTCTAAAAATCACTGAGAATTATGAATCAATTCCGCCACTTCAACGTTGACACTCGATGTACTGTCTGGTTCATGAGTGACTAACTTCCGTGACGTTTCTTCATGTCTTGACTTTGACGCTTTGATTTTCTTCAGATTAAATCCTTGTAATTAATGATACTCTGACGAGATCTCTGTCACTTGATTAAATCCACGATCTTGATTTATATCACTGAGGCATGATCAACTTCTTGAACTTCTTCCAGTGAATTAACTCCTCAAGTCTGTAGATGAACCTTGTTTCTGAATCCTTTGACAAATATTACTTTGCGAGATCTCTCTGACGGTCGATCCACTATTTACTTATTACATTCTTATTTGAGTTGAGTTGAATCCTCGAATATACAAATAGGCTATGACATATGACTTACAATCTCCCCCTATTTGTTTGTTAGACAATAACACACAAATACCTAGAGGATAACTCAACTAACAAATAAGAAAAAGGTATAACATACATGCAAAGTAAATAGTAGAAAAGTTCTGGACTAGATTTAACATTTTCCAGATTCCAAGTAGATGTTCCTCTAGACTGAACATATCTTCAAGTAGTTTCATCTTCATTTGTACAACCACATTTCCTGATGAGAAGCCCATATCTCTCTTGCTTCTCCCCCTATGAGAATCAACTGATTAAAGAAGATCACCTTCGTTTTACCACCTCTCCCGTACAATAGGATCCGCAGATAAAAACCAATGGTACTCCCCTAACAGCTTCTTCCCTTACTAGAAAATCACCTTGTGTTTACCACCTCTCCCGTACAATAGGATCCGTAGTTACAAACAACAATGGTGTGGTGTAGTGTACATATGATCTTTTTCTTCCTCCCTGCTATTTCTCCCCCTTAGTTGAGGAATCCTCCAAACTATTACTTAAGCTTTTATCTCCCCCTTAAAGAAGGAATGTATGCCGTCGTCTGAAGGAGTTCTCATATTTCACTTGGTTGGAAAAGAAATAACAAGTAGTTTCTCTTTCTTCCTCACTGTGAGTGTGTGATTGTGTTTTAGTGTACCTCACATGTGTTTCACTCTTCTCTCCACTCATGTTTACACTCATTCTCACAAGTGTATCACTCTTCTCTCATAGCTCCATAATCCAGCTGTACCTGCAAGGAAAATCACCTTAGCCATCCTTAAGGAGGTCACAGGTGGTGCAATGGGAGTTCACAAATCCCCATCCTTGTTAAACTCGTCAGATAAATCTGAGTCATAATCTACAAGTTGCTAGTTTCCCTTTTAGGGTTCCAGATTTGAATTCTGGCAAGGTAAACAATGATCCAAAGAATTTAGCATAAAGATCAAAGTTCCCTTCTAATGTCTGTGAAGACATTTCCTTGTGACTTATCAGGTAATATCTGAATCATTGTCAACAAGTTGCCGATCTGCACCTATGTCAGATCCACTATCCGCAGATGCATCCAGGGAATTTAAGCCTGGGGAGGTAGACACTGACCACTGACATATGGCTTTTGGATCAGTATCCTCTCCTAACACCTGTAAAGGCAATTGGTCCACTAACGAACCTTAAACAATCGAATCTGACCTTAAAATGGTCGAAACTCTTGTTTCCGTCAACTCATCCTTTGTGTGTGTAACATTTCCTTGTGCATCAAGAATTGTTTATGTTTGAAATGGTGACACTACATCGGATACCTTGGCCGACAGGCAAAATTCAATAGACTCACCCTGTTGAGAGAATGAATCTAGTAACTGTTTTTGTGCCTTTTCAGCCATTACATCTTTTTGAGAAGATGTATGGGGGCTAGCAGTTGTCTCGGTTTAAATACTACTCATCTATGTATGAGACAGAGCTACTGGGTTGACTACAGAACCTTCCTTATGTGGTGCACTAAGCACTATCTCCCTCACGCTCATTTATACTACATTTAGTGGTAAGAGAGTGTTGGTTGGTTCTGTTTTTGTGTTTGTCTTTACAGTCTGGGATAGACGTTATGGGTTTTCAACCTCATGACTGTTAATGAAAGAAAGTCATTGGAGACTGAACCTGTAATACAGAATATATGGTAATAGAGAGAAAATGATTTACAATAGTGATTTCAAAAGATTTTACATGAAATAAGAAATCACTAATGTAGAAAGAAGTTTGATTTTGTTTTTCAATATGAATGAGTTTTTGATAAAACATTGATCACTTAGGGTAAAGTCTAAGTAATTCTCATTCATGTCAAAAGCTTACAAATATCTGCAACATAATGTTAACAAGATATCATTGATCGATACTTGTCAAGTACTTTAGATACTAATTGTTATGTTGCATAAACAATATACCACTGCACATATAAAACAATATGATTGTGCTTAGTGATAAGATAGTTATTAATATGACGACTCTACTTATTCATATAAAATTATAACTTCTATTAGAGTGCCATACCATGTCCTTGACGATTGCTTGAGCAGTATACTAGTTCATACCAACCTGAAGTGAGATTGTGAAGAAGAGATTGCATAGTCCAATAGATCTGCAACTGCAAAGTCCATGAACTGTGGTGCACTGACTTCCTCTTTTGACTCACAAACCAGGAGTACACTTGTACACATCTTACTAGAGTTCAATTCCAAGTGTAATATGCAGCAGGTGCCTGATATGTCGTAATATTCTCAAGTCTCGTCACTGGTGCTATGTGTTAGATACTGCTTCCTGATAATAACCTAGCACAATATACAAAATTACAATGATAACATTCCCAGCTTGCAAACAGCCATATCCCTCAGATAAACCTTTGCTGTTATCTCCAAAGGTAATCAGGGGGCCAGCTTTCTCAACCACATTTGATAGCAGGGCTCTATCTCCGGTCATATGTCTTGATGATCCACTGTCAAGAGTCCACACTACCGGTTATACTTGTTTAATGCCCTGCACTACAAATGGATTAGACCTTCTTCGGAACCCAAACTTGGTTGGGCCCGGCATACTTGTAGAACTATCCTTTGTCAGGCAAAATAACATTTTTAATTTTAACGATCTCAACATCCTCAATGACTGAACATTTGACCTTGTAAATAGTCTTAACAAATTTCTGTTTAAGCTTAGGCACAAATGTCTCCTTTCTAGCCTTAGAAGGACTAGCAGTCTTAGACCTATCATGCTTCTTGTTATTCACATGCTGACGAGGAGTAGTCTTATCATTAGACACATGCTTACCATTAAAATAAGCATACATCATATTAAAAGCACAAGACATACAATTAGCAACACTACATGCTTTATGAGAGTGATTAACAGCAGGCAATTTATGCATGGTAGACATGGCATTATTGTTATCCAACTCATGTGTGTCTGAGTTAGTCTCAGTTGCTTTCACAACTTTGACTGGAACTTTCGACTCACTTGACTTGGAAACAATCTTCTCATTAGCATGATCCTCAGCACGTATTTCTTCTTGAATAACAGAAGAGGTCGTATCAAATGGTTCAGCAATTGATGCTTTATAGAGGGGTTCATCAACACCCTTAAGCACATGTGGTACTTCCCTCCCTTTAGCACAGACATGAGGAGGGGAGTTTATGCCTAATTCTCCAATAGCAGCATTGTAATCATAACCTATTCCAGATGTTTGATTAACAGCTTGCTTACTGTAGAACTCTTTAGCCTTCGAACAAGAATTGAAGTAGGCTCTAACCTTAGTCTCAAGACCGGTGATCTTGTCTTTGAGAATAGTTTCGAGTTTTCTATAATAGTCAACTCTATTCTCTAGAAAAGATACCTGTTCTTTTAATTTGTCTTGATTAATGTTCACAAGTCTTAATTCATTGACCTCTTTCTCAAGGTCTGTGATCTGTAAACTTAACAGTTCATTATCACGACGTGCACAATCTAAGTTACCTCTTAGATGATAAACCATTTCAGCATCAGAAAGTTTTACCTCTATTCTTGACGATGAAGCTTTTCCATCAATAGCCATAAGAGTAAGATTTCCTTCATCTTCATCTTCACTGTCAGTATCATCCCAGCTTCTTCCCTTTGCCAGATAAGCCCTTTCAGAGTTCTTTCTTACTTGCTTTGGCTTCCTACATTCTGTGGCAAAGTGTCCCAACTCATTGCAGTTATAGCATCTAATGGTGCTCCGATCAACCATCCCTGTTTTGTATCCACCACTGCTGGTGTTAGAGGATGAAGATCCACCTTTCTGGAATTTGTTGTAGTTGGACTTGTACTTAAGCTTGGGATTCTTCTTGAATCTGGCATGGGAGAATCTCTTGACAATTTGGGCCATTGACTCGTCTTCCAATTGCTCCAGTTCTTCCAAGGAATAAAAATCATCACTTGATTGATTTGTAGTAGGAGGATCATATTCTGCTACTAACTCATTTTCCTCACCCTTGGAAAACTGTACCATTCTTTCTAACTGTTGAGATTGTTATTGTTGTTGACCTTCAGCTACAAGTGCAGTAGATGTGCTGACCATTCTATCGTTCCCGTAGACTTCCTTCTGTTGAATCTGCTCCAACTCATAGGTTTTTAACACTCCATAGAGCCTGTCCAAAGAAATCTCACTCAGATCTCTAGCTTCTCTAATGGCAGTGATTCTATGTTCAAGATGAGCTGGCAGTGTTAAAAGGAACTTTTTGTTGACCTCCCTGATTGAATAATACTTTCCATTGATGTTCAGGTTGTTGATCAACGCATTGTACCTCTCAAACACTTCAGTAATTCCTTCTCCTGGATTTGATTTGAAATGTTCATATTAAGAGGTTAGGATTTCCAACTTGTTCTCCCTAACTTCCTTTGTGCCTTCATTAATTACCTCAATAGTTTCCCACATGTGTTTAGAATTTTTACAGTTCATCACATGTCTGTTCATCAAAGGATCAAGGGAATCAATTAATATTAATTGAAGGCTGGCATCCAAGGAGGCTTCTTCCTTCTCAGCAGGAGTAAAATCTTCGGGCTCTTTTGGATAGGTTCTAGCTTTAGTAGTCACCACACCATCTATTATTACCTCCGGTTCAATAACCATAGGAGTTTTTATACCCTTCTTTAACAAGTTTGAATATTTGGGATTTGCAACTTATAAAAATAATAGCATCTTCTTCTTCCACATGATATAATTCTCTTTATCAAATTGTGGAATTTTAACGGTTCCAACTTTATGTGAAGTCATTATGAATTTTTGAATAAATAAAAATTCAAGGAGTTGAAAAATCACAAAAGTCTAGGATCTTGATTTGTTCGTTAATCAGAAGGCTCTGATACCAATTGTTAGGTCCCAATGTGTTTGTAGAAGGGGGGGTTGAATACAAACGTTACCAAATAATCGAATAAATACGGAATAAAAAATGTGAAACAAAATTCAAGTTAAATAAAAATATTATTAAACTTGAAAGGTGTTACAACAACTGTATCGATTACAAGGTATTAATCTCAAATCAATTATCACAAATCTAGAATAAATTCGACATGAACTTTTTCTATTTTTGCAATAATTAGAATCAAATGCTAAACGCGATTTGAGATTAAGTTCTAGGGATTTTGATCCGCTAGATTGTTACACAAGAACAAGATAAAGATTTCTAGTTGATTGGATTTAACTTTGCAATCTAGAAATTGATCTTTGAAATAAGCAGATGAAAAATGAAATATTTGATGCGGCTGCTGTGTTCCTTTTTTTTTTGTTTGTTGGATGATTGAGTTGTGTTGAACTGCTGCTTGTGTGCTTCTTTTTAATCAACAGAATAGAATTGACCTGGCAAGACAATCCTGAGCTCAGCAAGACAATCGGTAGGACTATCCTTAGAACTAGCAAGACAATCAGAATGAACTAGCAAGACTTTCGGTATGACAATCAATTGTCATACCGATTGTCATAGTAGTTCAAGCAGATTGTTTTTGCTGAATTAATAAGTGATTTTAATCTAATAATAATTCTGGTAAGACAATCAACTGAATTAGCATGACTTTCGGTATGACTATTGATTGTCATACCGATTGTCATACTAATACAATCAGTTGTCTTTTTGGAATTAAAACAGATTTTAACCAATTAAAAATTCTGAAAAACCTTAATATTAATTCTGAATTAATTAATCAATTAATTTAATTAATCAAATAAATTAATCTTTGCAGATATAATTTATTTACTTAATTAAATTATATGACTTAATTAATTAATAGAGAATTAATACTAACCCTGAGCAGCAACCAATCTTCTGAATATCTTCTAAAAATCACTGAGAATTATGAATCAATTCCGCCACTTCAACGTTGACACTCGATGTACTGTCTGGTTCATGAGTGACTAACTTCCGTGACGTTTCTTCATGTCTTGACTTTGACGCTTTGATTTTCTTCAGATTAAATCCTTGTAATTAATGATACTCTGACGAGATCTCTGTCACTTGATTAAATCCACGATCTTGATATATATCACTGAGGCATGATCAACTTCTTGAACTTCTTCCAGTGAATTAACTCCTCAAGTCTGTAGATGAACCTTGTTTCTGAATCCTTTGACAAATATTACTTTGCGAGATCTCTCTGACGGTCGATCCACTATTTACTTATTACATTCTTATTTGAGTTGAGTTGAATCCTTGAATATACAAATAGGCTATGACATATGACTTACATTATAGTCTCCCCTCCTTAAAAGGATTCCGTCCCGGAATCAGATAGAAAATGAGTAGGGATACTTTCTTAGCATTGCACTTTCTAACTCTTACGTAATTTTCCCACATTGTGGTTCTACCATCAAACTCTAACTAGTTTGATAACTCTTCTCCTAAGCATTTGTCCATTTTTGATCTATAACCCTTCCTGGTTGCTCCATGTAGGTTACGTCTGGTTGCATATCTATGCACTCATATGCCCCTATTTGTCTGGCATCCGAATTACACTTCCTTAACATTGATATGTGGAACACGTTATGAACTTACTAAATGTTCGGGGGTAGGGCTAGCTCATATGCTAACTTCCCAATACGTCTTAATACCTCAATGGGTCCAACAATTCGTAGGCTTAGCTTTCCTTTCTTTTTGAACCTCATCAATCCTTTCCAAGGGATACCTTTAACATTACTAGGTCCCCTATTTCCTATTCTTTATCCTTTCGTGTCAAATTAACATATTTCTTATGTCCATCTTGGGCTACTACCAGCCGTCCTCTGATTAGATCTATCATATCCTTGGTCCTTTGGACCACTGCTGGTCTGAGCATCTTGCGCTCTACAACTTCATCCTAACATAAGGGAGATCGACATTGTCTTCCCTCAAGGATCTCATAAGGCGATATCTCGATACCTGACATAAGATCTATTATCGTGAGAAAACTCAATCCGCGTTAAGTGATCATTCCAAATTCTCTCAAGTCTATTACACAGACTCTCAGTATAGCTTTTAGCATTAGAGCTTTTGCTTCTCAATACCCATTCTTTTCCAGTTCGTAATCGCTACTACCTTCCGTTCCTAATATTATACTGGTTATACTTTTGCTCGTTAGCGTTCTATAACCTTTTAATAACCACGTCAACCTTAGTATCACTAACGCGTTAAAATCAGAATACCATCGTACTGTTACTACTTCCTTTAGTTGCTTCCATCTTCGAAAGCTGGATCCATCATATAGAAGTAAAGGAATTTGTTGAGAGATCACTATGATCATGAACACTTGTTCTATTGCATAGTTAGTACAGAAGGTGGCCAGCGTTTAGCACTTGACAAGCAATTAAATGACATGTGGTATCCTACTAGGCTTCTATCACACAGATAGATAGTCATTCGGTAATACCTCCCCTTCTGGACGGGTTGTTCTTCTCAGCTTACATGAAATGAAAAGAAGAGAAAAGAACGAACTGAAGAGAATTGTATATATATAAAAAAAATATTGCCATAAAATATCTGGCTTGGAATCTACCTCTGAACTATAGAGGTTTATCATAGGAGAACAAAACATATATGTATTTATATCAACATCAAGTATTATAGCATCGTATTTCACATGCCTAAATATTTTTGCTATTCAGTCCATCATTCTATGGACCCATGCTCTTCCTCGAGCTTATACATAATCACCTTTGAAACTCCCTCGACATCGAAAATCGAATCTGGGATCTCATTCTAGACACCATCGTTACTAGAATTCTATGCTTGCATCACAACCTTCCTCATATAGTAATACGACTCTCTATTGATAAGAAGGAATAAATATTCAATAGGTAGATAATCTACTTAACCAGTCTATTCAACAATAACTTATACATCACCACAACCCCATTAGGGGTACCCAATCTTAACATCCATTACACTACAACTCTCACGGTTGTAATCGGCTCATTATTCAAAGAATCGTTGCTGCATTACTATGGTCCACCACTGACCTACTGTCGTCATTCATTTTCCTTGGAATCTTAATAGCTAACCATACGGAGTCCATACCTGTCGTATCAAATTCTTCTAAGGAGTTAACATAGTTACCATTCATAATTCATGAAGAACACTCCAGATCCTGACGTACTTTCATGACATGAAGCAGATAAAATTGCAGAAGAGTTTCAATCAAAGCAACGATAGCAGGTTAATACCATTCTTAATCATATGCCTTCAATAGAAGACTTAACTCAAAGGTTCGTCTAGTCCTTTTTGAAACATGGTCCTGGCTCATCTCAAGATAGTACCTTCTGAGATAGATAGCCCGCTCATGGCGATTACACGAATTAAACCTTTACCAACTACTATTACAGTTGGGTAGTGCACAATCATGAGAAGGAATGTCAATCTTCCAAACCATAATACAACCTTCACAGCTTTAACCCTCATCACTGTATTCCTTTGGCACAAGCGCCTATAATTATCCTCTTACCTTTAAAGTGTCGGCCACCTATTTGGCCTTTCCTGATAGTAAAATTTCCTTACAATCAATGTAATTTTAACCACCTCCAAATAAATTTTCTACCTCATTTCAATCACTGCTTATGTGAAGATGTTTTCCTTAAAATCTGATGAGTAAAAAAAAAATATCACCATTTTTCCATAAGTTATTGCCTCAGTCTTTAGAGGTTAATCACTGTCACGACTGACTCTCAATCATACTTAGAACATCTTTTATCTTAGGTCCTAATTTCCCTGAATAATTTCGACCTTTACTGTTTCGATCCATACTTTCTCGTGGTTTAACACGTGCCCCACTTGGCATCATTATAATTACGTCATATTTCCTTTATCAATATTTCTATTCTTGAGAATTTTGAATATTACATTTCTCCTTGTAAAACCTCTAAGGTTATCCTTGAATCGTTCCTCCTGTATTCCCTAGATACAGGGCATATCAAAATACCATTTACTAATACTAGAACCATTGTCTATGTACTTCTGAAAAATTTCTTTACTGATCTTTAAAGTTTGTTGTTACCTTGATCCTTTCCAATTCATACTTGTCAAAACTCATGTTGTCCCTATTAAGGGTGAAATGCTAATCTTTATGCATTCCCCTGGGATTCGTTTTAAGTTACCGATGTTCTATCCTTAATTCCACCTTTAAAAAGGTACATGCATCCTTCCATGGATAAATCAAGTCATATATCCCTGATGAGGGTGTCTTTATTCAATCATTCCCAGCTCGATAGTATATGCCTAATTTCATAATAATATCCTTATCCAAAATGAGGTCAATCCTTATGGCCTCCAAAAGACAATAACGGTTATCCACTTTTCTTGCCTAATTCGGTAATGATAACAAGGATGTTCTGGAAGATATTGGTCGTGTTCAACGTGAACTTCTTCTTAATAATTCCGTATTTACTTTTGTTGTTTATCTCAACAGTCATCTCAATGTTGGGATATCTCTCATTCCTGGCGTCTTCCTTCCTGGGTATCAAGCCACCGGTCTCACACTCCACATTCTTGAAGGTCACTTCCTTCATCCAATTTTCCTAATTTCTTAATTTCTTGTCTCCTCGGTCTATCCGCGTCTCATTATTTATCCTTCGAACTATCTCAAGGTTTCTCGAATCCTTCCAACTTGAAGGGGGTACAACATATATGTATCTCTTATGCCTTCAACCATCAATTTAACTCATGGTGAATCACCCTCATCCTGACGATTACTTACTTTTCTATTTCTATTGCTACGAGTCGTTAGGGTTTCCTCATACCCAAATTCCTTATTATTCCTCAAACTCTATTGCCTTTATATTCATTTGCACTTCAGTTTCTTTTTATTTTCCTTTCTCTTATCATTATTTCCTGAACTAACACAATATAAGCATTGATTTCAAACATCCCGTCATTCTGGATTCGTGTCCTCAGAACAAATCTTGACAACTTTTACAACTTAGATTTATAATTCATCATACTCGTCCACCTTGTTCTGGCTCTAAAGCTTTTACACTATCTCCATAACCTTGGGAAGTACTTTCCTGAAAACAATTGACTGAACTGTAATCAGTTTATCATAACCTCTTGCTCCGTGCCTTTCTTGGTCTTTCACTAGTGGGTGGTCTCTCTCTTAGGAGGGTAAGTGACAAAAACACTATTTTCTGATTCGTCAATCATTTAGAATCTCAAATGATTCCTGTATTTCCTTTAGCCAGGCTCTTGCCTCGGCTAGGTCAGCTATTTCCTTGGAACTCTGAGAGCTTAGCGACTTAAAGGTCCTGAAGAATTTCACACCACATTGTTTCCTCAAGGTGGTGGTTAGGGTAAAAGTATAAGTTTTATTTTAGGCAGGTCCATGGATTGCCCAATAGGAGTACCATCCTGGTTCTTCCTATCTTGCTCGACTTCTGTTTTCTCAGTCTAAATATTTCTTCCCACTCCCCATAATTGGGGTCATCTTTAATTTAAAATCTTCATTTTCCACTTCATTATATTTTGGGTTCCTTATATCTTAATTACGACCTCCCTAATTATCACATTCAAGGTTTGCCCCTAATCTTATTCCTCATGGGGGCATATAATGCTCGGAAATTTTTTTAAGAATCTCTGGATATTTATTTTACTTACTTTGCTTAAGTCTTTCCCTCGTTCTGTCCTTGCATGATTGCAAATTATGAATTCTCAAGTTCTATAAACTTCATGACACTCTCTTAAGTGTTAATAGTGCAATTAACAATATGAACTTATCATAAACAACTGATCTGAACTGAAATTAACGAATATATACATAACCATTTTTTCGAGGGTACAACTACTGAACACATCAAAGAGAATTACATCATTTGATCTGATCGCTTATATCCCAAAAGTACTACCATAGATAATCATCTCGTCATTAAAACTAATCATTCATAACTTAGGCTAATCCTCCAAAAGCGGTACTACATGAAACCCTTGTCTGATCGCTCTGGCTCTGCACACTACCATGGATCAAGAAATACAGGCACGCACGACATCCCTAACCTGCTCCATCACAGAGGTGATGAGGTCTAAGATAGTGGCAAGTAGAGCTGGATCAATCTGACCCTCAAGATGGCCTCTAGCTGTAACACGGGTGGTAGCCTCAATCCTTTCCATGCTATGAGCTAATCCTGCCGGAAGTATCCCGCCCTCAATCCTTGGTGCAGTAAGTCAATCCAACAGATCACTCCTAACATTACAGGCCTCGGACAGGCCACCCAAAGTCATGTAATAATCGGCGATAAGAGAAGCCTGAGTGGTTGCATCTAGCAGTCTATGGGGTGCAGGTGGTGCAGGCCCAGGGGATCCAAATGGATAACCAAGCACGGTATCAGGTGACAATGGTGCAGGAGATAAAGGTGGCATTTCCTCAGTAGGTGCTGGGCTCTGTACAGGGGAGGGAACAGGAATTGGTGGAACCTCATGGATGTCTTCAGGAGCCTCGGGAAGAGGGTCTGATACTGGTATAATTGGTGCCGTGGGAGGCCCCACTCCTTCTGCCCTCATTAACCTTTGTGCCCTTGGTAACTCTTCATTCTCTAGTGCCACCCTCGCGGCCACTCTTGCTCTGGTAGTCGCCCTGACTACGGTCATCAATTCCTCAGCGGTCCTCTCTTCATTCTCGTCAGGATCCTCCACGAGATCCTCCTCGGCAACAATCCCTTATGGGATAACATCCTCAACTGCAACATTCTCAATATGAATCTCATCCGGTCCCTCGTTGGGGTACTCTATCAGATTCACAATTTGATCTCCAACATGTAATAAAACATCCTCATGCTGATGCTCCTGAACCTCAGGGTTCGGTGCCCCGCTGCCCTATACGAGAACAAACTATATTACTATCACTATATTTATAAGGGTTCCCATAAGGGTTTTAACTGTCAGTACTACGTTAGGTTGTCCGACTATGAACTTGGCAAGAGTTCTTATTATCTTAGTGAACTTATTATCTTAACGTCACATCATCTCTGAGGTTTATAACGCTTCGTTCTGATACCATTTCTGTAACACCCCCAAATCCGGGGTCGGGGATCCGGGTTGTCACGAGTTCCATTTCCCTTAATAACACCCAATCTTAATAAATAATCAACTATTCTGTACTGTGACCCCACCATAAACACACACACCACAAGTTATAGTCTCAGAGATGAATATCAAAAAATAATCACAAGTCGTTTTATTCCACAATTATATGCCAATACACCTTAAAAGGGTTTCTGAATAAATTTACATTTCTTTGCCATAATTATAATTCATAAATATACATAAATCTGGTGCATCAATAGTTGAAAACCTAGCCTATTGGTAGCTCCTACCTCAGCTACGGCGGCATCAACGCTTCCAGAAAACTGCGGAACATTTTCTAACCGCTTGCGAATTGGAAGCTTGTACCTGTTCATCTTGTCTAGCTGATGTTGTGTGATGAAAGAAGAAAGCAAGGGTGAGCAACAAGCCCACCAAAATAATATGTATAATGATTTACAATATATGAGCATTCTCATAGTACTCATGAAAGTCTTGGTCAAGAAGAAATAAACCAAGTTGATATCTTAACGCGACCAAGTCGCAAAATATTCAGTATATATACAAATATACTTTTCACAATCTTTGAAATCCTCTGACATGTATAATATACACAGAGTTCCATTTTATAACTGTATAAAAATATCGTTGCAAGGTGATCTCATATATCCAACCTTGTTTCAATGTTTTTCTGAAAATCTTTGTCATGCATAAGATAATCATTAACTAGATATAAGTTTAAAAAATGACGTTACAAGATACTCCAATATACTTATATCTTTTCCGAATACTACTTGAACTACCACCGTTCAAGTTATAATTAGTTTCAAAAGTTCATCACACTGATGAGACTACAAGATAAGACTTGAATAGATTCAATCTTTAAAATATCATTAAATGAAATGAAGTTATGATATACTTCATTAAGTCCCGATATATATATCCACATATATATCTCTTTATACATTTCCTGAAAACCTCTGTCATGTAAAGTATGAACAGAGTTTGTAACATCCAATGAATTTTTGGAAAGGAAAAGAATTGTGGCATAAACCCGGTATCTTGCTGATCAGGCAAAGATACCAATAAGTAACCTTTTCTACTAGTAGATGGACGAATTCCCCACTGGTCATCATCTTGGTCGCAATAGGACCTTATGCCGACTCGATAGATGGACTTACTTCCCGAACGATGGGTAAGTAAACAATTCATTTACCAAAACAGCAACCTTGTTGCGAATATAAAATACACCATTGAGCCGGATCCCTCAAGTTTTGAGCGAGTATTTAAATTCCCTTCGAAAGGAAGATCTTAACTATACAAATGAGTTTTGGGATCCGCTCTAACTTTTAAAATCATTTTGAAGACTCGAAAACATTTTTAAGAATGTTTGGAGTAATGCTGAATTAATGAAATAAATCAGTCCCGATATATTAGAAAATATCTGAATATTATTATTTAAATAATATTCCCATAAAGAATAATCTTTATAAAAATAATTGAAGTAGAAGTTGTAAAACTTATACTTGAAATAAATATTAAATAACCAAAGATATACTTATACGAAAGTAATATCTTTATTTGAGTAATCAAAAGTGAGTTTGATTATTGACACATTATTCTTTAATAAAATAAAGAATATTAATTAGTAAATAATCGGAGTCATAAGTCCTCGAATGAATATTCAAAATAATATTCATTAATAAAATAAACGGAGTCATAACCCTTCGAATGAATATTCAAAATAATATTCATTAAATAAAATAAACAGAGTCATAAGTCCTCGAATGAATATTCAAAATAATATTCATTAAATAAAATAAACCAAGTTATAAGTCCTCGAATGAATATTCAATGTAATATTCATTAATAAAATAAACGGAGTCATAGGTCCTCAAATGAATATTCAAATAATATTCATTAAATAATATAAACTGAGTCATAAGTCCTCGAATGAATATTCAAGTAATATTCATTAAATAATATAAACTTATCGAATAAACCTTATTCGATTAATAGTTTTGAAAACTATATTAATATATATATATATCATATACTCGGGAATATCTACTCCCGGTTTTTAGAAAAGGGTTCACCTTTGGGTCCCCTATACTCCGGGTATACTCAACTACTGCTTATCTCTAGTATAGGTATTATGCAACGAACAAGCATTTGAACCAACAGATATATAAATCAAGAATATGAAACAGGCATGCATATATACCATATCACATGCTACAATATATCGCAAGAATTTGCTAATAACAAATATGCATTTATCACAAGATCATGCATATACACATATACATCACAATAACAGTTATACGGGTAGAAAACTTGCCTGAGCGACTGGGGGTTATAATGGCTTTGGGCGAGTCTGGTAACCTATAAACAACATATAAGTTGGAATTAAACCAAAGTCACCTGTAAATCTATACTTTAACCAAATTAGACTCTAACGCTCGCTTTGCGCTTACTGATTCTCTTAAGTCGCTCGAGTACCCTCGGCTCCACCATTTTTAATAAATTAACCATTAAGGGTTTTAAGGCGATTCTTTCGCGAGTACCTTACCAACTACCTAATCCACTTTACATAAATGTTTCATACCCCAATTTGTCCTTTAAGGTCTTTAACCTATGTTTCAAAGTAAGGCGAGGGGTAATGGTTCGTTCGCGAAACGTCGTTACTTAAAACGGCTGTTTCTCCTAAACCGTACATCGGAATCAAACGAACCACATATCAAATCGAAGCTCGTAACATGAACTATCTAAACATGGCAATGGTCAAAACCTAGCAGTAAGTTCACGAGTCCTAATGTTAAGAGCAAAAAGAGTCTAAAGTAAATCGGGCATTACGACGGCTATGTTTACGCGATTTCCCAAATTTATACCATTTCAAATCAACCACCAAGTAACCCCAATTCATTCATACAACCAAAATCCATCCATAACATACTAAAACAGCCCCAACACCTCAAGTTCTCTAATTTATGTTATTCTCAAACGTGAATTTAAAACTATACTTAAGTCCTTTAACTAATCAATAAGATTTCAACATCCAATTTACTACAACTCCAACCCAAACTCTAAACATGCAAGCATCAAGCTACTCTTTTACCATAACAATCAAAATCATCCTAATATACAAAGTAAATCTAGGGTTTGGAGATGTTATACCTTCCTTGAAGTGATGTGAGTAGCTAGGAAGCCTTAAGAAGCCTTGAGATGTCTTAGGGATGCTTGGATCTTAAAGGAAAAACGAGAAAAAATCAAGTTAAAAATCTTGAAATCACTATTCATTATCTTCTTCATTGATTTCTTAGAAGAGATTGAGAATGAATTGGAGGCTTAAACTTATAGGATAGCCATATCTATGCATAAGGAGTACTAGATAATTAACTTACTAATTAAGGAAGCTTGGAACTTGAACTTTGAAATTTCTTCTTCTTGAAATGAAGAAAAGCCGAGAGCAAAAGGAAATGATTTTTGTGTTTGTGATTTGTTTAGCTTAGCTTGGTTGCTTTTGATTTGATTTTGGTTAATTACCTTATTAACCTTGAAAATTGTGTGGTTAAAAACCAACCACACCTCCTCCCCCCCCTATGTCATGCTTATGTCACCTTTGCTATGTCATCACCCTTTACTTGCCCTCTTCTTATTGGTTTGATGACCTCATCATCCTTAACCTCCTTGATTAACTCCTAATTGTTTGCCTAATGACCGCTGATCTGTTATACGGTTCGCTTAACTTTCGTTCTCGTTTCTCGTTTGAGGGATCATACCCGGGATCTTATTACTTGGGTTTCCTTAACCTTTCTCAATACATTATATTCCTTTTATGATCCTCTCTTATAATCCTTTAATTTAAATCCTTTTTATCCTGTTACCATATACTCAATTCTTTCTGTATCTAGTGGATTTCCGGGAAAAATCAAAGTATTCGGATTTGGATTCTGACGATCTTTACATACACTTATATACCACATAGAGTACTAATAATATCCCAGGAGATCAATAAAAGAACCCCTACATAGTGTGGCATGAAAAGTTTTCTTATTCAGCAAAACACTATTCATAAGGGTTTCAAAAATTCCAAAAATTGGGGTTATTACATTTGTGAAATCAATATTGTACATCATTTCTCTCAAAAGACTAAATACATAACTTCCATTCATTATAAATTCATGTTCATTTTATCTACTGTGCTATATATTTGATAATGCAGGTTCAGCCTCCAATGGCCTTCTTTCATTGATAGTCATGAGGTTGAAAACCCACAACTTCTATCTCATACTGTAAAGACAAACTCATAAACAGAACTAATGAACACCCTCTTATCACTAAAATGAAGTATGAATGAGCGAAAGGAAGAAAGTGCCTTAGTACACCATATAAGAAAGGTTCCGAAGTCAACCCAGTAGCTCTATCTCCTACAAAGTTGAGTAGTATTAAAACTGAGGCAACTGCTAGCCCCACATACATCTTCTCAAAAAGATGTAATGGCTGAAAAGGCAAAAAAAACAGTTACTAGATTCATCCTCTCAAAAGGGCGTGTCTATTGAAATTCGCTTGTCTGCCAGGGTGTCCGATGTAGTGTCACCACCTCAAATATAAACAATCCTTGATGCACAAGGTGAGGTTACACAGACAAGGAAGAGTTAATGAAAACAAGATTTTTGACCATTTTAAGGTCAGATTCGATTATTCAAGGTTCTTTAATGGACAAATTATCTTTACAGGTGTTAGGAGAGAATACTGATCCAATAGCCACATGTCAGTGGTCATTGTCTACCTCCCCAGGATTAAATCCCCTGGATGCATCTATAGATAGTGGGTCTGACATAGGTGCAGATCGGCAACTTGTTGACAATAATTCAGATTTACCTGATGAGTCACAAGGAAATATCTTCACAGACATTATAAGGAAACTTTGATCTTTATGCAAAATTCTTTGGATCATTGTTTACCTTCCCAGAGTTCAAATCTGGAACGCTCAACGGGAAACTAGCAACTTATAGAATATGACTCAGATTTATCTAACGAGTCTAACAACGATGAGGATTTGCAAACTCCCATCGCACCACATGTGACCTCCTTAAGGATGGCTAAGGTGATTTTCCTTGCAGGTACAACTAGATTATGGAGCTATGAGAGGAGTGATATGTTAGATATATTTGAGATGTCATGTATAATATGTTTCATGTTTAGTTTTCAGATCTTAACAAATAGGAAATATCAGGACTTACTAGAATCAGTACTTACTGTAAGTCAGAAGATAGATATCAGAACTTAAGGTCATATCAGAACTTAAGTACATGAGGACTTACAGTTAAGGAAGGAAGCTGATTTATAGGATAGAAGATCGAGACTAAGACAAAAGAAGATAAGCATGGAAAGAGTTAGAAGATAAGAAGACTTGTCTAAGATATTTGATTGATATATTTTAGGAGACAGAATGTAAGGTATATGTCTTAGCCTATTTTTATATTCGAGGATTTAACTCAACTCAAATAAGAATGTAATAAGTAAATAGTGGATCTACCGTCAAAGAGATCTCACAAAGTAACATCTGTCAAAGGATTCAAAAATAAGGTTCATCTACAAACTTGAGGAATTACTTCACTGGAAGAAGTTCAAGAAATTGATCAAGCCTCAGTGATACAAATCAAGATTGTGGATTTAATCAAGTGACAAAGATCTCATCAGGGTATCAGAGAATTACAAGGATTTAATCTGAAGAAAATCAAAGTGTCAAAGTCAAGACATGAAGAAATGTCACAGAAGTTAATCACTCATGAACTAGACAGTACATCGAGTGTCAACATTAAAGTGGTGGAATTGATTCATAATTCTCAGTGATTTTCAGAAGATTTTTAGAAGAGTGGTTGCTGCTCAAGATTAGTATTAATTCTCTATTAATTAATTAAGTCATATAATTTAATTAAGAAAATAAATTATATCTGCAAAGATTAATTTATTGATTAATTGAATTAATTGATTAATTAATTCTGAATTAATATTAAGAATTTTCAGAATTTTAATTGGATTAAAATCAGTTTTAATTCAGCAAGACAATTGAAATTGAACTAGCATGACAATCTGGATTGTCATACCGATTGTCATGCCAAGTCATTTCAATTGTCTCACTGAAAGTTCTACTGGAAGGAGATAGTCTTGCTAGTTCAGTTTGATAGTCTTGCTAGTTCAACAGATAGTCTTGCCGAAAGTCATACTAGCTTAAACTGATTGTCATACCGAAAGTTCTACTGGTTCAGCAGATTGTCTTGCTAGTTCAACCGATTGTCATTCCAGTTCAAGTGATTCTGTTGATTGAGTTATAAAGATAGAAGCAGCAGAAGTCATTCTTGATTCATCAACCAACCAAGAACACAGAAAGAAAAGCAGCCGCACAATATTTCATTTTCATTTGCTAAATTCAAGATCACAATTTCTAGTTTCCAAGTTAAATCCAAACAACTAGAAATCATTCTCTTGTTCTTGTGTAACTGTCTAGCGGATCAAAATCCCTAGAACTTAATCTCAAATTGCGTTTAGCTTTTGAATCTTTTTATTGCAAAAATAGAAAAAGTTCATGTCGAATTTATTCTAAATTTGTGATAATTAATTTGAGATTAATTCCTTGTAATCGATACCGTTGTTGTAACACCTTTCAAGTTTAATAATATTTTTATTTAACTTGAATTTTGTTTCAATTTTTTATTCTGCACTAAATTCGATTATTCGGTATTGTTTGTATTCAACCCCCCCTTCTACAAACACGTTGGGACCTAACAATTGGTATCAGAGCCTTCTAATTAACGAACAAATCAAGATCCTAGACTTTTGTGATTTTTTAACTCCTTGAATTTTTATTTATTCAAAAATTCATAATGACTTCACAAAAAGTTGGAACCGTTAAAATTCTACTATTTGATAAAGAAAATTATATCATGTGGAAGAAGAAGATGCTCTTGTTTTTACAAGTTACAAATCCCAAATATATGAACTTGTTAAAGAAGGGTCCAAAAACTCCGATGGCTATTGAACCAGAGGTGATAGTAGATAATGTTGTGATTACCAAAGCTAGAACTTATCCAAAAGAGCCTGAGGATTTTTCTCCTGCTGAAAAAGAAGAAGCCTCATTGGATGCCAGCCTTCAGTTAATTTTAGTTGATTCACTCGATCCCTTGATGAACAGACATGTGATGAACTGTAAAAATTCCAAACACATCTGGGAAACTATTGAGGTGATTAATGAAGGTACAGAGGAAGTTAGGGAGAACAAGTTGGAGATCCTGACCTCTGAGTATGAACATTTTAAATCCAATCCAGGAGAAGGAATTACTGAAGTGTTTGAGAGGTACAATGTATTGAACAATAACCTGAACATAAATGGAAAATATTATTCAATCAGGGAGGTCAACAAAAAGTTCCTTTTAACACTGCCAACTCATCTTGAACATAGAATCACTGCCATAAGAGAAGCTAGAGATCTGAGTGAGATTTCTTTGGATAGACTCTATGGTGTGTTAAAAACCTATGAGTTGGAGCAGATTCAGCAGAAGGAAGTCTACGGGAAAGATAGAATGGTCAGCACATCTACTGCTCTTGTAGCTGAAGGTCAACAACAACAACAATCTCAACAGTCGGAGAGAATGGTACAGTTTTCCAAGGCTGAGGAAAATGTGTTAGTAGCAGAATGTGATCCTCCTACTACAAATCAATCCAGTGATGATTTTTATTCCTTGGAAGAGCTGGAGCAATTGGAAGATGAGTCAACGGCCCAGATTGTCAAGAGATTCTCCAATGTCAGATTCAAGAGAAATCCCAAGTTCAAGTACAAGTCCAACTACAACAGATTCTAGACAGGTGGATCTTCATCCTCTAACACCAGTAGTGGTGGATACAAAACAGGGATGGTTGATCGGAGCACCATTAGATGCTATAACTGCCATGAGTTGGGACACTTTGCCACCGAATGCAGGAAGCCAGAGCAAGTAAGGAAGAACTCTTATGATTCAAATCAGAAGAGTAACTCTGAAAGGGCTTACCTGGAAAAGGGAAGAAGCTGGGATGATACTGATAGTGAAGATGAAGAAGATGAGAATCTTTCTTTCTCTTATGGCTAATGATGGAAAAGCTTCATCATCAAGAAAAGAGGTAAAATTTACTGATGCTGAATTAGTTTATCATCTAGGAGGTTCCTTAGATTGTGCTCGTCGTGATAATGAACTGTTAAGTCAGCAGATCAAAGACCTTGAGAAAGAGGTCAATAAATTAAGACTTGTGCACATTAATCAAGACAAGTTAAAAGAACGAGTATCTTTTCTATAGAATAGAGTTAACGGTTATAGACAACTCCAAACTATTCTCAAAGACAAGATCACCGGTCTTGAGACTAAGGTTAGATTCTACTTCAATTCTTGTTCGAAGGCTAAAGAGTTCTACAGTAAGCAAGCTATTAATCAAACATCTGGAATAGGTTATGATTACAATGCTGCTATTGGAGAATTAGGCATAAACTCCCCTCCTCATATTTGTGCTAAAGGTAGGGAAGTACCACATGTGCTTAAGGGTGTTGCTGAACCCCTCTATAAAAGATCAATTGATGAACCATTTGATATGACCTCCTCTATTATTCAAGAAGAAATGTGTGCTGAAGATCTTGCTAATGAGAAGGTTGTTTCCAAGTCAAGTGTGTCGAAAGTTCCAGTCAAAGTTGTGAAAGCAACTGAGACTAACTCAGACACACATGAGTTGGATAACAAAACTGCCATGTCTACCATGCATAATTTGCCTGTTGTTAATCCCTCTCATAAAGCATGTGGTGTTGCTAATTGTATGTCTTGTGCTTTTAATTTGATGTATGTTTATTTTAATGGTAAGCATGTTTCTAGTGATAAGACGACTCCTCGTCAGCATGTGAATAATAAGAAGCATGATAGGTCTAAGACTGCTAGTCCTTCTAAGGCTAGAAAGGAGACATTTGTGCCTAAGCCTAAACAGAAATTTGTTAAGGCTGTTTACAAGGTTAAATGTTCAGTCATTGAGAAAGTTGAGAACATTAAAATTAAAAATGTTGTTTTGCCTGACAAAGGACAATTCTACAAGTATGTCGGGCCCAACCAAGTTTGGGTTCCGAAGAAGGTCTAATCCATTTGTAGTGCAGGGCATTAAACAGGTGGAACCGGTAGTGTGGATTCTTGACAGTGGATCGTCAAGACATATAACCGGAGATAGAGCTCTGCTATCAAATGTGGTTGGGAAAGCTGGCCCACTGGTTACCTTTGGAGATAACAGCAAAGGTTTATTTGAGGGATATGGCTGTTTGCAAGCTGGAAATGTTATCATTGTAAATTTGTATATTGTGCTAGGTTATTATCAGGAAGCAGTATCTAACATATAGCACCAGTGACGAGACTTGAGAATATTACGACATATCAGGCACCTGATGCACATTACACTTGGAATTGGACTCTAGTAAGATGTGTAAAAGTGTACTCCTGGTTGGTGAGTCAAAAGAGGAAGTCAATGCACCACAGTTCATGGACTTTGCAGTTGCAGATCTATTGGACTATGCAATCTCTTCTTCACAATCTCACTTCAGGTTGGTATGAACTAGTGTACTACTCAAGCAATCGTCAAGAACATGGTATGGCACTCTAATTGAAGTTATAGTTTAATATGAACTAGTAGAGTCGTCATATTATTAACTCTCTTATTACTAGGCACAAACATATTATTTTATATGTGCAGTGAGTTTTAGGAGAAAATCAAACTTCTTTCTACATTAGTGATTTCTTATTTCATTAAAATCTTTTGAAATCACTAGTGTACATCATTTCTCTCAAAAGATTAAATGTATAATTTTCATTTATTATAGATCTCAAGTACATTTTATCTCTCTATTCCCATATGTTCTGTGATACAGGTTCAGTCTCCAATGGCTTTCTTTCATTGACAGTCATGAGGTTGACAACCCACAACATCTATCCCAGACTGTAAAGACAAACACAAAAACAAAACCAACCAACACTCTCTTACCAATAAAATGATGTATGAATGAGCGTGAGGGAGATAGTGCCTTAGTGCACCACATAAGAAAGGTTCTGAAGTCAACCCAGCATCTCTGTATCCTACATAGATGAGTAGTATTTAAACCGAGACAACTGCTAGCCCCCATACATCTTCTCAAAAAGATGTAATGGCTGAAAAGGCACAAAAATAGTTACTAGATTCATTCTCTCAACAGGGTGCGTCTATTAAAATTTGCATGTCGGCCAGGGTATCCGATGTAGTGTCACCACCTCAAACATAAACAATTCTTGATGCACAAGGAAAGGTTACACACACAAAGGATGAGTTGACGGAAATAAGAGTTTCGACCATTTTAAGGTCAGATTCGATTGTTTAAGGTTCTTTAATGGACCAATTGCCTTTACAGGTGTTATGAGAGGATACTGATCCAAAAGCCATATGTCAATGGTAAGTGTCTACCTCCCCAGGCTTAAATCCCCTGGATGCATCTGCGGATAGTGGATCTGACATAGGCGCAGATCGGTAACTTGTTGACAATGATTCAGATATTACCTGATGAGTCATAAGGAAATGTCTTCACAGACATTAGAAGGGAACTTTGATCTTTATGCTAAATTTGTTGGATCATTGTTTACGTTCCCAAAATTCAAATCTGGAACCCTAAAAGGGAAACTAGCAACTTGTAGATTATGACTCAGATTCATCTGACGAGTTTAACAAGGATGGGGATTTGCAAACTCCCATTGCACCACCTGTGACCTCCTTAAGGATGGCTAAGGTGATTTTCCTTGCAGGTACAGCTGAATGGTGGAGCTATGAGAGGAGTGATACACTTGTGAGAATGAGTGTAAACACGAGTGGGGAGAAGAGTGAAACAAATATGAGGTACACTAAACAGAATCACACACTCACAGTGAGGAAGAAAGAGAAACTAATTGTTATTTCTTTTCCAACCAAGTGAAATATGAGAACTCCTTCAGACAATGGCATACATTCCTTCTCTAAGGGGGAGATAAAAGCTTAAGTAATAGTTTGGAGGATTCCTCAACTAAGGGGGAGAAATAGCACGGAGGAAGAAAAAGATCCTACATATGTACACTACACCACACCATTGTTAATTGTCACTACGGATCCTATTGTACGGGAGAGGTGGTAAACACAAGGTGATTTTCTTCATAAGGGAAGAAGCTGTTTTCCAAAAGGGGAGGACCATTGGTTTTTATCTGCGGATCCTATTGTAAGGGAGATGTGGTAAACGAAGGTGATCTTCTTTAATCAGTTGATTCTCAAAGGGGGAGAAGCAAGAGAGATATGTGGTTGTACAAAAGAAGATGAAACTACTTGAAGATATGTTCAGTCTAGAGGAACATCCATTTGGAATCTGGAAAATGTTAAATGTTATCCAGAACTTTTCTGTTATTTACTTTGCATTTCTGTTTATATCTTTTTTCTTATTTGTTAGTTGAGTTATCCTCTAGGTATTTGTTGTTATTGTCTAACAAAAAAATAGGGGGAAATTGTAAGGCATATGTCATAGCCTATTTGTATATTCGAGGATTTAACTCAACTCAAATAAGAATGTAATAAGTAAATAGTGGATCTACCGTCAAAGAGATCTCACAAAGTAACATCTGTCAAAGGATTCAGAAACAAGGTTCATCTACAGCCTTGAGGAATTACTTCACTGGAAGAAGTTCAAGAAATTGATCAAGCCTCAGTGATACAAATCAAGATTGTGGATTTAATCAAGTGACAGAGATCTCGTCAGGGTATCAGAGAATTACAAGGATTTAATCTGAAGAAAATGAAAGTGTCAAAGTCAAGACATGAAGAAACGTCACGGAAGTTAGTCACTCATGAACCAGACAGTATATCGAGTGTCAACATTGAAGTGGTGGAATTGATTCATAATTCTCAGTGATTTTCAGAAGATTTTCAGAAGAGTGGTTGCTGCTCAAGATTAGTATTAATTCTCTATTAATTAATTAAGTCATATAATTTAATTAAGAAAACAAATTATATCTGCAAAGATTAATTTATTGATTTATTGAATTAATTGATTAATTAATTCTGAATTAATATTAAGAATTTTCAGAATTTTAATTGGATTAAAATCAGTTTTAATTCGGCAAGACAATTGAAATTGAACTAGCATGACAATCTGGATTGTCATACCGATTTTCATGCCAAGTCATTTCAATTGTCTCACCGAAAGTTCTACTAGAAGGAGATAGTCTTGCTAGTTCAGTTTGATAGTCTTGCTAGGTCAACAGATAGTCTTACCGAAAGTCATACTAGCTTAAACTGATTGTCATACCGAAAGTTCTACTAGTTCAGCAGACTGTCTTGCTAGTTCAACCGATTGTCATTCCAGTTCAAGTGATTCTGTTGACTGAGTTATAAAGATAGAAGCAGCAGAAGTCATTCTTGATCCATCTACCAACCAAGAACACAGAAAGAAAAGCAGCCGCACAATATTTAATTTTCATCTGCTAAATTCAAGATCACAATTTCTAGTATCCAAGTTAAATCCAAACAACTAGAAATCATTCTCTGGTTCTTGTGTAACTATCTAGCGAATCAAAATCCCTAAAGCTTAATCTCAAATTGCGTTTAGCATTTGAATCTTTTTATTGAAAAAATAGAAAAAGTTCATGTCGAATTTATTCTAAATTTGTGATAATTAATTTGAGATTAATTCCTTGTAATCGATATCGTTGTTGTAACACCTTTCAAGTTTAATAATATTTTTATTTAACTTGAATTTTGTTTCAATTTTTTATTCCGCACTAAATTCGATTATTCGGTATTGTTTGTATTCAACCCCCCCTTCTACAAACATATTGGGACCTAACACAGAATTATATTTCATATCAATTAGAAGTTATCTTGTAACTATGTACTATATAAACACAGACATAGGTTTACACTATAAGTGTTATCATTATCGAGAAGATCATACATTGTAACCTAGCACCTCTTAGTGATATTTGTTCATCACTGAGAGAGAACAGTTCTTTTGTAACAGAGTTTATTATATTGAATATATCTGTTTACTATTACTTGTGTTTGAAATCGATTTGATTGTATTAAACACTGTATTCAACCCCCTTCTACAGTGTTGTGTGACCTAACAATTGGTATCAGAGCCTATCTGTTAACACACATACAGTAAAGATCCAAACAATCATGTCTGAAGAAGCAGAAACTCCAACCAAGCCCACCAAAACTGAAGAAACTAAAAACACTCAAATTCACAGTCGATATGAGACTATTAGGGTTCCCATACTGAGACCTTCTGAGTATCCCATATGGAAAGTAAAGATGGCTACGTTTATGGAACCTACAGATCCAAAATACCTTGACAGAATTAATGAAGGACCACATAAGCTAACCAAGCTCTCTGTTGTAGTTGCAGATCAGCCAGAAAAGACCATACCAAAGGAGAAAATTGAGTATACAGCTGAAGATATCTCATCCATTGCCAAGGATGCAAAGTAAGGCATTTGCTGCATAGTGCCATTGATAATGTCATGTCAAACAGGGTATTTCATTGCAAGACTGTAAATGAGATATGGGATGCTTTGGAGATAAGATGCCAGGGAACTGATGCAATCAAGAAAAACATGAGGACTATACTCACTCAAGAGTATGAGCACTTTGACTCAAAAGCTGATGAGTCATTAACTGACTTATATGACAGGTTTGTCAAACTCTTGAATGATCTGTGATGCCCTCCAAACCCGGGTCAGAAGTTTGGGGCTCACAACACACACCACAATAGTTAAACCTGTATATAAAGTATTATAAGCATTGACCCTTCTTTATACAACCACGGATCGCAACAGGTTAAAGTATGAAAACAAGCCATAATCTTAACTTTTATTACATCATACCAAATCCTAACTAGTTCAACTTACAATCTTGTATAACTCATCTACCATATAAAGCTTCTGCTAGCTCGATCCAACTTAACCTAGAATCCTAGCCCGCACACTGGACTAGAAATCCTCATTAACAACAATTTTACTTTTCAGTTGTTGAAAATAAAAAAAGTATTGCAAGAGTGAGCTAACTAGCTCAGCAAGTCATAATAGCAACAATCGAGGTTTAACAATAATTAATTGAAGTGATTCAGAAAAATCAAGTTTCTGAATAAGCAATGATTAGAATTAGACATTCACTTTTCATTTTAAAAACCAAGGTTAGGCTGCTGATCAGTCATGCACTAACCCCGAGCAAGGCTCCCGGCTTTGCTCTATATACTGGATCCAAGGCACACATTAGCCTATTATGACCACGAATCTGGTCTGACCACTAATCTGGTCCACACTTATAAATGAAAGTGTTTGTCCTAAATCCAATCATGTATGATGAGTTAGGAAGAACTTTCTTGTATTCCTATTTGATTTCATTTGAATTAATAAAAGATTTGTTATATTTTATGGGCTTTATCTATTTAAAGTGTATTAAATAAGATGTTCCATAGTTTAGAGTAAAGCTTCTAGAATTATAATGAGATTATAATAGTGAGATCTAGAAGACGACAACTCTGGACTTAAAACAGTTCCTGATCATAAGATAACTAATCGGATGTTAGTGGATCCGCAAAGATTGGTACATACTATGCTTGCTCCCTTCAGGAGGATGTCTGGTCTCATAGGCATTTGTGTGGTCACACTATAGCTGGTATGTAGGTGCTTATTAGGGAATAAGTTCACTGAACATGACTCGATAAGTTGAACAACTAATGGAGATTACTCACGTGTCAATAGTTATTCACTGAGTGATAGTTGTACAAGTGTCCTTAGACTTGAGATCGTTAAAGGTATCTTATATATAATGAACTGTGCTTTGGTTTAGTCCTTAGTCTCAAGGACATCCATTAAGTCTATTCTGGGCATAGGGATTTGTGTATAGAGATAGTTGACGTCAATAGAAGATCTACCCCTTCCAGTATAGGAAGAGAAAATCCTATGTTATTCTTAGTATGCGAGTTCTGGAATCTCTGGCCAGAGTGTATGAAATTAGAAAGGAGTTTCTAATTTGCATTAATATGAACTTTGCATTATGAATAAGAAATCATATGATTAAATTTGATAGGCCTGACACGAGATCCATGCCTTGTATTTATTCGGGATATTATAAGGGTAGAAGGAATTCATTGTACGGTAACTAGTCACTGACAGGTTCTTGATATTCTAAGCAGTGAATTCATATTATTCGGATAGTCGCGATATGTTGAGAAGCATCACTCACGATGTAGAATAAATATAATTAATCAGTTAATTATATTTAGTGAATTTTAGTATTCATGTAAATAATTAATAAAAGTTTATTATTATTTATTTCTACTACCGGCATAATATTGTAAAAGAATATTTTCTTTGATGAAATAATGAGAGAGAGAATTATTTTCTAAATAGTTAAGAAAAAGAAATAATGATTAAAATAGTTTTAATTATTATTAAAGCATTTTATGAAGATAAAATATGGGGGTTAATATATATAAAGATATATTATAAAACTCTAGGAGAGCCCTATAAATAAAATGAGATGGCTCATTCTATTTACATAATTTTGGTTTTGTGAAAACCCTAGCCTCCATCTTCTTCCTCTCTCTCTCTCCCAAAAACTCCATTTTATAAAAACTCGGTTTTATAAAAGGTTCATCGAAGAGGATCGTTCTTGGTGGATACCGGTAGAGTGTTTCACACACTGAGGAGCAACTGCTAGCACTCCAATTTTATAAAGCTTCGATTCACGAGGTATGGTTTCGATTCCTCAGTTTTTCCTTTTATACGTTTTTCTATATGTGCGGTATATGGTTTTTACGGAATGAATTATTATTTCACGCTTCCGCTCATCCGTAAATTCCATCATTGGCATCAGAGCTAGGTTCTGCATATAGAGATTCATATAAAAAATTTCAGATTTTTTATGCATTTATGGATTTATTATGATTTTTTCAAGTTTATTTGGATTTAATTATGAATTAATTCGAAATAATTTTTGCATGAGATTTTGACTATTGATCTGGGTTCTACAAGTGTTTTAGATTGTCTAGGTATTTTTTTCATAATTTTGTGATGTATAGATTATTTGTTATGAATTTTTAAAAATTGTTTTAATTAAAATTCATGGAATATTTATGCATGTGAATAATTATGATTAAAGTTTGCACAAGGACCCATGGCTGATCTGGTATTTTTCTGCTACTCCCTGATTTAAGAAATCATGTTATTTTGATTTTTATTAATTTATTAATTAAATGTTAATTAATTTATTAATAATAAAATTAAAATAATAAATTAATAAGGAGTTATTAAAGAAGGGAGTAAAAGGAAAGGGGGTTACATTTTTTTTTTGTAAACGGCTGGCGGACAAACGGGCAGGTGACAGAAAAAAAAAACTGCTGCGATTGTGCCAGGCGCGTGCGTGCACGCACGCGGGGAAGGGGTGTGTTGCGCATTCCGTGAATGCATTACACACTGTTGCACATTTACGGAATGCGTTACACGCGTAAATGGCTCAACAGTGTTGTAACGCATTACGTACATGCGTTACAGCCCGTCTGTCCACATTAAATTTGATTTTTTGGGAGTTTCGTAAATCCGTTTTGGGCGTGCAATATATCGTTGGATTCGTTTTTCCGAGATGGATCTAATGGAGTGGTCAAATATTTTTTATATAAAAGTTTTGAACTATTTATATTCCCGAAAGTGTTTTAAAGCATGTTTTAATTATTTTAATTGCTTTTAAATGCTATAATAAATCCATACATCATTATATCAATGTGTGACATGATATTGCTTGCATACTTACTTGTTTATTTATTTTTATATATGAGATGTATGCCTATGTTTACCATGCGATGATAGATTTAGGTGAACTTAAATCAATATAAGGCGTGCTCTAGAAAATCTAGAATAGGAATCGTTTCTTGCCTTGACAATAATATTATGAATACAATCATGAGATTCTTGTGTTTATGAAACACGTAATTAAATATGAATTTTCAATTTTGAGAGAAAGGATGATTCTGTCAACAACAGATTTCTATCTGTAAGAAAGGGTTATTAAGTGACGCCTCTTGACAATGCTCCACCCGATCTGGGAATCATCTGATTATCGATTATTGATTTAAAATATCTAATTTCAAAGGAAGAATCTCTTTATAATATGATTATGATTGTAACGTAATATAATCCCTCTAAAATTAAATAATATCAAGTAGTAATTGGCCAATGACACAACGGGCTTGTGTCGGTCATAGCCTTGCAACATGATAGAAAGTGGTTCTTATTTTTAAATCATTATCGTTTCGTGCTACAGCCGAGGGCTTTGATTTTGAAATAAGAAATACTTGTCTATTACATAGAGATGTGTACATTGAATTAGAATCTAAAGGTCGTTACGTGCTACAGCCGTGGGCCGTTGGAGACTGATTCAATTGTACGAAATGTTGGGTTAGACTTGACTTAGAATATTGAGTTTGTCGTGCTACAGTCATGACTCAATTATTCAAGAGGCTAAAATTATATTAGGGAATAACATAAGATGTAATTGACAAGAGTTGTCTGCCTATTGAACATCACATGACGTTTCGAGCTACAACCGAGGTTGTGTAATAGAATGTAGGATCCCTATTCCCACTAGCATTATGAATGCCTAATTTTCACTTAGGGGTTGTATAAATTAGATAAACTAGTGGGAGCCACTTATGAATAAAGACCCGATTCATATAGTGTTTTGAAATAAATTTGAATATTTGCTAAGTGTTGTTATATGTTTATCATTTACAGATTTACTATATTCGTTATGTCTTCTGCACTATCACTCCGGAGTATACTAGATGCTCACAAGTTGATTAATCCTAATTTTGCTGACTGGCTTCGAAACTTGAGAATTGTTCTCAGGGTGGAGAAGCTGGAATATGTGCTTGACTCACCTAAGCCTACTGAACCTGCTAACGATGCACATAATGATGAACATGTTGTGTATGGTAAGTAGATAGATGATGCAAATGTTGCTCAATGCATCATGCTAGCTTCCATGAACATTGAGCTACAGAAGCAGCATGAGCATATGGATGCTCACACTATCCTTATGCATCTACAAGAGTTGTATGATGTGGCAGGGAGGACAGCTCGATATGAGATATTGAAGGAGCTGTTCGGTTGTAGGATGTCTGAGGGATCATCCGTGAATGACCATGTACTTAAGATGATCAATTTGATTGAACATCTTGGACAACTTGGTTTTGCCATGGATGGGGAGCTGAGCCAAGACTTGGTCTTGCAATCACTTTCGGGTTCATTTTTACAGTTTGTTGTGAACTTTCACATGAATAAGCTGGATATCAGCCTGGCTGAACTCCACAACATGTTGAAGACTGCGGAATCAAATTTCCCCCCTAAGAAGAGCTCTGTTCTTCTAATTGGTGAAGGTTCCAATCCTAAGAAAAGGAAGAAGAACCCTTCCAAGAAGAAGAAAGTAGGTGAGAAAAAGCCTGTTCCACCAAAAGCTGAAGACCTCAAGAGCAAAGCTGTTTGCTTTCACTGTAACAAGGTGGGGCACTGGAAGAGGAACTGCAAGGTTTACCTTGCAGAATTGAAGAAGAAGAAGGGTAGTGAGACTACCACTTCTGCTTCAGGTATGTTCATGATTGAAGTGAATATGTCATTAAATCAAATTTCTACTTGGGTATTAGATACCGCCTGTGGTTCTCATATTTGCAATTCGTTACAGGGACTAAGGAGAAGTAGGACTCTTGAGGAAGAGGAGGTGATTCTACGGATGGGAAATGGAGCAAGAGTTGTTGCTGAAGCTGTAGGATCATTTCATTTACATATGCCTACGGGAAAGACTATTGTTTTAAATAATTGTTATTTTGTTCCTTCGATTGTGAGGAATATTATTTCTATTCCCATGTTAGACTTGGATGGATTTTTGTTTGTTATTCAGAATAATAAATGTTCAATTCTTAGAGATAACGTTCTTTATGGAAGTGGTATTTTAAATAATGGTTTGTATGTATGTGACGTAGAGCATGATTTACTACAAATTGAACATACTAATAAAAAAAGGGATAATGAAAATCTCAACTTTTTGTGGCACTGCAGACTTGGTCATATTAGTGAAAATAAACTGCGGACATTGCATAAGGAAAGGTTACTTGACCCCTTTGATTTTGAATCATATCCTACATGTGAGTCTTGTCTATTGGGTAAAATGACCAAATCTCCATTTAGTGGAAATGGAGAGAGGGCTGCAGATTTGCTAGGATTGGTACACACAGATGTATGTGGACCAATGTCTACGTAAGCCATGGGTGGATTTTCATACTTCATTACTTTCATAGATGATCGATCTAGATTCGGATATGTGTATTTGATGAAACACAAGTCTGAAGCTTTTGAAAAGTTCAAAGAATATAAGCATGAAGTGGAGAAACAAACCAAACATAGTATTATAACTCTTCGATCAGATCGAGGTGGTGAATACTTGAATGGAGAGTTTCTAGATTATCTCAAAGAAAATGGTATAGTCTCCCAGTGGACTCCTCCATATACTCCACGGTTGAATGGGGTATCTGAAAGGAGAAATCGAACTTTGTTAGACATGGTTCGGTCCATGATGAGCTATGTGAATCTTCCAGTATTCATGTGGGGTTATGCATTGGAAACCTCAGCATATTTACTGAATAAGGTGCCTTCCAAATCTGTCCCTAAAACTCCATTTGAGATATGGAAAGAAAGGAAACCGAGTCTTAAACACATTAAGATTTGGGGATGTCCAGCTTATGTCAAAAAAGTTGACCCAGATAAGCTGGAATCTCGATCCGTAAAATGTAGTTTTGTGGGATATCCTAAAGAGACTCTAGGGTATTACATTTACACCGATCATAGGGTGTTTATCTCCAGACATGCTACCTTCTTGGAAAAGCAGTTTATCCTTGAAGGAAACAGTGGGAGCAAAATTGAACTTGATGAAGTTCAAGAAGCACAAACTACTACGAATCAAGTGGAAACACCTGTTCAGACTGAACAACCTTCTGTGGAACAGCCCATTCGTAGGTCAGGGAGAGTGTCTCACCAACCTGAGAGGTATTATGGCCTTGTCATTGAGAATGACAATAAGTTGTCAGTCATTGATGATGATGACCCTATGGCCTATAATGAGGCTATGAGTAGTGTTGACTCAGAGAAATGGCAAAGTGCCATGAAATCTGAAATGGAATCTATGTATACCAACCAAGTATGGACTTTGGTTGAAGCACCTGAGGGTGTGAAGCCTATTGAGTGCAAATGGGTATACAAAAGAAAGATTGGAGCAGATGGCCAAGTGGAGACCTATAAGGCCAGGCTCGTGGCAAAAGGATTTAGACAAAGGCAAGGGATTGACTTTGATGAAACTTTTTCGCCTGTAGCCCTGTTAAAATCAATTCGGATTTTGCTTGCGATTGCTGCTTACTACGACTATAAGATCTGGCAAATGGACGTGAAAACGGCCTTCCTCAATGGGAAACTTGAAGAGGAAGTGTATATGACACAGCCAGAGGGTTTTCTTTCTAAGGGAAATGAACACCTAGTGTGTAAGCTGCTGCGAACCATATATGGTTTAAAGCAAGCTTCTCGTAGATGGAACATCCGTTTTGATGAGACAATCAAAGAGTTTGGTTTTATCAAAAACATAGATGAACCATGTGTCTACAAGAAGGTTAGTGGGAGCGCGGTAACATTTCTTGTATTGTATGTGGATGATATACTTCTTATAGGAAATGATATACCGATGCTGCAATCAGTCAAAGTGTGGCTACCGAATAACTTCACTATGAAGGACTTGGGAGAATCATCCTACATTCTCGGTATGAAGATCTATAGAGATAGATCTAGAAGAATGATAGGTCTTACCCAGGATACATACATCCAGAAAGTGCTTAAAAGGTTTAGCATGGAAAACTCCAAAAGAGGTCTCATACCGATGAGCCATGGAGTGTCCCTATCCGAAAAGATATCTCCTAAGACACCTGAGGAAAGAGAGCGTATGAGTAAGATTCCTTATGCTTCAGCAATAGGATCTATCATGTACGCGATGTTATGTATTAGGCCTGATGTTGCTTATTCAATCAGTGAGGAGCAGATATCAGTCCAATCCAGGTGAAGACCACTGGAAAGCAGTGAAGAACATCCTTAAGTACTTGTGAAGGACTGAGGATATTTTTCTTGTTTTTGGTGGCGGATCTGAGTTGAAAATAGAGGGTTATACTGACTCTAGTTTTCAATCAGAAAGTGATGATAGCAAATCCATGTCAGGGTACGTGTTTACTCTGAACGGTGGTGCGATTAGTTGGAAGAGTTCCAAACAGTCTACAATGGCTGACTCCACAGTGGAAGCAGAATATATAGCTGCAAGTGAGGCTGCAAAAGAAGCCATTTGGATGAGGAAATTTGTTTCCGAGTTGGGAGTTGTTCCTAGCATTGAGGAGCCTATTGTGTTGTATTGTGATAACAACGCAGCAGTAGCACAAGCCAAGGAACCTAGGTCTCATAAAAATTCTAAACATGTTTTGCGACGCTTTCATTTGATTAGGGAAATCATTGAAAGAGGAGATGTCAAGATTGAGAGAGTTGACACACATAATAACGTAGCAGACCCACTCACAAAGCCATTGTCTCAGATTCACTTTGATCGTCATAAAGAGAAGATGGGTATTAGATACCAGGGTGATTGGCTTTAGTTCAAGTGGGAGATTGAAAGTGTTTGTCCTAAATCCAATCATGTATGATGAGTTAGGAAGAACTTTCTTGTATTCCTATTTGATTTCATTTGAATTAATAAAAGACTTGTTATATTTTATGGGCTTTATCTATTTAAAGTGTATTAAATAAGATGTTCCATAGTTTAGAGTAAATCTTCTAGAATTATAATGAGATTATAATAGTGAGATCTAGAAGACGACAACTCTGGACTTAAAATAGTTCCTGATCATAGGATAACTAATCGGATGTTAGTGGATCCGCAAAGATTGGTACATACTATGCTTGCTCCCTTCAGGAGGATGTCTGTTCTCATAGGCATTTGTGTGGTGACACTATAGCTGGTATGTAGGTGCTTATTAGGGAATAAGTTCACTGAACATGACTCGATAAGTTGAACAACTATTGGAGATTACTCACGTGTCAATATTTATTCACTGAGTGATAGTTGTACAAGTGTCCTTAGACTTGAGATCGTTAAAGGTATCTTATATATAATGAACTGTGCTTTGGTTTAGTCCTTAGTCTCAAGGACATCCATTAGGTCTATTATGGGCATAGGGATTTGTGTATAGAGATAGTTAACGTCAATAGAGGATCTACCCCTTCCAGTATAGGAAGAGAATATCCTATGTTATTCTTAGTATGCGAGTTCTGGAATCTCTGGCCACAGTGTATGAAATTAGAAAGGAGTTTCTAATTTGCATTAATATGAACTTTGCATTATGAATTATAAATCATATGATTAAATTTGATAGGCCTGACACGAGATCCATGCCTTGTATTTATTCAGGATATTATAAGGGTAGAAGGAATTCATTGTACGGTAACTAGTCACTGACAGGTTCTTGATATTCTAAGCAGTGAATTCATATTATCCGGATAGTCGCGATATGTTGAGAAGCATCACTCACGATGTAGAATAAATATAATTAATCAGTTAATTATATTTAGTGAATTTTAGTATTCATGTAAATAATTAATAAAAGTTTATTATTATTTATTTCTACAACCGGCATAATATTGAACCTACAGGGTCACACCATAAAAGAATATTTTCTTTGATGAAATAATGAGAGAGAGAATTATTTTTTAAATAGTTAAGAAAAAAAATCATGATTAAAATAGTTTTAATTATTATTAAAGCATTTTATGAAGATAAAATGTGGGGGTTAATATATATAAAGATATATTATAAAACCCTAAGAGAGCCCTATAAATAGAATGAGATGGCTCATTCTATTTACATAATTTTGGTTTCTTGAAAACCCTAGCCTCCATCTTCTTCCTCTCTCTCTCCCAAAAACTCTATTTTATAAAAACTCGGTTTTATAAAAGGTTCATCGAAGAGGATCGTTCTTGGTGGATACCGGTAGAGTGCTTCACACACTGAGGAGCAACTGCTAGCACTCCAATTTTATAAAGCTTCGATTCACGAGGTATGGTTTCGATTCCTCATTTTTTCCTTTTATACGTTTTTCTATATGTGCAGTATATGGTTTTTACGGAATAAATTGTTATTTCACGCTTCCGCTCATCCGTAAATTCCATCAATAAAATCATCTAATTCTAAAACAATTCAATATGATAACCAATGTAAATCGATAAGTTGAATCATAAACAATATTCTTGAAGCATAGGGTGATTCATAACATCATGTAGGCATAACAGGGAATTCAAAAAGATTGGCTTTCAATCAAGGGAATAATCAGAAAGTAGAAGACCAAGGGTTCAAGGGTTCCAAGAATTGGTCTTCTGTTAAACAAGGAATAAGGGTTGGTATGTTAAGAAATTCAATATCAGAATCAGTATGTGGTAGATATGTATTTGTGGAGTAGTATCGTATGTGTATGGCTCGTATTTGGGATTTCAACAATCAATGGTTTATGAAAAATAAGGCTTATGGCTCAAAATCAATAAGAATCAGGGTTCAAGGTTAAATAGTTTTAAGTGCTTGTAATATGAAATAGGAGTTATTTTGAACATTAGCAACATATTATGAAACAGTTCGAAAATATTTGCAATATATCTTGAAGAAGGTTCAGAAGTACTTGCCTTATCACTGACGATTTCCACTTTACTTGTACTCATCTAATAGTTTTACTCAACAACCACTTTCCTTCTCTTTCTATGTCTTGCTTCTATTTATCAATCACTCGCCTTCTCTTTCTACGCTTCGGTTCTATTTATGGATCACTGGTTTCCTTTTTTATGCCTTTCTGACTCTGCTAGGCATCACAACTATCTATCAATTATTCATACTCATATTATTTTAATCATCACATAGATGTCATAAACTTTTATCTACCCTTCGTTTCACCCAAATCCGATTTACGGATTGAAAGTTATGACTAAAACAGTCAAATCACAAACACATAGGCATATAACGCATCAATCAGTGAGCACGTAGCACATAACACGTAAGGTATTCGATCAAAATAATTTTTTCAAAGAAGATTCGGGGTTAAAATGATCTTCCAGGTATTTAATACGAATTTTTGAATATTTTTCGGAATTAAAATGGGTCTTCGAATCATTTTATAATTAAATAATAGGGTTCGAACGCCCGAATCTGACTTTAAAATAATTTTATAATAATTATCGAGCCTTGAAAATAATTTAAAATAATATTTTAAAGCTCAAAACTATTTTTTGGAATTTTTGAATCAATTTTAAATAATTAAATTTAATTAATTAATCAATTAAAATTAATTAATAACTAATTAAATCAATTAATTAATTAATAATTAAATTTATTGATTAATTAAATAATTAATTATCACTTAAAATTAATTAATTAAATAATTAAGATTTAATTTCGAATTTAAAATAATTTTTAGAATTAAAAATATTGATTTTTAGAATTTAAAATCAAGAGAAAATTGCACTTTGCACCCTCTTATTTTATTTCAAAAACAAATGTGTATCAATAGTATTGGAAACTCATATTGCACCCCTCAACTTCAACCTGTCAATTCAGAAAGCACCTTTTCGACCGTTATTATTAAAAAAGTAAGGGGTAGAATGGAAATTTCAGTAAAATATTAACTAAACTATTTTTTTTATTTTTCAGATTATATTAAAAATTGAATTTATTATTATAGCTATAAAATAATATCTTTAATTTTTTTGAATAATATTATATAGTTGAGTTTTGAATTTAGTAATATTATTAATGCCAAAAATTATATAATTATACCAAAATTAAATTCAAAATAATTTTTTTTATATATTTTTTATATATATTTAATTTAATGTAATTATTTCATTTTAAAGTCTTTGACGTCGTTATGATTTTAAAGTGCATTTAATGAAAATATTCTGATCAATATTAATATTTAATATACAAGAAATCATTTTTATAAATATTTTAACTTATTTTTGAAATTTCAACTAAAATTTATTTACATTTTAAAATAAAGTTCCCTTTTTACCCCTTATTATTTTAATTATAATCAGCAAAAGGGTGCATACTGAATTAGTAAGTTGAAGTTGAGGGTGCAAGTTGTATTTCCGAAAGTTCTAGTACAAAATTGTTTTTCAACTTTGTTTGAGGGTGCAAAGTACATTTATCTCTAGAATCAATTAAAAATTAATTTCTGAAAATTAAATAATCAGAAATATAAATTTTGAAAATATATAAAACAGGAAATCTTATTTTTATAAGATTTTGAAAATGCAGGGACTGTTCTGGAAGAAGGGGAGAAGATCGAGGACTAAACTGTAGTTTAGCCTCGTCTTCCTCCTTCTCCACCTTCGACGGCGGGGAAGCCATTAACGGCGACCTCCGCCGTCCTTCAAGCTTTCCGGCAACTCAATTTTTAGCCCAGAAACGTCCCAGATTAGCAGGGCATGAAGTACGGGCTTCCAGGAACACGATCGCAAAATCACAACCCACAAATGTCTCTTGAACAAGCCGGAAAATCAGCTCAAAATTCCCGCCACCGCCCCGTTGTATTTTCCGGCGAGGTTCAATTAAACCGATCCAGGAATCGTTTGTTATCAGTGAATACCTAAATCGATTGCAAATCAAATAAGGAGCATAACCCAATCCTCAGAATCAACTAATAACCCCAAATAAAGAAACACCCAAATTTCTAATCAAGAACATTCAACCTATAAACCCTAATTTCAATTTTCCAATCAAACACCCTTTTCTATATGTTATGGAACTCGGTTTTTGACATATAATATACCAAAATGACCAGGAAGAAAAAATCTACATGATTATGCCATCAAATCATACAAACAACATCAAGAACAAAAATTCATATTTTAATTCATAAATAATTCGAAATAAAATAATAAAATCAGAAAAATACCTTGATTTCTGCATAAAAACAGATGATTGATTATGAAAGTAATTTTCGAGAGCTTCGTTTTGATATGTTGCACGCCTGAATCGGAGTTCGATAACGCCTTCGTTCGTACGTTTGATTCTCAAGAACGCGATATTAATTCGACATTTTCTCTGTATTTTACGGGGTTTTACTGACTGGTTATGATTATACGAATAAAATGAAATGATAAAAGGGCTATATATATTTTTGGAATATTGGTTCGTTTTGGATCATTTTGGATCGTTAAAATAGTTACTTAGAGGCTAAGTAACTGCAAAAACAATCTGATTTGATACCCGTATTGGATAATTATCCAAAGCAGGCTTCTTATAAAACACTATATATGAGAATAACGTAATAATATCCTGTCTTTCGAGAATACGGGTTTTGTTGATTCACCGAAATGATTATCGTATCGAAAATCTTGCGCTGGGCCGCGCACGGGTCAAACCGTAATCCGGATCGAAAAAGTCAAAACACGGAAAATGTCTGGAATTACCATATTAGGTTAGGAAGGAGTTTTCGGAAGAGTTTCGGGTTGTAAAAACGTAAAAACGGTTGAAGTCGGACGATTCCCGGCTTTATAAAATAATTTTATAATTATTCAGAAAATAATTAATAAATTCATAAATCAATATAAAATCATATAATAGCCCAAAAATTACCAGAAAAATACCGTAAGTATCTATATTTTATTCTGGTCATAATAAAAATTAATTATTGATAAAAATAATTACACGCGATATCCCGGATATTACATCCTTCCCCCTTAATAGGATTATGTCCTTAGAATCATACTAAGGATCAGATAATGATACATTCAAATATCTCACTTTCATTTTTTCGGGTTGATCCCTTAACCTTACAATTTCTCATAAACTTTCACTCACAGCATCAATCATTATTTAATAGTCTCTTGCTGACATCATATTTTATCTGTTACTCATATAACTCAACTCAAGCCTCCATTTTGTATATAATGAAGCTAAATTACTCTTCCTTGGTATACACATATAAATACCTTATAAATCTGCTAAACGTGTGGCGGTGAAACCAACTTACTTATACTTACCCTGACTATTTTACTGTCTCAAAAGGACCCGCATAATGCTTACTAATTATATTTTCTTTGTAATTCTAGTAATTCATGCTCATGACCATTTGCAATAGCTACTGGTTATTGAACCTCATTCCTTCATGTTTCTCTATTTACTTAACTTAGTTCATAATCGCTTCTAATCACATTCCAAGCTCTTTAATCGTTCCTTTAATCTTCTCGTCCATCTGCAAATGATATACTAAAACCATGGCGTATCTGATTTCTAACGTTCTCGAGATTACTCCAGAGTTAAGAATTAATGAGAAAGTCTCGACTGAATATGATTGACGGATAACCTTATCACCATATTTTATTTTCCTCGAAGCACCATCGAGTATTATTTTTATTTTATTTATTTTATTTTTTTTATCGAGCGAAGATCTTTTACCATTTTGAAGAAAGTACACTAACCTGAAGGCATCACTGGCATATTTTTAACCCATATTATCATTTATTTTGGTTCTAAGGAGTTCCATTATGAAACTGACTGTAATGCTCTCCTTGATGTCTAATCACATATAACATTTATTCTTTCTTTATGCCATACTATCAGAGAGTCTTCTTTGACATCTATGTCTCATATCATACCTTCGGAGTAGCTTGAATCTCTTGAGTTATCGTTGTTCAATCAAATTCCTATCTTTTTAGTTCCGCTTTACTTAATATCTGTTCATCTAGAAGTAGTACATACCATTCTAGTTTGACATAATTTATCTTATTCTGAATACTTCTGTCAAATTTTAAATCACACAATATTGATTATCTATAATTAGTTTCCGGATCTGATGACGCACCACCATTTCTTCAAGCAGCAACTAACCCACTTATGGGATAAACCGTTTATTCCTAAATGAGAATGATCAGGTTTAAATAACCTATCAATAATAATACAATTAATGCTTTCCTCACTTTTGGTTCTCAGGTGGCATCACCATGACGTTTCTTGGCGAAATATATCCATCTAGTCTTTAATGTCCCGCCTTAACTCCTTGATACGTGTAATATTTGCTAATCTATCCCACCATTTCTTTCTTCATATCTGGCCACCAATAAATTTCCTCTAAATCTCTATACATATTGGTACTCCATGGATGGATTGAATATCTTGGGTTGTGTTATTCCCAGTGGACTAACAATGAGATTTACAGAAGGGGGGTTGAATGTAAATCTCAAAACTTTTTCAAGTTTTGAGCAGTTTCTAAGGCTAAGTGTTTAAGTGAACAAATGTGTGTGAATTGCTTGAAGCTGATGCAGACAGATATATATTCAAACACAAATATAAAGAACACAAAGAACTTAAAAACTTTTCTGTTGGATTTGTTGTTCCACCAGAGATGTGTTATTTCTGAAAATCTGTGATTCAAAGAATTAAATCACAGCTGTTTCCTAGTACAAACTAGATGATTTTCTCTCTTGATATTTCTAAACAGCTCAGGAAAATTCTTATCTAATTACTAGCTGCTACTTGGTTTATATAACACCAAGTTTACAAGTGAAGACAAAACTGTAAAATACAATTGAAAGGATTCTTCACATGTTTCTTCTTCATTTCTCTATCCAATGCAATCTAGGATAATCTGTGAATCTTTGAATACTTCCTTGTTTGCATCAGAATGGGAATGCTGCATTTTCTTGATTCCTCCTAGAGGCTTCCACATTCCAGTTTGTCTCTGTCAACCCATGTGCCTCTGTCAGCTTGTGAATTGTCACTATCAACTGCTAATGAACTAAGCATCCGTTGAAGCTTTCATCCGTTGATGCCTTATCCGTTGAGGCTTTATCCGTTGAAGCTTTATCCGTTGATGCATTATCAGTTGAAGTCTTCATCCGTTGAAGCACTTATCCGTTGATGGATATTATCCGTTGAAGCATTAGAGACATCCGTTGAAGCTTTGTTTCTTATCCGTTGAAGGTCTTCAATATCAGTTGATACTTCTTCACTTATACAGAATTACAAGGCATGAAATATTTACAATTAGCCCTCCTATTTGCATATCCACTAGTAGTCAACATGACTGATACTTTCCTACAACATCTAAGAATTACAACTTGAATCCAGAGAATGAAATGTGCTACAATACTAAACTTATTGCTAAGTAAAGCTACTCCTTCAACGGATAGCCAAGATGGTCTTATCCGTTGAGGCTACAGACACTAGATTTCTACTTAAGTGTTTTGTTTAACTTATCATCAAACTAATGCACATATTCCTAACAATCTCCCCCTATTTATGTCTACTAGAACTGTAGGCATAAATTTGGGTTTAGCTTGATGATAACAAAACACTTGACAAATATATTAACTGTAATAAAGCAGAAATTCAAAAGTGCTACAAAAATGTGTATGCTGAGATGGAATTGAAGAGTTACATTATTTCCAAGGGTGTTCCTTTAGCCTGAGCAGATTACTTCCTTTTCCTTTGATCCCTTGTTTTCTTTCCTAGCCTCCTGTCATTCTCCTCTATTTGAAGTTGAAGTTGTCTGTAGAATTCAGCTTCATCTTCTTCATTGATGTCCAACTTAGATTGCATATCCTTGAGAGTTTCATTACTGGCAATCTTGAGCTGATCTTCAATTCTGAAAAATCTTCTAACTCCTTTGTTGTCTCTAAACTCCATCATCCAATGAGGTGATTTGTGAATTGTAATTCCTCTTTCTTGAATGAGTAAAGTTCTAGGCAAAGCATTGGGCTCCCTCCAAGTTTTCCTTATGTTGGCAATCTTGTTGAGAATCTCAGTCTTGGCAGTCCTAGTAAAGCCAGAATCCCTTTGTATGGCTGAGTAGACTCTAATCAAGGTAGAGTAGCCTTCATTCAGAATTCTGTAAAGAGGCCAGGTTCTTTCCCCATCTCCTTTGTATTTGAACACTAGTCTTTCTGGTAGCTGTCTGTAGGCAGCTATTCCCCTTACTTCCTCCAGCTCATCCAGATAGAGTTCAATGTCTGAAAATTCTTTTATGTCACCGATGTGAACATAATCATCTTTAGAGGCTTGAGGTTTAGGCTTAGGCTTCTGTGTGAATTTGATTGAGGCTCTAGAGGGTGTTGATTTGATTCTTCTTTTCTGCTTCTTTGATGGTGGAGAAGAGGTTAGGAAGGTGGGCAATTTGATGGTGTCCCAATCAATTGGTTCCTCCTTGGGAATGATTGTTTCACCATGAATGTTCATGAAGGGGTCAGGCACAATGGGTTCAGGAATATAGGGTAGTGGTTTGGATATTGATTGGGTTTCTTCAGTCTTATCTACCATTTTTCTTTTTGCATTGACCTTCTTTCTGTTCCCTTTCTGCCATTCTTCTTTTCCCTTACTTCTTTCCTCCATCTCAGTACCAACCATGTCCCCCATAGCTTCATCTTCACTTTTGTCTTCAATTTCTTTCTGTTCTCCAGCCTAACTTGACTTTAGCTGTTTGTCAAGCTTTGCTTGTGCTCTTTTGTCAGCCTTTAGCTGTTTGGCTTCTTCCTTCAACCTTCTGGTTTCTTCCCTCTTGGCTATTGAGAATTTGGGATGTCCTTGCATCACACATATGCTCTTTCCCTCTCTGAAGATAATAGCCATGTTTCTCCTTACAGCCACATACATGGTCTCTTTGAGATATGAGATACTTTTACCCAAAAGCTTGTCCTCATCAGCCTTTGGAAGAGGAAAATCCACTTCTTTCAGAGGATTTTTTGTAGAGTCCTTACTGGATCTGTTGTTGGGCTTGAGGACCATAGGTTTCAAATCCATGGAAGAAGTCTCTCCAACCTTATTCCTCCCTACTGGCTTGAGTTCCATAATAATTGATTCCACTTTTGTGTTGTGCTTCACAGATTGTGATTGAGAAGTTGTAGAACCAAATATTTGTTGCATCTTTTCATCAATCTTCTTCCTTTGCTCTTTGACTTGCAATTCAGCTGCTGCTATTTGGATTAGATCAATTCCATCAAGCTTTCCTTTGATTTGAATAATTGGAGAAGTGGTGATGACAGGAACTAGCACTTGAGAAATTTGAACTGTTGTTGATGGCTCTCCTTCCCCTTTCCCTTTATTCTCCCCCTTTTTGTTATCATCAAGGGTAGGAGTCAAGCCTTGTGCATTGGCCAGTTGCATGAGTAGATTTGTTTGAGTTTTTTGATTCTGAAGAATGGTGACCATAGAATCTTCAATGATTTGAACCCTGTTTTCCAATCTGGCCAGTCTCTTGTCAGCATCAGATTCTTTCCTCAGTCTCCCCAACAAATCTTGCATAGTACCATAAGGTATGACTGACTCCAACTTCTCAGCATTGTAGGATTTCAGATCAGCAATGTCCTGTTCGAGCTCATCCACACTTAGATTTTGTTGGAAGTGCTGCAACTGCAAGAGATGCAGAGATTCCAGATGAGCTTGAAGAATTGCCTTGGTACCAGCATCTGTAGACTCCTGAAGGGCCTGCTGAATTGTCATGACTTGTCTAATCAAAGTGACACTAAACTCTCTTGGTGTGGAGGCTTTTTCCCATGCCCATTCAGGAAGATCAGGAACAGAACTTGGGCCTGCTACTCCCCCTAAGTTCATGCTCTCATCCAAAGAATTAGAGTCATCATCATTAGAATTCACTCCAAATTCTTCAGATGGCTCACCAGCTTGAGAAGGCAGCCTGTTAACAGCAGCTTTGTCTCTGAGAAGAGATTCTGAAGTGTGTACAATATATAATGTATGTTCTGCCTCCACATTGCCCTGAGCAGCCAATAATTGATAGGCTGAAACAGGATGAGTAAAAGTGTCAGCATCCAAGGAAATGTTATCAATTGTAGCTTTGAAATGTTGCTGAAATTGTCTTTCCTTTTCTGCATCATCCACTTTTATTGACTCACTAGCAATGGCTGGATCCACCCTTATAGCTTCTATACCTGCCTTTCTCTCTTTTTCTCTATTTTCTTGCATCAGGGGCTCCCCCTGGCTCACACACACCCTCACACCCTCACCCTCACCCTCACCTTCTAAGGTGGCACTCCCCTTACTCACTTTTGCCATGCTGGAAGAAATAGCATGCATATGGTGACTCTCAACCTCTCCTTTTGCCTGGGAGCAACCCAGCCTCTCACTCAAAAGATCACTCCCTTCCCTCAAACCTAAAAGTAATTGTGCAGTAGCCATGTCCTCTTCAGTTGGTATTGTTTCTGTTATGTGTGTAGAGACCATCAACGGATAGGGAGTATTCGTTGAAGTGGAAATTGATGGTATCAACGGATAACTGCTGTTAAGCTTATCCGTTGAAGAACAACCACTTGTCAATGGATGAGAGATATCCGTTGAAGAAGGAAAAGATGTAAATATAGAAAGTGACATAATTGTTGAATCTGTGGGAATTGATTTTAAGTGAGGTAACACAGATTCTTGAACTATATCTGAAAGAATTGGCTGATGATCCAACAAATCATCTAAAAGATGATGATCATCAGGTTTTGAGTGGGGCTCCTCCCTGAGTTTTAATGGGGGAAAATCAGGAATCGATGTGAATATCATATCCACGTCCAGAGAGGGTGATGGAGAGTTTGATGATTGGTATGTTTCTATTATGAGAGAATGGGGCTGTGATTCCACATTTGCTGGAATCACATTAAGCTGAATTTGTGAAGGCTCAGATACCGGTGGATGTATCTGTGTTGTGTGTGTCCCTTGTGTGGAAACTAGGGTCTTGGCCTTCTTCTTCCTTGAAAAGGCTTTAATTGGTGAATGTGTGGCTTCAGTGTCCCTCCCTCTTTTGTTCTGTGTCCTGGTTGGGGACTATTTTCAATAGTTACATCCTTTTGGGAGGATGCAACTAGGGATGTGTTGGACTCCTTTTGAACTACCACAGTCTTTTGAGAGACTGTGGTTTGGCTGGCTTGGGTACCACTCACCTCTCCCACCTTATCCTGGGGGGTTTCTTGATGTTCACCCCTCCCCTCACCACTCACACCCTGTTCACTCCCTTCAGGGTTTATGGTAATTGTTACAACTGTTGTCTTTTGAGAAACAACAGAGGTTTATGGTAATTGTTACAACTGTTGTCTTTTGAGAAACAACAGAGGTAGGTTTCTTTGACTTGAGTTTTGAAACTTTGGTTTTGGTGGCTTTGGCAGGAACCTATTTGGACAAAGACACAGATTCCATGGCCACACTAGAGGGCAAAGAAACAATGGGGTTGGAAATAGTAGGAGTTATAGAAGTGTTTACCTCACTTACCTGTGGTGCATTCATGATTGGCAAGTATACCAATGGCACCTGGCTGTTGAGGTTCATTCTCAAAAGGTCTGCAAGGACCCTTTTCTCTTGTGCCCAGCATTTGAGTTTATTATTCTCATTTGATATAACCAAACCTTCAGCAACATGGTTAGCCAATAACATAAAGAATCTAGCATAGTAGATGTTATGTGGTCTATTAGCTTTGTTACCTAATCTGGATCCTAATTCTAGCATAACACAGTTTCTAAAATTAAAGTACCTATCAGAAACTAGCATATAGAGCATATTAACAAGAGATGAAGTTATGGCATCAAAATTGCTAATCTTCCCAGAGAAAACTTTAATGAAGGCATCTCCAAGAAAACTCCATTCTTTCCTAAGGCCTTTCCTTCAAATACTACCTAAACTAGCAGAATCAAAAGCATAGCCTATGGAATCTAACATAGCAGATACATCTTTATCAGTGTGTGGTGTCATGGCATTATTCTCAGGCAACTTAAAGCAAGATTGTATATCATCACAGTTAATGCAATAGTCCTTACCTTTGAGAGAGAAGGCAATAGTCATATCTGTGGAGTTGAACTCTGCAGTTGTCCAAATCTCCTCAATCACCTCACAGTAGATGGTTGGGGCTTCCAGCATTGCATAGCTTAGTTTGCAGTTTTTGATGAAGTCCATCATCTTGTGATAATCAGAATGGGCTTCATTCTTTTCAACCAAGGCTACGAAATTATTCTTTTCATAAACAAATCCTGTTTGAGACATAATTTTAACTACTGGTGCCATTGTTGTGAGTAGAGGTTGCAGAGAAAAACTTGAGAATTTTTGGGAGAGAAGGAGAATAAGAATTGCAAGAAAGCGTAAAGTGAAAATAAGAGTTCAATTGGGCTTTTATACTTTCTTGAATTAAAACGTAAATAAAATGATTAAATGATACTTTTAAGTAAGTTACAGCCGTTCAAGAATAAATAAAACTGTAGAAATTCTGAAAACTACCTTAAATACAAAGACATACAACACTGTATATCTGTATCAACGGTTGAGTAAAAGAATCAACGGCTGTGACTCACTTATAGTAACTGATGTGACACTTCAACAGATAAGGTAAATAGTTATCCATTGATGATCAACACCATTTTATCCGTTGAAGGATAAAATTACCAGAAATGTATTTGTCTTTCAACGGATAATGAACATCCGTTGATAGAACAATTTTGGCTTTCAACGGATGGGGAATATCCGTTGATAGGATAAGTCTTACTTAAAGCCAACTTTGTTCTTGCAGCAAATTCATTTCAGGCTTCAAGGCAGATTATATAGATGACATAAATTATGAATAATTAAGCATACCTAACTCACTTACTAATCTTGTGAATGTTGATTCATCAAGTGGCTTGGTAAATATGTCTGCAATCTGCTATTCACTTGGAACAAAATGAAGTTCCACTGTACCTTTCATCACATGTTCCCTAATGAAGTGGTACTTGATATCAATGTGCTTGTTTCTTGAGTGCTGCACTGGATTTTCAGTAATGGCAATGGCACTTGTCTTGTCACAGAATATTGGAATCTTGTCAACAGTCAGACCATAGTCAAATAGTTGATTCCTCATCCATAATATCCGTGCACAGCAACTACCAGCAGCAATGTACTCAGCTTCAGCTGTTGATGTGGAAACAGAATTCTGCTTCTTGCTGAACCATAACACAAGCTTGTTCCCTAGAAATTGACAGGTACCAGTTGTGCTTTTCCTTTCTATTTTGCAGCCTGTATAATCTGCATCTGAGTAGCCAATTAGATCAAAACCAGACTCTCTAGGGTACCAAATTCCTAGATTTGGAGTCCCTTTGAGATATCTGAAAATTCTTTTAATAGCCACTAAGTGAGATTCTTTAGGGTCAGCTTGAAATCTAGCACAGAGACATGTAGAAAACATTATATCAGGTCTACTAGCAGTTAAATATAAAAGTGAGCCAACCATGCCTCTATAACTTGAAATATCCACAGACTTTTCAGCCTTGTTTAATTCAAGCTTGGTGGCAGTGGCCATGGGAGTTTTTGCAGTTGAACAATCCATTAAGTCAAACTTCTTTAAAAGATCATAAATGTATTTAGTTTGACTAATGAAAATTCCATCACTAACTTGTTTAACTTGTAAACCAAGAAAATAAGTTAGCTCTCCCATCATGCTCATTTCATATTTACTTTGCATTAACTTAGCAAACTTTTTACAAAGCTTATCATCTGTAGATCCAAATATAATATCATCTACATAAATTTGAACAAGTATTTTAGAGCCATCAACATTTCTAAAGAAGAGAGTTTTGTCAACAATACCTCTTGTGAAGTGATTATCTAGAAGGAATTTTGACAGAGTCTCATACCAGACTCTAGGTGCTTTCTTTAGTCCATAGAGTGCTTTCAACAGATAATACACATAGTCTGGAAAATTTGGATCTTCAAATCCTGGAGGTTGGCTTACATAAACTTCTTCCTCTAATTCCTCATTTAGAAATGCACTCTTGACATCCATTTGATAGACTTTGAAATTGGCATTAGCTGCATAGGCTAGAAAGATTCTGATGGCTTCAAGTCTGGCAACTGGAGCAAATGTTTCATCAAAATCTATTCCCTCTTGTTGAGAGTAGCCTTTAGCAACCAATCTGGCTTTATTCCTTATGACAATGCCATTTTCATCCATCTTGTTTCTGAATACCCATTTTGTGTCAATAGAACTCTTGTTCTTTGGCTTGGGTACCAGCTTCCATACTTTGTTTCTCTCAAATTGGTTTAGCTCTTCTTGCATTGCTAAAATCCAATCTGGATCCAATAGAGCTTCTTCAACTCTCTTAGGTTCCTCCTGTGATAGAAAGCTACTGTACAGACATTCATTTTGAGTAGCCCTTCTAGTTTGCACTTTAGATGTAGCATCACCAATGATCAGTTCAAAAGGGTGATTCTTGGTCCATTTCCTTTGAGGTGGTAGATTAGCTCTAGATGAGGTTGCCTCAGTATTGTCATGATGTGAAATAGAATGTTGATTGGTTGAAACTCCCCCTGAGTTGCTGATCCTTTGAAAGGAATTGGGAGCTCTATCAACTGATGAAGTGAATTGATTATCCGTTGACAGACTGTGATCAACGGATGCTTCATTATGAACTTCAACGGATGATGCACTTTGTCTTTCAACGGATGCTGCATTGCTTCTTTCAATGGAAGCTGAATTATGACTTTCAACGGATGCAGCATTATGTGCATTATCCAAAGGCAGATTCTGAATTCTTCTTGAGATGCCTTCTTCATCATTCTCATCTTCACTATCATCATAATATATCTCAATGTTGTCAAATTTGAGCCCTTCATGATGTCCCTCATCTGTTAGTCCATCAATCTTTTTATCATCAAACACAATATGCACAGATTCCATGATAATGTTTGTTCTAAGATTGTAGACCCTATAAGATTTTCCAGCAGAATAACCAACAAATATTCCTTCATCAGCCTTTGCATCAAACTTCCCTTTGTGATCAGATTGATTCCTTAAGATGTAGCATTTGCAACCAAAGACATGTAGAAAGTTTAAAGTTGGTTTTCTTCTCTTGAATAATTGATAGGGAGTCATGCCTTTTGCTTGATTGATTAGAGAAATGTTCTGAGTGTAACATGCACAGTTAACAGCCTCAGCCCAAAAATAAGTTGGGAGTTTTGACTCTTCAAGCATTGTCCTTGCAGCTTCAATTAGTGATCTGTTCTTCCTTTCCACCACACCATTTTGTTGTGGAGTCCTTGGAGCTGAGAACTCATGCATGATCCCACTTTCTTCACAGAACAACTTCATGGTTGAATTCTTGAACTCAGTTCCATTGTCACTCCTAATATTCCTTACTTTGAAATCAGGATGATTGTTGACTTGCTTGATATGATTGATAATGATTTCACTAGCTTCATCCTTTGATCCAAGAAAATAGACCCATGAAAACTTAGAGAAATCATCAACAATCACTAGGCAATATCTTTTCCTTGAAATTGACAATACATTGACTGGTCCAAAAAGATCCATGTGTAGCAGTTGTAATGGTTCATCAATTGCAGATTCAAGCTTTTTACTGAATGATACTTTCTTTTGCTTTCCTTTCTGACAAACATCACACAGTCCATCCCTTGTGAATTCCACTAGAGGCATTCCTCTAACTAAGTCCTTTTTGACTAGATCATTCATTGTCTTGAAATTCAAATGGGATAGCTTCTTGTGCCATAGCCAACTTTCAACTGCACTTGCTTTGCTGAAAAGACAAGTAATGGATTCTGCATCTGTAGAGTTGAAGTCAGCTAGGTACACATTCCCTTTCTAACTCCAGTTAGAACCACTTTATTGTCCTTCTTACTTGTGATAATACAGGCTTCAGAATTGAAGGAAACAGTATTCCCTCTGTCACATAGTTGACTGATGCTCAATAAATTATGTTTGAGACCATCAACCAATGCAACTTCAACAATGATGACATTTTCTTTTGAAATCAAGCCATATCCCATAGTGAACCCTTTGTTGTCATCTCCAAAGGTTATGCTAGGGCCAGCTCTCTCCTTAAACTCTGTGAGCAGGGTGAAATCTCCTGTCATGTGTCTTGAACAGCCACTGTCCAAGTACCATAGATTCCTTCTTTTTCCCTGCACACAGCAAAATCAATCAAGTTGATTTTGGTAGCCAAGTTTCCTTGGGTCCAGCCTTGTTAGTCTTTTTCCTAGACTTCATTCCTCCTACATCTTTTGACTTAGGTAACTTTGGGTCAACCTTGGTCTCAGATGTGGTTGGTTGAAGTGTAGGGTTAGTCATAGAATCATTTAACACATTTGATTGAATTTGATAAGGCATAGGTTGTGCAAACATGTTATTCCACATAGGCATATTGTATGGCATTTGAGGCATACTAAATGTAGTAAAATAAGGATTATTAATATATGGCATGTTTGCAAAATGTGCATGGGGATTCTGGTGAGACATAACAGGCATAGCATGCAGAGGTGACATAGACATGTTAGGCATGGAGGGATTTGAAGGCATGGGAGCATTTTTAACAGATTTGCAATTATCAGATAGGTGATTAACACTTTTATAATGCACACAGCTTTTTCTAGGAGCATACCTATCAGGTGTGTAATTGTTATGTTTATTAATCCCTACCTTCCCATTTCTTTTAGATTTTCTTTTAGTTTCCTTCTTATCCTCAACCAACTTAAGCCTATCTTTCAGCTGATCTAAAGTCATGTGTCCTATATTCACCTTACTGACATCTCTGGATGTGCTGGCTCCTTCTTTGACAAAGTTCTTGAGAGTTGAATCATTCTTTTTATTGAGGTTTTTATTTTTAAAAGAACTTGCCTGTTTTAATTGATGAGCCTTCAACGGATGCTCCTTTTCTTCCTTCAACGGATAACTTTCATCATCCGTTGATTCCACATCCATTGACAATCCATCAATTAATTCTAACTCCTTTTTGTTTTTCTTCCAGGCATCCTCACAGAATGATTCAATTCCCTGAACCTTTGCAATCTGAACACTAACATCCCTAGATGTTTTCCAGGCCTTGATTACCTCTTGCTCAATTTCTAACTGTTTAGAAAGAATTTCTACTTTCTTAACAGCTTCTGCTAGTTCACTCTCAACAGTCAAGCATTTAAGTTTTATCTTTTCAAGCTCAATTACCTGATCCTCTAACACAACATTCCTATCACTTAAAAACACATTATTCTCCTTGATCCTAGTGTTTTCTTTTGCTAGTGATTTAAGGGAAACACGCAAATGATATAATTCATTGGACATATCATTTATGGCTTCATTGCATTCATGTTTAGAAAGCTAAGAGAGATCAGTAGTAATTACCTGGTTGCTTGATGAACTAGTTTCATTTTCATCAGAATTAGCCATCAGGGCTAGGTTGACATATTCCATATCATCATCTTCATTGACCCCATCTGCTGCCCAATCATCTTGAGTGAGAAAAGCTCTTTCCTTTTGTTTGAGTAAATCAAAATACTTCTTTTTGTAATCAACTTGCTCAAATTTCTTTTTATCAGAAGTTGGCTTTTTACACTCACTTGCAAAGTGTCCACTAATGCCACAGTTGTAACATTTGAACTTTGATTTGTCCACCATGTTTTTGTTTGGCTTAGTGAACTTTGTATTTTTTCTGAACTTCATCTTTGCAAACCTCCTGGACAGAAAAGCCAGATGTTCATCAACATCATCAGAGTCATCCTGACTGGAATTGTCTTCATCCTCAGCTGCTTGCTCTTTACCCTTGCTTGATTCTGATTTGCTTGTGCCAATTTTGAGACTTGACATTGTCTTCTCCTCATTCCTGGCTTCCATCTTCTCACTGTCAGCTACAAGAGCAACTGTTCCTCCTTTTCTCTTTCCCTTTTCCAACAGCTCATCCTGCTCCATTTCAAGTTCATAAGTCTTCAGAATTCCATATAATCTTTCAAGTGTGAAGTTCTTATAATCTTGAGAATTTCTTAGAGAGACAGTCATGGGCTTCCATTCCTTTGGTAGGGACCTAAGAAATTTTAAGTTGGAATCTTTGACTTGGTACACTCTACCATACAGCTTCAATCCATTTAACAGTTTCTGAAATCTGGTGAAGGTATCATTTAATGATTCACCTTCTTCAAAGTGAAAGTATTCATACTGTTGAATAAGAAGCTGCATCTTGTTCTCTCTAACCTGCTCAGTACCTTCACAGATGATTTGTACAGTATCTCAAACTTCCTTTGCAGTTTGGCTATTGATGACATTGTCAAACATATCTTGATCTAAGCCATTAAACAAAATGTTCATGGATTTCTTGTCCTTGCGGATTTCTTCCATGTCTTCAATAGTCCATTCTGCTTTTGGATTGGGAATGGACTGTCCAACAGCAACTGTTGCAGTAGCAGCTGTGGCAGTAGCAGCTGTGGCTACTTTGTGAGGGATGTGAGGACCATTTTCAATACAGTTGATGTAGCTTTCATCTTGAGAAAGAAGATGTAAATGCATCTTCACTTTCCAGTGATGATAATTATCTTTTTCCAGGACTGGGATCTTTATTCCAATATCCTTCCTACTCATGATGGTAGCAGGAGGATTCTTCTATGCACTCATGATGTTAGCAAAATAGATCTTTAAACTCTTTGTATGTTAAGAGCTTGCTCTGATACCAATTGTTATTCCCAGTGGACTAACAATGAGATTTACAGAAGGGGGGTTGAATGTAAATCTCAAAACTTTTTCAAGTTTTGAGCAGTTTCTAAGGCTAAGTGTTTAAGTGAACAAATGTGTGTGAATTGCTTGAAGCTGATGCAGACAGATATATATTCAAACACAAATGTAAAGAACACAAAGAACTTAAAAACTTTTCTGGTGGATTTGTTGTTCCACCAGAGATGTGTTATTTCAGAAAATCTGTGATTCAAAGAATTAAATCACAGTTGCTTCCTAGTACAAACTAGATGATTTTCTCTCTTGATATTTCTAAACAGCTCAGGAAAATTCTTATCTAATTACTAGCTGCTACTTGGTTTATATAACACCAAGTTTACAAGTGAAGACAAAACTGTAAAATACAATTGAAAGGATTCTTCACATGTTTCTTCTTCATTTCTCTATCCAATGCAATCTAGGATAATCTGTGAATCTTTGAATACTTCCTTGTTTGCATCAGAATGGGAATGCTGCATTTTCTTGATTCCTCCTAGAGGCTTCCACATTCCAGTTTGTCTCTGTCAACCCATATGCCTCTATCAGCTTGTGAATTGTCACTATCAACTGCTAATGAACTAAGCATCCGTTGAAGCTTTCATCCGTTGATGCCTTATCCGTTGAGGCTTTATCCGTTGAAGCTTTATCCGTTGATGCATTATCAGTTGAAGTCTTTATCCGTTGAAGCACTTATCCGTTGATGGATATTATCCGTTGAAGCATTAGAGACATCCGTTGAAGCTTTGTTTCTTATCCGTTGAAGGTCTTCAATATCAGTTGATACTTCTTCACTTATACAGAATTACAAGGCATGAAACATTTACAATTAGCCCTCCTATTTGCATATCCACTAGTAGTCAACATGACTGATACTTTCCTACAACATCTAAGAATTACAAATTGAATCCAGAGAATGAAATGTGCTACAATACTAAACTTATTGCTAAGTAAAGCTACTCCTTCAACGGATAGCCAAGATGGTCTTATCCGTTGAGGCTACAAACACTAGATTTCTACTTAAGTGTTTTGTTTAACTTATCATCAAACTAATGCACATATTCCTAACAGGTTGTGAGCTTATTGTCAAATTCCATTCTTCAATTCTGTCACTGGTGGAATCTTATATTCTGAAATAAGATCTGGGAATGCCTTGATCATCATTTTGAGTATATATATATATATATATATATATATATATATATATATATATGTTTGTTTTTTTCCTAACGATAATATCTTGATCTATTATTTCCCCTTGACGTTTCTTTACCTTCTCTAGCAATTCTGGCTGAAATGTCATACTATACATCTTTGCATTGTTAGGTTTGCAAAATCGGGCTTCCGATTTCAACTTCTGAAATTCTTTTTATAATTCTTCTGACACTGTAGACACATTCGGTCTTTCCTTTCTGATTAATGCATCTGTTACTACGTTTACTTTTCCTGGCATCTTATGAAGTTTCTTTATCACCCTTTTGATTCCACTTCCTTTTCTATCTCCGTTCTTTATTCTCATAGCTTATTCAAAACCGAACTCTTGACATTAATACTCATTTTATCGTCATATCAAATTAGATATTAATACGAACTTTGATGCTCACAACATCCCATTCTGAAATAAACATCAATCATATGTATTAATACCACTTTCGATATTTAACAACAACCTAAGTATCAACATCAATCGAAACTGAATTAAAACTGTATCTCACACTTTTTCCCAAAACAGAAATACTTGAAAAATCATTTATTGTATGATTATCACAACCATTAAGAAATAAGATGTCCTTTGACAAAACTTTGTTGCGGATGATAATATTTCCTTGACTCTCTAATGACATCCATATTGGTGTAATTATTAATCTCTGCTTCATTCTATCTTCCTTCTTCCTTTCTTCTTGTTGCTTCATCTTAAATCTTTAGCTCTTGAAAATATTCTTCTCACTTGTCCATACAAATGACTTTTTATTTTTCTTGTCCATTATGAAGGGCATATTCATCCAAGTAAAAACTCACACATTTGCAGCAATTTCTGAATTCTATCAGCGTCCTTACTTTTCCCCAAATTCCTCATTGCTTTGATTTCGGGTTTGAAAGTCACATCAAAATTTGACTTAATCTAATTGGAATTGATCTCCATATAACTGGCCATTAGTTGGTAAAATTAGCCAATTAACTCACTTAATTGATTAATTACACCAAGTGAGGCCTAGCTAAATGAAGTCAAAGACCAATTATATATAGTCGAATTGGATGTAACAACCTCTTTCGAGAACCGAGATCACAATTAATTGGAGTATCAACATGAATATCTATGACACACAGAAGTATACTTTCCATCTTTAAGAGTAGGGTATTTTCCGGGAAAAAAATTGGGTAGCATCTCCTTTATATTATTGACCACCAGTCGGACTCAAGCCGACATCAACAATCAATCAAATAACCAACAATCAACTCTCAATATACCAGTCCACTTTCACTTTCTAAACTTACCATTTCACTACCTCATGTAATATCAATCTGTATAACCCATGTCTCTAATTCAACTTAAGATTATAACGAACAATTCTTATTATACCATACCCTTTTTTTTCTTTTCATATTCTCTGATTATAACAGGATATCACTAATGAGTACAATAGCAAATTATTCTAAAATTCTTCTAGTTCATGTTTCAATTCAAGCTCTCTTACTTAACAATTCGTCCATCCTTGGCAATATACACATGTTCTTATTAATTAACTTCTTCAACTTCTGATGACCAACACCTGGTCTCAACCAACACCCTTATAATCTTGCGAATGAGTTCATTTGGTTTAAAAGCTTCACATCTTAAAAATTATGGTAGTCAAACTACCATACCTTCATCTCCCCTTATGTATTTTCATATTGAACCTTCTTTGCAGACCCAGCTACAAGTATCAATTTCACCACAACTCATTTACTTTAGTGGGAAGGCCCAACCAATTCTTGATGAACACACCTAAGTTTATTCGTGACTAGTATTTCTTCGATCTTAAATCTTCATGACAAATATCTCCCACATGATTGAAGTATGCTTCATCTTCACAAGAATTTCTTCATTCGCTTCCATTCTCCAATCGATCATTTGCCTCATCTGGTACATGCAGCTTTACTTTATTGTTTCTCTAGTTAGTTTACCTTATATAGATGGCTAATTTATCAAATTTATGCCAAAATCTCATACTCGATATGTATCATATATGCAGATTCCTAACTTTGATTTGATGTCCTCGTAACTATCCCATTATCGGCATAATAATTTTTCTCTGCACATAAATGTTCGTCATTTATTGGCTTGCAATTGTCCACATAACTTCCTTTAATATACGGGTTTATTTCACTTCCTTTAAAGATATTCAAAGAATAGATCTTACATAAGAAGGAGTTTGTGTATATGATTATGATTGAAAATCTTTGTTAGGGAAAAAAATACAAGGAAATAATCGGAAGAATTCATGAATAAACAAATCAGGATTGAAGAAGAAAGAATGAATGATGATTTGAATAGGAATGAGACAGCCATATTAGTACTCAAGATGGCCAGTCTTTTATACCATATGGCGCACAACACATGATTAGGTGGCATCCCACCAAACTCTTTGTCATTTCGATAAATCGTCACACCATAACACTGCTTGTCCCAATTAAGAAATATTATTTTGAAGAAGGAATGAATTGAAAGGGATTTAACAATCACCTTATAAAACTGATCATGAAAGAAGTTTATACTTTACTCGAGATTTATAAGAATGATAAGAAAGAATGATATCCTTGGTCGTCATTTACATTACATCTGTTTACAGCTTCAGCGCTTGTCTAACCAATAGGTCCCATGCCGAGTCGTATATCAACTTTAGAAAGTTCTCAGAAATGCTTTCTTGAATTGATTATTAAAATAATTTCTCATTTATTAGGTCTTGTATCTTTAGCGTCACGCTTCCACGTTCATATACGACTTTATTTGCAGTCTTACGAGATTTACACTCATAACTTCAAATTTTGCTTATGCTACTGATCGCTCAACTTGTCACCTCTTTTGCTAATAACGTTCTCCCCTTAGAAAGTTTAGAGATTTCTTTAATCTTCTTTGTTCGTACTCAGCTTCTCGTGAATCGACATATTCCTCGAGCTCTAATCGTCTCAGAAATTAGATGAACAGTTTTTTCGTAATAGCGGGTCCACTTGGCCTTCTAAATAAATCATACTAATTTCTAGAACACGTATTCATTTGGATAATCTGAATCTTATAACAAACGAGAAACTCAAGTAGTAATTGGACAACCAAGATTTTTTAAAACTTATTTTGTTAAGAAAATCTCTTTTTAAAAACTGGTTTAAATTTTGAAAATCATACACCTGGTCGTCATTACTATATGATTTGGTTGTTGTTCATTTCAACCACTACAAAGTATCAAATTTAGAACACCATCTGATAAAAGCTCATTCATTTCTGTATATCCTCTATTCCTCATTAGGTCCATTTTACCTTCATTGGTCCACAAAAATTCTAGTTACCGTTGCATATTATCTTATTCATAGCTTCTCTTCAAATCTTTCATACTAGTACTACTTCCATCATTACTTCTTACGATTACTAAGTACATTAGGTCTATCAAACCTATTTTATAAAGCAAAATCGGCTAATATTACATCTCATTACTACTATACGCATCATGTTTGGTCATAACATCATCATCTAATTCCAAGAAAACACTCGATTTCCAAGCTTCTCAAATTCCTTTGAAATCCATCTAGCTCACTCCACAAGATAATTATCGATAGAATACTTACTAGTAGCTCCATATAACCTGGTAGCGGCTATTTTCCAGAATACACGCATCCTCACTCTAGGTTCTTTCTCACATTTCTTAATACCTCATGTACTCACCATATGTTGTAGCTCTCAAATCCATCTTCATGGATGTTGTTACTTCATAAGACAATTTGTAAACAGATGTTATAAAACAGAATGTAGAGTAGATAGAAAAGATGTGCGCACAACTGAATATCCGGTAGAACTAGAATCAGCGTGTAGGGGATTCTCGAATAGGTAGCCTCGCATCAGGGGATGAGATAATAGTTTGAAAAGATGCAATCGCTGCCACAGGTAGTGACATGGCTGACACCGGTGGAAGAGCAGGGCGTGAATCAGATAATAGTCTTCCGAATAAAGGCTCAGAATGATCAGACAATCCAAGGATAAAAGAATCTTCCATCGCCGTCATCTGAAAATCGCGTCGCTAGATAAGGATATCAAATATCATCACGAATCTCATAAAAACCTATTATTTGACCGCACTCAACCTCTCGATATTCTATCTTTCTATTTCATAATCCTAATCCTAACCCTCTATCCATTCCCGACAATCTAGGCTTGTTTCAGTGACTTATAACCTGTAGCTCTGATACCAACCTGTGATGTCCTCCAAACCCGGGTCAGAAGTTTGGGGCTCACAACACACACCACAATAGTTAAACCTGTATATAAAGTATTATAAGCATTGACCCTTCTTTATACAACCACGGATCGCAACAGGTTAAAGTATGAAAACAAGCCTAATCTTAACTTTTATTATATCGTACCAAATCCCAACTAGTTCAACTTATAATCTTGTATAACTCATCTACCATATAAAGCTTCTGCTAGATGGATCCAACTTAACCTGGAATCCTAGCTCGCACACTGGACTGGAAATCCTCATTACCAACAATTTTCCTTTTCAGCTGTTGAAAGCATAAAAAGTGTTGCAAGAGTGAGCTAACTAGCTCAGCAAGTCATAATAGCAATAATTGAGGTTTAACAATAATCAATTGAAGTGATTCAGAAAAATCAAGTTTCTGAATAAGCAATGATTAGAATTGGACATTCACTTTTCATTTTAAAAACCAAGGTTAGGCTGCTGATCAGTCACGCACTAACCCCGAGCAAGGCTCCTGGCTTTGCTCTATATATTGGATCCAAGGCACGCATTGGCCTATTATGACCACGAATCTGGTCTGACCACGAATCTGGTCTGACCACGAATCTGATCTGACCACGAATCTGGTCCACACTTATAAAACCATCCAATTCTAAAACAATTCAATATGATAACCAATGTAAATCGATAAGTTGAATCATAGACAACATTTATCTTGAAGCATAGGGTGATTCATAACACCATGAAGGCATAACAGGGAATTCAAAAAGATTGGCTTTCAATCAAGGGAATAATTAGAAAGTAGAATACCAAGGGTTCAAGGGTTCCAAGAATTGGTCTTCTGTTAAACAAGGAATAAGGGTTGGTATGTTAAGAAATTCAATATCAGAATCAGTATGTGGTAGATATGTATTTGTGGAGTAGTATCGTATGTGTATGGCTCGTATCTGGGATTTCAACAATCAATGATTTATGAAGAATAAGGCTTATGGCTCAAGATCAATAAGAATCAGGGTTCAAGGTTAAATAGTTTTAAGTGCTTGCAATATGAAACATGAGTTATTTTGAATAATAGCGACATATTATGAAACAGTTCGAAAATATTTGCAATATATCTTGAAGAAGGTTCAGAAGTACTTTCCTTATCACTGAGGATTTCCACTTTACTTGTACTCATCTAATAGTTTTACTCAACAACCACTTTCCTTCTCTTTCTATGCCTTGCTTCTATTTATCAATCACTCGCCTTCTCTTTCTACGCTTCGGTTCTATTTATGGATCACTGGTTTCCTTTTCTATGCCTTTCTGACTCTGCTAGGCATCATAAGTATCTATCAATTATACATAGATGTCATAAACTTTTATCTACCCTTCGTTTCACCCAAATCCGATTTACGGATTGAAAGTTATGACTAAAACAGTCAAATCACAACCACATAGGCATATAACGCATCAATCAATGAGCACGTAGCACATAACACGTAAGATATTCGATCAAAATAATTTTTTTCAAAGAAGATTCGGGGTTAAAATGATCTTCCAGGTATTTAATACAAATTTTTGAATATTTTTTGGAATTAAAATGGGTCTTCGAATCATTTTATAATTAAATAATATGGTTCGAACGCCCGAATCTGACTTTAAAATAATTTTATAATAATTATCGAGCCTTGAAAATAATTTAAAATAATATTTTGAAGCTCGAAACTATTTTTTGGAATTCTTGAATCAATTTTAAATAATTAAATCTATTAATTAATCAATTAAAATTAATTAATAACTAATTAAATCAATTAATAATTAATAATTAAATTGATTGATTAATTAAATAATTAATTATCACTTAAAATTAATTAATTAAATAATTAAGATTTAATTTTGAATTTAAAATAATTTTTAGAATTAAAAATATTGATTTTTAGAATTTAAAATCAATTAAAAACTAATTTCTGAAAATTAAATAATCAGAAATATAAATTTTGAAAATATATAAAACAGGAAATCTTATTTTTATAAGATTTTGAAAATGCAGGGACTCTTTTGAAAAAAGGGAAAAAGATCGAGGACTAAACTGTAGTTTAGCCTCATCCTCCTTCTCCACCTTCGACGGCGGGGAAGCCATTAACGGCGACCTCCGCCGTCCTTCAAGCTTTCCGGCGACTCAATTTTTAGCCTAGAAACGTCCCAGATTAGCAGGGCATGAAGTACAGGCTTCCAGGAACATGATCGCACAATCACAACCCACAAACATCTCTTGAACAAGCCGGAAATCAGCTCAAAATTCCCGCCGCCGCCCCGTTGTATTTTCCGGCGAGGTTCAATTAAACCGATCCAGGAATCGTTTGTTATCAGTGAATACTTAAATCGATTGCGAATCAAATAATGAGCATAACCCAATCCTCAAAATCAACTAATAACCCCAAATAAAGAAACACCCAAATTTCCAATCAAGAACATTCAACCTATAAACCCTAATTTCAATTTTCCAGAATCAAACACCCTTTTCTATATGTTATTGAACTCGGTTTTTTACATATAATATACCAAAATGACCGGTAAGAAAAGATCTACATGATTATGCCATCAAATCATACAAACAACATCAAGAACAAAAATTCATATTTTAATTCATAAATAATTCGAAATAAAATAATTAAATCAGAAAAATACCTTGATTTCTGCATAAAAACGGATGATTTATTATGAAAGTACTTTTCGAGAGCTTCGTTTTTATATGTTGCACGCCCGAATCGAAGTCCGATAATGCCTTCGTTCGTACGTTTGATTCTCAAAAACGCAATATTAATTCGACATTTTCTCTGTATTTTACGGGGTTTTACTAACTGGATATGATTATACGAATAAAATGAAATGATAAAAGGGCTATATATATTTTTGGAATATTGGTTCATTTTGGATCGTTAAATTAGTTACTTAGCGGCTAAGTAACTGCAAAAACGATCCGATTTGATACCCGTATTGGATAATTATCCAAACCGGGCTTCTTATAAAACACTATATATGAGAATAACGTAATAATATCCCGTCTTTCGAGAATACGGGTTTTGTTGATTCACCGAAATGATTATCATATCGAAAATCTTGCGCCGGGCCGCGCACGGGTCCAACCGTAATCCGGATCGAAAAAGTCAAAACACGGAAAATGTCCGGAATTACCAGATTAGGTTAGGAAGGAGTTTTCGGAAGAGTTTCGGGTTGTAGAAACGTAAAAACTGTTGAAGTCGGATGATTCCCGACTTTATAAAATAATTTTATAATTATTCAGAAAATAATTAATAAATTCATAAATCAATATAAAATCATATAATAGCCCAAAAATTACCAGAAAAATACCGTAAGTATCTATATTTTATTCTGGTCATAATAAAATTAACATACTTACACTGTATCACATATAAGCATTCACATATCCACACCAATCATCAGATAATTCACCAAAAATCACATAATAATCATATAAAAATTATTTATTGATAAAAATAATTACACGCGATATCTCGATATTACATTATCTATCACTGCTAGACAAGGAATATGATCTTGAAGATTAAAATCAAAAATTCCTTTTAGCTCTTCCTGAAAGTTGGGATTTGAAGTCTACTACTATAAGAGACAACTATGCTCTTGATGAAACTACTCTTGATGAAATTTATGGTATGCTCAAGACTTATGAACTTGAGATGGATCAAAGGAGCAAGAGACATGAAAGAAAGTCAAGGACAGTTGCTCTTAAAGCTGAGGAGGAATCCCCCAAGGTGGCTGTCTCAAAGAAAGGCAAAGGAAAGGCTCTCATCATAAAGTCTGATTCAGAATTATCAAGTTCTGATGATGATGATTCAGAAACTGAAATTTTACCTGAAATAGATGCTGATGAAGTGATGATGAAATTGTGTGCTCTTATGGTGAAGGGTATCACAAAGATAGCCTACAGGAAATTCGGAAGGGGAAAGAAGTTTTCCAAAAAAGGTGGAAGTTCTGATAAGAAAGGGTTCAGAAAGTATGAAGGCAAAAGTGAAAAGTCTGACAGAGGAGACAACTCAAATGTCAAATGCTACAATTGTGGTGAAAGAGGCCACATATCTCCTGACTGCAAGAAAGGAAAGAGTGACAAAGGCAAGGCACTTGTCACAAAGAAGAAAAGATGGACAGACTCTTCAGATTCTGAAGATGAGGTGAATTATGCTTTAATGGCAAATGTTGATGGCAGCCCTGAAACTGCTAAATTGAAGGTACCTCAAACAACTTATGCTTTTCATACTGATGATATTACTGAGTTGAGATTATATCTTAAAACCTTGTTTATTAGCTACAGAGATCAAACTTTAACATGTGAAAGATTAACTTCTGAAAATCTTGCTTATAAGAAAAGGAATGACTATTTAGAAAAGGAGTTAGTTATGTTCCATCAAACTCAGAAAGAAAGAGATTATGCTTTTTATGTAAGAGATGAAGTGCTAAAATTGAATCAATCTCTAAAAACTGAGTTAGAAAATGAAAAAGAGATTATCAGGACTTGGACTAACTCTGGCAGAACAACTCAAAATTTATTAAGTAGTGGAAACTGGAAAGAGGGCTTAGGTTATGGAGATGATAAAAGTGAAAAAGGAACTGAACAAATTGAGCCAATTGTTGTTAAACAAACTGCTAAGCCAAAGGTAAATCCTGTTAAGTTTGTAGCTAAAACTGTAAAGTCTGATTCTGAAAAGATGAAAGAGTCTGTAGTATAAGTTAAGGAAAAGTCAACTTCTGACAAATTAGAACAGGATATACCAGCGGAAGTTAACATAGGTTTAATGACAAATAAGCAGCTTAAGCATAAGCTGAAAGAAATAAGGAATGTCAACAAGGTAAAGGCAGCTAGGAAAAATAGGAATGAAAAGGAAGGTGTGAATAAAAGCAATAATTATATGTCTGTTCCTAATGCTCCTAGAAAGAAATGTTATAATTATGGAAACTCTAACCATCTTGCTTCTTTTTGCAGGAAGAATAAGAATATAAACTCTTTACCTCCTAAGTCAGGAGTTAAGAGTCAGTCTGTTAGGTTTAAGCCACAAAATCCTTGTTTTCATTGTGGTAGTTTATGGCATTCCATTTATACTCGTAAGGAATATCATAGTTTGTACTATGATTATTATCAAATAAAACCTTCTTTGAAGAAAGTTGCTTTAATTCCTTCTAGTGTAAAGTCTGATGCAAAGTCTGATATAAGTTCTGATAAATAGCATGTTAGCATAAATTTTGATACTAAATCCGCTTCAATTTCTAACAAACTTAAAAAGGCCAAAGGATCCAAGCAAGTTTGGGTCCTTAAAATAACCATTAGTGGTCTTTGTGATTGCAGGGCAACAGGAAAAACATTCTAGTACTGGATAGTGGATGTTCAGGACATATGACTGGAAATAAAGCCTTGCTCTCATACTTTGTGGAGAAAGCTGGCCCAGAAGTTTCTTATGGAGATGGCAACATGGGAAAAACTCTGGGATATGGCAATATTAATCTTGGGAATGTCATCATTGTAACAGTAGCTCTTGTCTTAGGACTCAAACATAATCTGCTAAGTGAGAGTTAAATCTGTGACAGAGGTTATCATGTGGATTTCTTTGAAGAACACTGTGAAGTTGTACGCAATTCTAAAGGCAAAGTGGTTCTGAAAGGTTACAGGCATGGTAACATTTATGAAGCCAGACTTTCAACAAGTTCTGATGGTTCTGCAATCTGTCTATTGAGTAGAGCATCAATTGAAGAAAGCTGGAATTGGCATAAAAGAATCTCTCATTTAAACTTCAACAACATAAATGAGCTTGTAAAGAAAGATCATGTGAGAGGATTGCAAATTCAGTTATTGCTCCTGATGGCCTTGGTGATTCATGTCAAAAGGCAAAACAAAGAAAATCTTCTTTTAAGAGCAAAACTGAGTCATCAATTCTTGAGCGTTATCACCTACTGCATGTTGATCTATTTGGTCCAGTCAATGTCATGTCTATTGCAAAGAAAAAATATGTTATGGTTATAGTGGATGAGTTCACAAGGTACACTTGGGTGTATTTCTTGCACAAGAAGAATGAAACTGCATCTACTCTAACTGATCATGTCAGACAGCTGGATAAGTTGATCAAAGATTCTGTTAAAATTATAAGAAGTGATAATGGCACTGAGTTCAAGAATTCAATCATGGAAGAGTTCTGCAAGGAGCATGGAATCAAACAGGAATTTTCTGCACCTGGAACTCCACAGCAAAATGGAGTTGTAGAAAGAAAGAACAGGACTCTCATTGAAGCTGCACGAACTATACTTGATGAAGCAAAGCTGCCAACCTACTTTTGGGCTGAAGCTGTGCAGACTGCTTGTTTTACACAGAATGTTACACTCATAAACAAGCATGGAAAAACACCATATAAGATGGTGAAGAAAAAGAAGCCAAATCTGAAATACTTTCATGTATTTGGTTGCAAGTGTTTTGTTCTTAAGACTCATCCTGAACAGCTGTCAAAATTTGATCTAAAAGCTGATGAAGGAATTTTTGTTGGATATCCACTTTCCACAAAAGCCTTCAGAGTCTACAATTTAAGAACAAGGGTTGTCATGGAATCTATCAATGTATCTTTTGATGATAAGAAGATTACTAGACTTGAAGATTTCAATGATCACGAACAGCTGAGATTTAAAAATGAAGACTTAAATTCTGATTCTGTAAATTCTGATGACTTATACTATGATCCTGTAAGTACTGATGTCATTGAATCTGTGGTAACAACTCCAAAGGAAAATGCACCTGTCCAGGGGGGAGCAAGCTGAAGATCCTACTACATCTCAAGACTCTTAAGAAGTATCAGAACCTATCACTGGCTCTTCAAGTTCTGATTCATCTAGTTCTGATGAGCCAAATTCTGATAATTCTGGAAACTCTGATACTTCAAATCCTGAAGAATCCAAGTCAAATTCTGAAGTCTCAGAGAGCATAACTACAGGAGGAGCATCAGAAAATGCTGATGGAGACAGCATGGATCATGGGAGAGGATCCAGTTCTAGAAGTCAATTTCAATCTGCAAGGAAGTGGAACAAATCACATACACCTGACTTAATAATTGGAGATCCTGCAGCAGGTGTCAGAACTAGAACTGCAACATCAAATGAATGTCTTTATCATTCTTTTCTATCTCAGACTGAACCATAAAAAGTGAAGAAGCTCTTCAAGATGCTGATTGGGTGCAAACAATGGAAAAAGAGTTAAATGAATTTGAAAGAAATAAAGTATGGACCCTGTGGCAAGACCAAAGAACAGTTCAGTAGTTGGCACAAAATGGGTGTTCAGAAATAAAACTGACAGTGATGGCATAATTACAAGGAATAAAGCAAGGCTGGTTGCTAAAGGCTACTCTCAACAGGAGGGTATTGATTATGATGAAACATTTGCACCAGTTGCTAGATTGGAAGCCATAAGAATCTTTTTGGCTTATGCTGCTCACAAAAAGTTTAAAGTCTTTCAAATGGATGTAAAAAGTGCTTTTCTCAATGGAGAATTGGAATAAGAGGTGTATGGTGAACAACCTCCAGGCTTTGTAGATCCAAAGTCTCATACCATGCTCTAGGAGCTTGCTTAAGGCCATAAAGGGCTTTGTCAAGCCTGTAGACATGATTTAGAAATTTTGTAAAAAGTGCTTTTCTCAATGGAGAATTGGAATAAGAGGTGTATGGTGAACAACCTCCAGGCTTTGTAGATCCAAAATTTCTAAATCATGTCTACAGGCTTGACAAAGCCCTTTATGGCCTTAAGCAAGCTCCTAGAGCATGGTATGAGACTTTAGCTCAATTCCTTCTGGAAAGTGGATTTCATAGAGCTACAATTGATAAAACATTGTTCTACCTCAATCATGGAAAGGACTTACTTTTGGTACAGATATATGTTGATGATATCATATTTGGTTATACAAATGCCAAACTCTGTGAGAGGTTTGCAAAGCTAATGCAGTCAAGATATCAAATGAGTATGATGGGAGAACTTAGTTATTTTTTGGGCCTTCAAGTCAAGCAAAATGAAGAAGGTACTTTTATCTGTCAATCCAAGTACACCAGAAATTTACTGAAGAAATTTGGAATGCAAGATTGTTCAACTACATCCACTCCCATGGTCACTGCAACCAAGTTAGATAAAGATACTGGTTCATCAGTAGATATTACTAACTACAGAGGTATGATTGGCTCTTTACTCTATTTAACTACCTGATATCATGTATGCTACCTGTCTTTATGCAAGATTTTAGGCTGATCCAAGAGAACCTCACTTAATAGCTGTGAAAAGAATTCTCAAGTACCTCAAGGGTACAACTGATCTAGGATTGTGGTATCCTAGAGAATCAGATTTTAAGCTAATAGGTTACTCAGATGCAGATTTTCCAGGATGCAAAATAGACAGGAAAAGCACTAGTGGAAGCTGCCAATTTCTTGGAGGCAGATTAGTTTCTTGGTTTAGCAAGAAACAGAAGTCAATTTCCACATCAACTGCAGAAGCAGAATATATTGTTGCAGGATGCTGTTGTGCACAGATTCTTTGGATGAAGAATTAGTTACTGGATTATGGGTTAGAATTTTCAAAAATACCTATTTACTGTGATAATCAAAGTGCTATTGCTATGACAGGTAATCCAGTTCAACACTCAATGACATAGCACATCAGTTTTAGGTATCATTTTATAAGGGAACATGTGATGGAAGGTACAGTGGAATTGCATTTTGTTCCAACAGATCAATAACTAGCAGATATCTTCACAAAACCACTATGTGAAGCTACCTTTACAAGACTGGTAAATGAACTTGGAATGGTTTCAGGTTCTTTCTCTAAATTTGCTTAGTTTTTGTTCTCATGCATTAGACTTTATGATCAGTGTTTACAGATTGTCTTATCTTCATGTAATCTGTGCTTATATTAAAATTCATGAAATGTTGATTGCTATCTGATGTGGATCTATATACTCTGATAAGTGTTTTAAATGTTCTGTGACTATTCAATCCAATGAGGATAACTATGCTAGATGCTGACCTAGTAGTCTTTAACATACTTGAAATCCCATGTTTGAATTAGTTGTTTATGTGGAAACTCATTAACACAAGCAAATTCTGATATTGAGCTTAGCCAAGTTTACTTTGTGTATCTTATTACTAAGTCACAAACTAGATTCTTGCTTCTTATCTGTCAAATTCTGATGTCAGTAAATCTTAAGGATGAACTAAATGGTGATAAGCCTCACTTATCAAAAGAAAAGAAAAGAAAAGAAAATTCAGGTACTCCTTTGAGATCTAGAGTAAATAATGTGGAAGGGAAGACCCAAGTGCATTGCTGGTATTAAGTAATATGCATTAGAAAAGAAAATAAATTTTTGTTGGTGACTTTTCACATTCTCTGATTACTGGAGAAATACTATGATAATAGCATAAATTCTTATAAGCAGTTGTGACTCACTTACACTGAGAGGCCACTGTAAAAAGGAATTTCAAAAGATGCATAAAATGAGCATAAACAGTTGAGGTGGACTCTTGCATAAATTTGTTCTATAGTAGACTTCATGATTGATGACAGATTTTAAGCACTTTTCTTAGTTATGCCTTATTTCTAAGATGTACTGAAGTTTATCAGACTTTAATCTTTATTTGATATTCTGCTGAATGTACACACTTTCACTCCTTATGAACGATGAAAATTACTGTGGTGATTAAGTTGTTTCTAACAAACAGTTAAGTGTCATATGCATAAATTTTGAGGACAAGTTCTGATGGAAGTCCTGATGATTAAACTCTGAAGAAAAGAAAGTCAGTATTTGTATGAAGAATCACAGAAAAAGATATTTATTTTTTTAGTACAGAAGCCATATTCTGATGACTGTTAAAATCTGATATAAGTTAAGTTCTGATATTAAATCCTGATGGAATCCTTGATGCTTACGTGGCATTATTCTTTACTTGACTTATTTGTGGTAAAAAACTAAAACGGTCATATTTAATCAGAATATATTTAGGTGAGATAAAAACAGTCATAATCATTTGGGTTAGTGGTAAATGTGTTTGTTTTGAAAAACTGCATGTGCACAGTCATTATTACTTATTTCTCGTGCCCATTAACTCCTGCTTTCATTTTTACTGACTGTTCTTGTTACACATTAATCTAAGGAGACGAGGCATCATTAATTTTACACATAACCATTAATCAGTCCTCTAGTCCCTTGATATTCCTTTGGTTATTTAACCAACATCTCATCTCAAACAAATCATCATCTTTTCTCACACAATATCATTTTCTCTCTCGGTCAATTTTTCACCATTTTCTTCCTTCATCAAAATGGTTCTTGTCAACATGTTCATGAACTATGACACCTTCAATGTCGAGTTTAGCTGTGATAACTGGGAACATGAATGGCACATCACTGCCATTCCTGCTGAGATATGGACCATGATTCCACAAAAGGTTAGACGAATCTCTTGTTTTTCTAGATGGACTATCAACTCCATCTAAATCACTTGGAAGAAGAACGCAGAGAGGCTCTTCTTCAGCAAGAACAGATCATCCGTCTTGCAGTGCTCTTTGTCAGCAGCAGGAGGAACTAGTCGATAGGTTTTCTTCTAGGACTAAGGTTGTTGATGTTAACCATCTTAGACTAGGACTATCTTGTAATTTTTTTTTTGCATGTAATCTACAAATTTCATGAAATGTAATCGTTTGATATATTAATGAAATTTCCTTTGATTGCTAGATTTAGTCTCTGTTTCTCTCATATTATGTGATTGTGAATGTTATTAGTGCATCCTGTTAATCTATTTCTTGATGAATATTTTGATTAAAACTGTGGTCACTAATAAATTGTGATAATTTGAGACAGTTGAAGCACAGGTTCATGCATCAGTACCTGTGATAGTTGATGCTGAGAATGTTACTTCTCAGAAAGAAACAGCAGCTCAAAGTTCTGATACTTTGAAAAGAAAGAAATCTGTAAGTTCTGTTGCTGCTGAAGCAACTCCTTCATTGGCAAGGAGATTGAAGAAAATGAAGGCTAGGAGGTATTTGGCTAAGGCTCCATCAGAAGATACTGAAGAAGCTGAGGAAGGGGATCAGGAATCTCTGATCTCACAAGAACCAATTATCATTGAAGCCCTTCCAGCTCAAGCCAAAGACACTGCTAATGATACTGTGGTTACCCCTCATGTCTCTCCTATTAAAGCTATAGATGATGCTAAAGAACAAACTGAAAACTCTGAGATAGATATTCACAATTTGAATATACCAAATGTTCTTTATCTGGAAGCTCCATCTACAGAAGCTCAACCATCTAAAGTCAACTCTCCAATCTTAGATGCTGAGAGACCATCTACACCAATACTGGAGATAAATTCTGATGCTCAGAATTTAGATGATGTTATTCCCGACTCTCCAGTTGCATCACACGCTCTAGTGCTGTCATAATATAATGAGTCTTCCTCAAGTTCTGAAGACAGTGTTTCTGTTGAGACTCCAGTTCCCATACTAGGCAAGGAAGTATTGGTGAAGAAATTTGTTGAAAAGGAAGCACCTATTCCTTGGGAAGATACTCACAGAGGTGTGGAGTGGACCAAGAAGTGGAATGAATTAGATTTTATTCCAAGCCCTAAAATTCTGACAGAGCATATTGCTAAAGCTAATGAGTTGCTCACAAATACTGATTTCAAGACACAACTCAAGAACACAGCTCTGTCTACCAAACATCTTCAAGGTCTACATTCTTCTACTCATAAAAAGGTTGATACCCTAAAGGAACATGCTGATGAGCTAGATCTACAGATCAAGTTTGACAATAACATATATGTCAGACCTACTCTTGAGAAAATTAAATCCATTGAGAAGATTTAAGAGAAGCAACAGGCCCAAATTGATGAGGTCCTGGCTAATCAAGCTTCTCAGAAAGCTCAATTAGATGAGATCCAATCTTCAGTTGAACTTCTTCTCTCTCTCTTACTTCCTGATGATGCCAAAAAGGGGGAGAAGGTAGTTAAGTCCAAATGCTCACCTACTCAAATACTGAAGAAGAATAATGACAAAGGTGATGACCAGGGAAACTCTGATAAGAGCAGAGGTTAAGGAAAAGTTCAAGGAAAATCTTCTACACAGAACAAGTCAAGTTCTGATGCTGTGAATGCTAAAAGTCTGAAGTCAAGTTCTGATAAGCAAAGTCTGATGGCAAGATCTGATATTCTGATTTAATTAGGATCTAAAGACTCTCAGAAGTTTTTACAAACTCTGAAGTTAAAGGGGAAGCAGACTACTGTTTATTACAAAGATCCTAAAATCCAGACACTTGATGAGGAGATAGCTAGAACAAGTCGAGTTCTGATGCTGTGAATGCTAAAAGTCTTAAGTCAAGTTCTGATAAGCAAAGTCTGATGTCAAGATCTGATATTCTGATTCAGTCAGGATCTAAAGACTCTCAGAAGTTTTTATAAACTTTGAAGCTAAAGGGGAAGCAGACTACTGTTTATTACAAAGATCATAAAATCCACACAGTTGATGAGGAGATAGATAGAAGATTATTTCTGAAACAAAATCCAGGAATGGATTTAGAAACTCTCAAGGAGGAAGAAGCTAGATTTGCAGCTGAGAAGAAAAATCTTAAGTCTAAAGCTTCTGATGCAAAGAAACCTCCAAGGCCTAAGGAAAAAGGCATTATGATCAAAGAAAAGTCAAAATCTGAGATTCAAAGTCCAAGACTAGATCACAAACTGAGATTGATCCTAAGTCAAAGGGAAAAGAAAAGGTTGGTGAACCTTTAAAGATTTAGAAAAAGATAAGTTCTTCCGTTCCAGTCTATCAAACTATAATGCATGATGATGATTTAATAGAAGATAAAACTGTTCAAATTCTGAAAAAAAAAGAAAGTTAATTGAAGAATTTAAAACAACCTCTGACCCTGCTCAAGTTGTTCAGAATGAAGAACAACAAGTTACAAAAGAAACAACAAATTCTGATCAATCTATCAAGACATCAACTACTGACATTGCTCAAGTTGATTTGAAAAAAATGACAATTACTGATAAGAAGAAGCTGTTATGGAAGAAAGCTACTCCAGTTGAACCAAAGTCCAATCTTATGATTAATCAACTCGCAACGTTTGGGTTGAGAGCCAAGCAACCTAGAGATAGAGCTGGATTAGGTTCTGATAAAGAAAAGATACAAACATGAGTAGAAGTTACTCTAAGAGATCCTTTCATATTGACAGACAAATCATATGAACAAATCAAACAAAAGCACCTTGACAAAGTGTTGTCTGCTCAAATTGTGATAGATGCTCATGATAAAGAAAATCTAAAAGAGAAATCGATCTTATTTCTCAATGATGGAAGAACTTACAGACTAGCTGATACTGATGTGCTAAAGAAGTCTGTCAGAGAACTTCAATATATTCACTATCTTCTGGAAGTAAAGACTGATATTACAAGAAGATGGTCAGAATACATTTTGAAGGCTATAAGAGATCTACTCAGAATCTCTGGTACAAAGGCTTCTCGGTATATACCAATGATTACTGAAGATGATGGAAGAGAAATTCCTATGGTGAAGAACTCTGCTAAGGTGGAAGTTATTCTGAAAGGAAGATGCTTATGTTATAATGAAGACTCTTCACATCCTAGAGTTATCAGACTTGGTGATGGACTTGAAAGAACATCAATTCAAGCTCTCAGAACAGCCATTTATCAAATTGTTGACAGTAAAGATGAAGAACTAATGCAAGTCAAAGCACAGTTAGTTGAAGTTCTGAGAAAAGCTGAAGATACGCTGGTAAAAGATTTTGTTAAGAATCATTATGGATTCAGATTGATCCAGTGATATTGGTAAAGCTACAAGGACTGTAAGTTGTAGTTAATAGTCTTATTAAACTCTTGTTGCATTTGAACTTAAATGTTTTTGACATCATCAAATCTATTAACTTGTATATTTTTGCATAATTTACAACTTAGGGGAGATTGTTAGATATATTTGAGATGTTATGTCTAATATGTTGCATGTTTAATTTTCAGATCTTAACAAACAGGAAATATCAGTACTTACTGGAAGTTAGAAGATAGATATCAGAACTTAAGGTCATATCAGAACTTAAGTACAGGAGGACTTATAGTTAAGGAAGGAAGCTGATTTACAGGATAGAAAATCGAGACTAAGACAAAAGAAGATATGCATGGAAAGAGTTAGAAGATAAGAAGACTTGTATAAGATATCTGATTGATATATTTTAGGAGATAGAATTATATTCCATATCAATTGGAAGTTATCTTGTAATTGTATACTATATAAACACAGACATAGGTTTACACTATATGTGTTATCATTATCGAGAAGATCATACATTATAACCTAGCAGCTCTTAGTGATATTTGTTCATCACTGAGAGAGAACAGTTCCATTGTAACAGAGTTTATTATATTGAATATATCTGTTTACTGTTACTTGTGTTCGAAATCGATTTGATTGTATTAAACACTATATTCAACCCACTTCTACAGTGTTGTGTGACCTAACATGATACACTTGTGAGCATGAGTGTAAACACGAGTGGAGAGAAGAGTGAAACACTTATGAGGTACACAAAAAAAAATTACACACTCACAGTGAGGAAGAAAGAGAAACAACATATCGCATTCTCTATCCCCAAACATGGTTCGTAATGTTCAATCTCTCGAAAGATGATCTAGAGGGACCTAACTTAAATCTGTTTATGATCGGGACCTAACACTTAGGGACCTAATGTTTGTAGATTGGATTCAAATATTTCAGGACCTAACAATGGTTGGGGCTTAACAGTTGTGATTTTACATTTGGGAGATATAAGGAAGTGGAGAAGTTTATTTAATAGGATGATCAATAGTGAAGCCATTTTTGCAACATTTAAAGGCACATGGTTGATCAGACTATGACTTGTTATTTCTTTTCCAACCAAGTAAAATATGAGAACTCTTTCAGATGAAAGCATTCATTCCTTCTCTAAGGGGAGAATTAGCAATACATTCCTTCTCAAAAGGAAGAAGTGTTACAAAAAAGTTTGAATAACAGTTTGGAGGATTCCTCAACTAAGGGGGAGAAATAGCATGGCAAGGTAGGAAAAAGGCAAAACATATGACCACATAACACCATAGTTGTTTTTAACTACGGATCCTATTATACGGGAAAGGTGGTAAACACGAAGGTGATTTTCTAGTGATCAGAAGAAGTGGATTGGTTCATCACTGTTCTTCATAAGGGGAGAAGCTATTTTCCTAAAGGAGAGTACCATTGGTTTTTATCTGTGGATCCTATTGTATGGGAGAGGTGGTAAATGAAGGTGATCTCCTTTAAGCAGTTGATTCTCATAGGGGGAAGCAAGAGAGATATATGCTTCTCAATAGGAAATATGGTTGTACAAAAGAAGCTGCTGATGATTGCTTCAAGACTGAGAAGTATTATCTGGAAGAGATTTAAAGAACCAAGAAAATGAAGATAAAACTACTTGAATATCAGTTCAGTGCTAGAAGAATAAGCATCTTTCATTTCAGTTACTCAAGAAATCTGGAAATACAGAATTTGATCCAGAAAGCCAGTGGTATTATTTGCAAGTCCTTGTACTTTACTTTTTCTAGGTGTTAGTTGAGTTATCATCTCTATTTAATTTGTTTGTTAGATTTAACAATCAAATAGGAGGAGATTGTTAGTGAGACTGTGTAACTGTATGAACAGTATACGTGATAACTCGACACTAGATCAACACTAGAACAGGACCAGTAAATAATACTACGTCTACACAAGAAATCGGGAAGAAATGAAGATATGACAAATACAAATAATCAAAAGATTAGAAGAAGGCTTGAAGTATGTTTATCGGTCACTGAAATAAGTTCATTAATATGTTCATGCCTCAGTGAAGAATAAAGGTTAAAGACTTTCAGGGTTTCAGAAATGCTGAAGATTCAGTGTATAAGTATCAGCAGAAGATTTTAGTGTATCAGCATTGATTGAAGATAGACAGTGTACGAAGTATAGGAATCTGAAGAATTGAATAGACAGAGGTTAAAGAAGACAACTACAGTCTTGAAGTCATGCTCACTGACAGGAATTTATTTATATTTTCAAGTGTAAGTGAAGATCAGTGAATGAAGTATTCAAGATTATAGTAACAATGAAGACATTATCTGAGTATCAGAAAAGATTCCAGTGAAAGTACATTTGTGTATTGACAGTCAATTTTCGAAGCGATAAAGTTGTTGCAACCTTAACAATGTAATCAGGGCTATAATACGAAGACCTGAATCAAAGTTAGTCGTCTGTGAACCAGACCAATTGCACCAGGCGTCAACAGCTCGTAAAAGGAATCAGAGTATTATTTATAGAAGAATTGTTAAGTTGAAGAACGTACTTGAATTGAACATTTATCTGTTAAAGTACGAAAAGAGGTGTGCAAGGTATACCAACTAAACAGCTCGAGAAATTGGCCAAGTTCAAAGTTTAACTGTTAACTTAAATAAATTTATTTAATGGACTTTAATATAATTTATTTAAAAACTTAAAATGAGTTATTTCATAAACTTTAAATAATTTTATTTTATAAATCTAAATTAGTTCATTTGTATAAGTTATTTTTAAGTTTATTTTATAAATTAATTAAGTTATAATTCAAACTTAAATAAAAAAAGAGGTGGCCATTTTTGTTTATAAAGAAACAAGGTGGTACTAGGAGTCGCCAGTGAGAAATGCTTTGGAAGAGGAGTCGCAAGTCACCTACTTGGACACAAGTTGCTATCCTCTAGATTCAAGGACTAACAAGTAAGGATTTCCACTAGCATTTCCAAGGCAAACATTTGTTTCTTCCTCTCTTGTCGCAAGTAAGCTAGCTAATAACCCCTCTATGCGCAAGTAATATAATCAAGTCCTTGGAACAAGTTTTCTCGGCCACAACTCTATTGGAAGCATAATTTAATTTATAAGGCTCAAAATCAGCCACGTAAATTAATTTATGTACAAAGTCTCCACTTAAAACATCATTTTGTGTTGTTATGTTTATTTTCTTCTCAGACGAGAGCTGATAAAACAAGCAGCAAAGAAATAAAGAGAAGCTCAGGCACATTGAATATCCGTTTAACTTCTCACTAGATAAATGTTATGATGCCCGATTTAATTCTTGTATATTCATAGGGGCATTATAATCGTTATCCGGTAATTAGATCCTTGGACAAACAAAAAGCTAGATCATTGTATAGGATTTAATTTGTATATCTTTGTAGAAGCAAGAACATTGTTGTTCTTGAATTGTAGCCAGTTAATTTATTCACCGGAGTGTAACAATATCCCCGTGGATTTATATATGAATATATATTACCCCGAATATCTTGCATTCCTCATTTTAATGTCCTAAACACTATTCATCTCAAGAACATGGAACCCCTAACCGAACACTAAATTATTTATCCGCAAAAGATTCAAAAGAATTTTTAAATTAAGTGAGTATCGTATTCAACCACCCCCTTCTAGGATACTTCGGGACCTAACACTCAAGATGAAGTGGCCTTATTGGTGTCTTGATGTGTGACTGAGTGTTGACTAGATGACACTCCCCCTGAATTGGTGGATCTTTGATTTGAAGATGGGATTCTGTCAAACAGTGATCTAGAATGACCTTCAGCGCCTATTAAAGAATGATCATCAACAGATGTTGTATTATGTCTTTCAACGGATGATGCACTTTGTCTTTCGACGGATGCAGTACCTTGTCTTTTAACGGATGTCGTACTTTGTCTTTCAACGGATGTTGCACTTTGTCTTTCAACGGATGCGGCACTTTGTGCATCAACCGCTGTTGTTTCATTTGAGTATCCTTTTGTCATCCCTTCTTGATCACTTTAATCATAACTATCATCACAGTATATCTCAGTATTATCAAATTTGAGGCTTTATGGAAACCTTTATTTTGCAATCCTTCAATCTTTTTATAATCAAACACAACATGTACAAATTCCATAACAATGTTGGTTCTTAAATTGGAGACTCTATATGCTTTTCTAACAGCATATCCAATAAAGATACCTTCATCAGTTTTTACATCAAACTTTCCATATTGGTCAGCTTGATTCCTTAGAATATAACACTTGCATCCAAAAATATGAAGAAAGTTCAGTGTTGGCTTCCTATTCTTGAATAATTGATAAGAAGTCATGCATTTGGCTTGATTGATCAAAGAAATATTCTGAGTGTAGCATGCAGTACTGACAACTTCAACCCAAAAATAAGTTGGTAACTTTGATTCTTCTAGAATAGTCCTTGCAGCTTCAATCAATGACCTATTCTTTCTCTAAACCACTCCATTTTGCTGTGGTGTCCTTGAAACTGAGAACTCATGCATGATTCCATTTTCTTCACAAAATAACCTCATTATAAAATTCTTGAACTCAGTTCCATTGTCACTCCTGATTTTTCTAACTTTGAGATCACGATGATTATTGACTTGTGTGATGTGACTGATGATGATTTCACTTGCTTCATCCTTTGATCCAAGAAAATATGTCCATAAGAATTAAGAAAAATCATCTACAATCACTAGGCAATACCTCTTCTTATAAATTGAAAAATACATTGAGTGGTCCAAATAAATCCATATGCAACAGTTGTAATGGTTCATCAATTGTTATTTCAAGCTTCCTTTTGAATGATGCTTTCATTTGCTTTCCTCTCTTGCAAGCACCACACAGTCCATCCTTTGAAAATTCTACTTGAGGAATGCCTCTAACAAGGTCTTTCCTGACTAATTCATATATTGTCTTGAAATTCAAATGAGATAGCTTCTTGTGCCATAGCCAACTTTAATTTTGACTTGTTTTTCTAAAAAGACAAGTAATTGAGTCTTCATTTGTAGAGTTGAAGTTAGCTAAGTACACATTTCCTTTTCTTACTATAGTAAGAACCACTTTGTTGTCCTTTTTGTAAGTGACAACACAGGCTTCAAAATTAAAGGTAACTGAGTTGCCCTTATCACGCAGTTGACTGCCACTCAATAGATTGTGTTTGAGTCCATCAACTAGTGCAACTTCATCAATGATGATATTCCCTTTTGAAATTAAGCCATATCCCATAGTATATCCTTTATTGTCATCTCCAAAGGTAATGCTACGGCCAACTCTTTCCATTAATTCTGTGAGCAGGGTAGAATCTCCAGTTATATTCCTTGAGCATCCACTGCCCAAATACCATAGATTCTTTCTGGTTTCCCTGCACATATCAAAACCAAATCAAGTTGATTTTGGTACCCAAGTTTTTTTGGGTCCTGCCTTGTTAGCTTTCTTCTTAATTTTCTTGTACTTTCCACAACTAAACTCAAGTAATTCAAGATCAATCTTTATCTTGGGGGTAGGTCTTTGAAACCCATGATTAGTTTAAGATTCACCAAGCACATTATTATTAACATGATATGGTATAGGTTGTGCAAATATGTTATTCCATACAGGCACGTTATATGGCACTTGTGGCATATTAAATGCATCATAGTAAGGATTTTGTGCAAATGACATATTAGCAAAATGTGCAAGTGAATTATGTGGAGGAATAACAGGAATAGCATGCATAGGTGACAGAGGCATGTTAGGAAAATAGTGAGGTGCAGATATGGGTGCATTCATGACATACTTGCAGTTAGTGGACAAATAATTAGCACTACCACACTTCACACAAGTTTTTCTAGGTGCATACTTATCAGGTGTGTAGTTATTAACTTTGTTAATCCCTACTTTCCTATTCCTGTTTGTTTTCCTTTTTTATTCTGCTTTGACCTCAATCTTTTCCAACCTGTCATTTAATTATTTCACTGACACATGCCCTACATTCACTTTCCCTGCATCCTTGGTTTCTTGATTCTCTTAAGACAAATTTTTTTGTAAGTGAACCATATTTCTCATTAAGCTTTGCTAGCTTTTTTTTGTAAACGGTCTTTTTCTCCATCAACGGTTGTTCTTCATCTTTCAACGGATAAGTTTTATCTTTCAACGGATAAGCTTCATCATCGGTTGATTCAACATCCGTTGACAGACCATCAACTAACTCTTGATTCGGTTTCTTCTTGTCTTTCTTCCAGGATTCTTCACAGAATGACTCAATCCCTTGAACTTTAGCAATCTATGCACTAACATCCCTAGAAGATTTCCAGGCTTTAATGACTTTTTTCTCTCGTTCAAACTGCTTTCTCAGAATTTCCCCTTTCTTCAAAGACTCGGTTAACTCATCTTTAGCAATTTTACACTGAATTTTCAATTTCTCAAACTCGATGAATTGAGTTTCTAATATAACATTTCTATCACTTAAAAACACATTATTCTCTTTAATTCTAGTGTTCTCTTTAGTGAGTGATTTAAGTGTGATACGCAAATGATACAATTCAGTAGACATATCATTAATAGAATCATTGCATTTATCTTTAGAAAGCTATGCAAGATTAGTAGTGATTACCTGATTGCTAGATGAGCTAACCTCTGTTTCATCTGACTTGGCCATGAGAGCAAGGTTGACATAGTTCATGTCTTCATCTGCATCATCTTCATCAGCTGCCCAGTCATTTTCTTGAGTTATGGAAGCCTTCTCTTTTTGTTTAAGCAACTCAAAATACTTCTTTTTTTAGTCAACAGGCTCAAATCTCTTCTTCTCAGAATTTGGCTTTCTGCACTCATTAGTAAAATGACCACTAAGCCCACACTTGAAACATTTGAATTTGGTTTGTCAACCATGTTTCTGTTAGACTTTGCAGCTCCAAAATTTTTCTTGAATTTGAGCTTTGAAAATCTTCTAGACAGAAAGGCTAGATGCTCATCAACTTCATCCATGTCATCTTGCTTAGACAGTCTTCATCATTAGTCATCAACCATTTTACCTTACTCATCTCAGATTTGTCTTCACAAATATTGGTGTTTGGTGCAGCTTTAACAGCTTCAACCTTCATATCCACCATTCTCTCATGCTCAGCTACCAATGCCCCAGACCCGCCTTTCTTCCTTCCTTTCTCTATCAGCTCATCTTATTCTATTTCAAGCTCATAGGTCTTCAAAATACCATACAGTCTCTCATGAGTAAAATCTTTGTACTCTTGTAAAATTCTGAGAGAGGCTGTCATTGGCTTCCATTCTTTTGGTAAAGACCTTAGGAATTTTAGGTTGGAATTATTGATTTGGTAGACTCTTCCATACAACTTTAATCCATTTAACAAGTTTTGAACTCTACTAAAAGTGTCATTCAAGGACTTGCCATCTTCAAAATGGAAGTGTTCATATTATTGTATGAGAAGTTGCATTTTGTTTTCCCTAACTTGCTCAGTTCCCTCACATAGCACTTAAACTTGATCCCAAATCTCCTTAGTAGTTTTGCATTTTATGACATTGTCAAACATATCTTGATCAAGACCATTGAACAATACGTTCATGGCCTTTTTATCTTTATGAACTGCTTCAATATCTTCATCAGTCCATTCTGATCTAGGCTTTAGAACAGTCTGCTCATTTCCAGTTGCTTCACCAGTTTCTATTGTAACCCTTCAAGGAACATGGGGTCCATTTTATATGCACTTGACATAGCTTTCATCTTGAGAGAGTAGATGAAGATGCATCTTCACTTTCCAGTGATGATAGTTGTCTTTGTCCAGAATTGGAATCTTCACTCTAATATCCTTCCTACTCATGTTGTTTAATTGCTTTGATGTTTAAACTCTGTGTATGTTAAGAGCTTGCTCTGATACCAATTGTTATTCTCTAACAATACAACAACAGAATTATAGAGGGGCGGTTGAAAGGAATTCTTTTTTCTTTTTACTTTTCTGAAAATTCTTTCTTAAATATACAAATATGTTTTGAATATGCAGGAATGCAGATAAGACTTGAAAAGTATTCAACTAACACAAAGTAAATAAATAAGAGTTTAAAAACTTTCTGGTGGATTTATCTTTCCACCAGAAATGTATATATTGAAGAAATCTCTTTGATGCAAGAATGCACACACCTGCTTATAAGTAATCTTTACAACTTAGAACTTGAGAGTACTAAAAATACAACTTGCTTTCTACTTGTTCTTCTAGTTGATTAAGTTCTAAGTTACTTGCTACACTTTGTTTATATATGACCAAGTTGCATGTGCAATAAGAAAAATAATATTCATATCAGCTAGGTCCACGCACATGCTTTTTCATTTCTCTGTCCAATGCAATCCAAATTAGATACAGCATCTTTGAACGAGCTTTTCTTGCTTAGAAATGGAAATGCTTTATTTTCTTCTAACACCTGCAATCAGACTGCCACATTCCTTTTGTGCACTATCAGCCCATGTGTTAGGCCCGTGATCAACGGTAAAGGGGGTGAATACAGTTAATGCAATCAATTCGGCAAAGCTTCAACAAAATCAACAGTTTTTATATAAACAGATAAAAACTGATTACAAACATACTATCTTGAAAGGATGAACAAATATCCTTGAGAGCTTCTAGGTTATGCGAAAGATATAATAATGTTCGTAATACTTTTAGCATAAACCTAATATGTGCTTTATATAGAGCACAACTACACAATGTATAAGGAATCATATTCTATTAACAATAAGGAAACCTAATACAATGCTTCTGAGATAAAGTCCTTCACCGCCTTGAGTTCCTGTTTCTTTTTCCTTATCAAAGATCAACTGCTGTGACAAATACTGATTACGTCATCCGTTGACATCATCATCCATTGATATCATCATCCGTTGATATCATCATCCGTTGATATAATCATAGGTTGATATAAGTACTGATGTGAACTTCTGATAGTTTCTGCTGATATCATCAATTGTTGCTAAAAATCTCCCCCAACTTGTTCATTATGAAAATATGGACAAGTTCCAATTGATGATGTCAAAACTATCTAAATGCAGGAATCAAGTATGCATATTCAATCTTACTTCAGTGAATATCAGACTTTACTCTTTATTCTGAACTCTAACACAGTCTGGAAAATCTTTAAGAAACTTCCTCAGCAGATTCTCTTCAATTACATCCAAATATCATTGCATCATCTGTTTATGTTCCCTTAGTTCATATGTTGATTCATCATTCTGATAGATGGCAGCCCTGAGATTATGTAACTTTGAATTTCCAAGAGATAGATCCTCCAGCTCCAGAAACCCAATTTTCTTTCCATCGGGATTAATGGTTAAAACTTTAGTCCCTAGACTTATTTCTATCTTGGCTCCTCCAATAGGCATATCAATAGCATATTCAGATTGATCAATGTACTTTGGAATATAGTTTGATTTGTAAGGCATTCCTCTCTACTTTGACTGTATCAGGTTCTTTATGAATGCAGACCATCTGGAAGTTACAGAATTAGTTACCTTGAAAATTGTAGCAATAAGTTCCAATTCCTGCAATGGTTTGTCTCTTAACTGTTCTTGATTCAACCTTAAGCTTCTCTCATACTCCAGAAAATAGATTATTTTCACTTCAGCGTGATCAATAACAATTTGCTTTGATATGATCTTCTGTAAGTCTTCAAGCATTACATTGTCTCCAATTTCTGTCAAATAAGAATGCTTTCTTAGAGTCAAAGCATCTCCTACAAATGGATCATCAACATTTATTCTTCCAAGTCCACTTGTATTTCCAGGTTGTCTAGATTGAGAAATTCCACTATAAATCTTCTTTAATGTTCCAGAAGAATCTCTTCTAGGTGCTGGTTTCTTGCTTCCCCATAGTAGCTTCTTCTTTTCTTCAAAAGTAAGTTCTAGCTTATCAAATACTATGTCTTCAGAATCAGGATTTGATAAATCTGCTTGATTTGAGAAATCAAAAAACATGACTAGAATCAGAGGTTATGATTGGTTGAATAACAGCTTCTTCTTTAACTTGAGCAATATCAGAGGTTAAATTAAATTTATCAGCCCAGTCAGCTCCATAAATCTTCCTTCTTTGGTGAGCTTGGTTGATTTCTTCTTCTTCAAATCTTTCTTCAGTATCATATGCTTGAACTACTGTATATATTTGATCTATCAGTATTTGAGATTTAGTTTCCTTAGATACTGATTTCTTCTTTGCAATAGCTTTAGCTTTAGACTTTGAAATCTTTGACTTTTCTCTTATCTTCTCTTTTCCTTTAAGCTTCCTGTTAGCAGTTAAGATATCTTGAGATCTCAAAGATCTTTCATCCTCTTCCTGACTTACTTCCCTTATAACTACACCTCTGGTTGGTCTTTTAGAAGGATCATCTTCATACAGTACTTGAGAGATAACAGCAATATCATCATTTGCTTTCTTCATGGAATTTTTGAAGTCTTCCTCCATTTTCCTTAGTTGTTCAAGATCAACTCTAGGATTTTCTCTTTCAAATATTCTTGTACTCACCTCAGAGTCAAATGCTTGAATTTTTAAGTCCTTGTAGAATAGAGTTGTCTTTCTTCCTTTTACTTTCAGAGTTTGAAGATATTGACTTTGTTAGGTAATAAATTACACACAGGGGGTGAATTTGTTTTTGTGTTTTTATGCTTTTCTTGAACTATTTATGGTTGTGAACAAAGTAAATCAAATCTTGTAGTAAAATGTGTTAATGCAGAAATTAAACATACAATAATAAAGAACACGGATCTTTCAAAACTCACTTAATTTTATATTAAAATTAAGAATGTTTTGCTACAAAATTTCTAGGCTCTTTGTTGATAAAGAGCTTAGCTTCTTTCTTGAGAGAATACAAGAGTTCCTAATCTAAAATTATTACATCTAACAAAGGACCATTGTTAACTTTATAATTTAGTTAACTACTGGTTTACACAGTGTATAATAAGACATGCTACTAACTTTAGTAAACTATCACTTGTCATTTTCATTTTAGGAAAAGTATATCTTCCATTTCTGGCTTAGCATATCTTTGCATACTGGGTTAACTATGATCTTCCTTTGTCATTTAATCTTCACTATTGATCTTGCACATTCTTCAAGCTGCTTTTTGTAGACTTGTCAATCTAGCTGGTTGGATTGTTTGTTGATTGTAAATCTTGGATATTGAACTGGTCTGCAATTTTTTACTTCGAGATTTTACCTCGAGATCTCCAGTTTGGTCTATAGAGAACTTGACATCTTGATAAGTATATTGGCTTATCAAGATCTCTAATGCTCCATTGTAAATTTGACTTGTAAAGGTCTCTGAGTTCTCTATAAGAGAATTTGGCTTGTCGAGGTCTCTAGTCTTCATATCTTCACTTTGACTTATCGATATCTCTGAGTTCTCTAGTGGCTTATTGACTTATCGATAACTTAGAGTTCTCTAGTCAAATTTGACTTGTCGATAACTCAGAGTTCTCTATTGAATTTTGGCTTATCGGTATCCCTGAGTTCTCTAATGGAATTTGACTTATCGATAACTCAAATTTCTCTAATGAATGTTGACTTGTCGATAACTCTGAGTTCTCTAGTGAAGAAATGACTTGTCGATATCTCCAATCTTCATGTCTTCAATTTGTCTTGTTGATATCTCTGAGTTCTCTATAAGTCATTCTGGAGTTCTCGAATGACTTCTCTATAACACTAAATCTGTGACTTGTAGAGATCTTGACTTGGAACATTTTTCCCAAAACAGATTTATTCAACTCCAAGCTTCTTCATAATTCTTCTAAGGCATGATCTTCTTGATCTTCTTCCAGATAGAATTCTTAGGCTTGATACAGTTTAAAAGAAAAAGACTCCAGTTTGCTCTTTGAATTTTTACAGACTATAAATACAAATACAAAATGCAAACTAAGATTACAATACAACTTACTTAGGGTTGTCAATTTGACTTAGTCTTGTTAAAGTACATGCATGTCTTGCACAACAATCTCCCCCAATTTTTGAGAAGATTGCTTCACACAAATTCATGCCTGTTAACAAGACTAACCCCAAGTTTTGATGGAAGCTAAGATTAAAACAAAAAAATTGACAAAATTACAACTTTTATACATTAGAAGATTTACAGAGTCTAAGTGGATACAAGCATCAGGTAAACACTGTTTTTGCTTCTGTTTCTTCTCTTAGGATATCCCTTAACTGAACAAGAATTTCAAGTTCTTCTACAACAGGTGTCCCACTTAGAGCTTTTACTAGTTTGATCCTGGCTCCCTTTGGATAACCATTGTTTAGTAAATCAATTCTAAATCTTGAGAATTGGCCAACTTTGAAGTTCAGAAACTTCCCATCTTTTGAAATTATGCTCATTCCTTTAGCCTTGATCTCTTCTGATCTTTTCATAAACAATTCAATCTCTTCATCATATTTTCTTTTTCTTACCTCATATTCGGCCTCATTTCTTTTTCTTCTTTCTTCCCTTTCAATCAACCACTCAGCCAAAACTGATCTCCATGCTCTTGTAGCAGTATCCTTGTCTTTTAGCACGCTTATCACTCTCTTGATTTCTGTGGGAGAAAGAGAATCCATAAAAGTACAGTCAAGGAAAGTGAAGGACCCATCTTCATAATAAATTGTGACTTCCTTTAAGGATACAACCCAGAATCTAACTATTTTTCAGCTAATTTTTGAAAGTAATCTTTATCTGAGATGCACCAATTCAAGGGTAGAAAGTAATTTTGCTTGAAACAATTCCAGAGAGCCCTTTCAGTGACTTCTACTTTCTATGTAGGCTTGACTTTTCTAGGTTTCTTCCCAATAGACGTGAAATTGATTTTGAGTGAAGGCTTGTCTAAAGGTAAGTAGTGATTTTCTTGAGACATGTTTGGTTTGAGGTGATTGATGTTTTGAGAAAGGTGTTGGCAATTTGTTTGTACAAAAACTTTGGCTTAGAGGTTAGAGAAGATTTAATGACTGAGATTGTTGACTTTGAAGGTTGAGCTGAAGGTTGAGTTAGTTGTGTTTAGATTTGAAGGGTTTTGTGTGGTTCTAAGCCATCATGATTCTTTTTATTCCTCCTTTCACTTCTTCTCCTCATCCTTTTTGTCTTCACCCTTCTTCTTTTCATCCTTACTTCCAGTTGCTTTAAAAGCTTGACTTGGATTTGAGCCAGAAGGATTTTACTTGCCATCCTTCTGCTCATCATCCTCATCTTTCCTTAGATTGTAATGAGTGTTTGGCAACATGGTGTCAGGATTCAAGAGATATGTCCAAGATTTTTATCATTTCAACATCCTTAGGCTTCTTGTTCTTTTTATGCTTCAAGTCAGACTACAATGTCATGATCAGCCTCATGTTTGATCTAACACAATGTTTGGGAACAATGAGATGCCTTGCTTGACTGATTGTTGGATAAACATAAATTGCTCCTTTGTGTGGATGTAGATAGGCTTCTGGGAAAGCTGCTATCTGTGCTTTTTTGAGCTCTTGGAGTAGTTGAGTGTCTTCTTGAATGACTGGATTCACTCTGTCAATCATTACATCCAGTTCAGATGCTCTTAAGGTTTGAAGATATGGAAGAGTCACCTAGAGACATCTGTCTACACCACCATCATTGATGTTCATGACAATCCTTTTTTCAAGGAAATTATCAACTTTTACCACCACAGCTCTTATAAAATTGATGTTCTTTCCCAAAGCTTTCTTGCAAGCCATATAGTTGTGTTGTAGAGATACCCTTAGTGCTACAAGAAGGTCATTGAATTCCTGATCTTGATTTGGTCCTTCTGCAGCCCTTAGTAGTCTTTCCTTGCCAACATCAACTTGAACACCTGAGCTTTGTCCCACCTGAACAGGCTCTTTAGATTGTGTCTTAGCATCCCTAGATTTTACAATCCTAGCCTCAATCTCCCCCTTAGTCTTGGAAACAGGCATGAGTAAGGGAGTTGGAATTTCTGGTCTAATTTGTTCAGGTAATGCAGATAGTGAAATGTTGAGCTTCCCCATGATGGCCCCCAAAGCAACAGAATTCAGCATTTGAAGGTGCTTATGAGAGTCCACCAGGGTCTGGATGTCAGTTTGTTGACTCTTGACTAGAGAGGTCAAGGCTTGGACTTGTGCAGTGAGAGTGACATTAGAAGTCTGCAATTCTGAGACTTGGTGTTGTAGAGACTAGATTTGCAGATTTGTAGAAGTGGACCCAAGATGATAAGAGCTTATAGATGTTGAGGAGCCAAAGGTTGCTTCTACAACCTGTTTAATTCCATCCATGAGCAAAGCTAAAGGCTCATATCTACTTTGATGAAGTTGCTCCAGCTTGACTTTTGTGTCATTTGAATGAGTGATTTGCCGTTGGAGCACTGTATGAAGAGAGATGAAGGATTGTTTGAGAACTTCCTTTTCAATGGTAGCAAGATCCATCATGGACATTTGATCAGCAAAATGCTTGAACTTGGAGGTAGTATGTACTTGAGATGGTATAATCTCATCCATTTTATCTTTCACCAGCTTTCTGATCCTATCTTCATGACAAGTCAATCTCAGTTCCAGTGCTTTTCCAAAGAGATGGAAATCTTTGAGTTGAGCCTTTGAAACTTCATTGACTGCATCATAGACTTCACTAGGTGTCAGTGCCTTATAATTTCTGCCCAGAATTGTCAAATAATCTTCCCTGAACCTAGTTAAAACATCCTCCATTTCCATATTATAGTCCTTGTTCATCCAAGCATCACAGTTGTCATCTTGTTCAGCTTCATTAACAATTTTGTCTTGTTATTCTTGGATATCTGATTAATAGGAGAGCATGATTACTTGATAGTCCTGGTTAGATATGTCAGAAGTCAGTAATTGTTGAGAGATTTGTGTTAGGCTTGCAAGCTGATCAAACCTGAATTCTTCAAGATTTGACTGAGGTGCAGCTTCTTGGAGCCAATTAGAGACAAGATGTGGTTGTGAAGGTTATGAGGTGGAGGGCTGAGCTATTAAGGTATCGGAACCACCTGTGACTGAAGTCACAGTTTTACTCACAGATTGCTCTGTGTTTATGACAGTGTGTTATCCTCCACTTGTAGTGGGAACCTCCAATTGAATTGGAGGGAATTTTACTGGGTTACCCTCATGTACATCAGTCTCAAACCCTTGTGCTTCTTGCAAAGCACTGTCACCTGAATGTGATAAAGTTACCTCCCTCATAGCAGGATCATTAGCAATTGTACTGCTAGCATCTAATGCCAAGGCAATTTCTGCTAGGGTTTTGAGGGGAGTTGTTCCTACATGAGGAACCTCCAATTGAATTGTGGAGGATTTAGATAGCTCCCCCTCAGGAGTACTACCATCAAACCTTTCAGTGTGTGAAGACTGATTTGCACATGAAGGTGCATTTAGTATCTCCATGGGGTCTTCAGTAAAAACTGATGAATCCCCTATGGTTTTGATGGTGTTATCAAGGTCTACCCCAGCTAGTAGCCTCTCACCATCTGATTGAAGTGTCTGGGTGATGATCAAGGTTTCTTGAACCAAGTCACTTGATTTAGCTTGCACTTCAGAATTGGATTCAAGTGTTGTTGGTAGAGAAGAAATTTGAGATATTGGAGATTGTTGCTCAGATGTGAGTGTTGGCAGCTCCCCCTGAATGGATGAGGGAGCTTGAAAAGATGTGCCCTCACTGTGTGTGTCATCCTTATTCCTCCTACCATATATTTGAATTGCTTCAGGTGCAGGCTATGCAGACTCTGTACAAGGTGCATTGGGGTTAATGCTCTTTTCATTAGACACACCCTATTGAGAGGATGTATCTAGAGTCTGTTTAGTCTCCATTTTTACAAATACATCATGTTGGGAGGATACAGAGGTGGCTTGAGTGGTCAGCTCAGATTTCTTACTCTTCTTTGATCTCTTGACCAAGGGTGACTCAGCTTCAGTTTGATCCTCACCACTCTCTGTTATAAATGCTAAGGTTACCTCATTTCTCTTTTTTTTACTCCACTCATCCTTTTGAGAAGATTAGGTGGTTGGTTTCCAAGCTACTAAGGGTTTTGAAGAAATGGTTTCATCTTGGGAAGATCTATGTGGGTGTTCCTGTGTTTATACTTCCACAGGTTCAGGAATCATAGTTGTGCTAGATTGTACATTTGATCTCATGTCAAGCATAGGGAAAGGGTAGGTCATAAACCTCTCCAACATGAATGGAGTGAGTTTCAGACTTATATTTACCTTATTCTTTGTAGTAAGTAAACCAAAGATTAATTTGGACACTTGCTTACAATTGCCTATTTTAGTGTTATCTATACCATTTAACAAATGTATGTCTGCTACTTTATGATTAAAGAGGACAAAATTAATCTAGGAAAGAAAATTTCCTTACCTCTAGCAGACAGGGGCATTTTCAGCCTGGTTGCAAGTTCTTCCAGGATCAATAGACCAACATTCAAGCGTCTGTTGTGGGCTGTTGAGTACACCAGCTTCTGCACCACACTTGAAATATTATCATACCCTGTCTTCCTACATGTGAAGGCCCTCACCACAGAATCAAAGACAAAGGACCACTCCTTCCTTAGATTGGTCATGTTCAAGCTTGACAAGTTGATTCTTCCACCATAATTAATGAAGTCCATAAAATCAGTCAGTTCATCAGGAGTTGGCACCTCCACCAGATTTACAGTTGACAGCCCCAAAATTCTATTCACATCTTGTTCATTTAACTCTATTTGTTGGCCTCCAATTGTGCAGGTGACCACCATAGAGAGAGAGTTATCATTCATACCAGTCCTCACTACTGTTTTTGTCCAAAATTCATGCAGAACATCCAGATACAGAACAGGGTTAGCAGTCAAAGCTCCTGCAAGGTAAGATTCAGACAAAAGTTTCACAAACCCCTTGAAACTGTCAGGAGCTTGGTTAGCATCAGTAAAAGCGAGGTAATTTGTTCCTTTCTCTGGAATAGTAGCTCTTGCAATATTGAGTGCCATTGTTGATTGATGAGAGTGAATGCGTAAGAATTTTTTTTGAGAAAGGAGTGAAAATGAGAGAGAAATCGGTTTTTGATTGAAATGCTAGGTCACTTGAGATCTGTAAAGTTATAAGTATGTGTATGTATCGAGATGTCTGGGTATTTATAGTAAAAGCAAATGACTTGTCGAGAACTCAAAAATAGACGTTTGGAATTAGTCTATCGAGAAGTCATTTTAAGAAATGAAAAACATATCGAGAAGTCATTTTAAATTACTCTTAGCGAGAACTAAAAATTGACCTATTGAGATGTCAAATAAATACCCAGTTTGTCCAAAAAATGGACTGAATTAATTCCAACTTTTTTTAAATAAATTCAAAATAAAATTAGAATAAATTTGCCAAAAGTATTTTACCAAAATAATTTATTAAGTTAAATTATTTCAGTTCTGAGTTATTGAGAAGACTAAAAATTATACTTGTAGAGAACTCTGTGAATTATCACTACTAGAGAACTCTACAAGGACTTATCGATAAGTCATAATAGAGCTTATCGAGAAGTCACTCGAGAGGTCAGTGAATTAACTTATCGAGAACTCACTCGAGAAGTCTTAAAATGACTTGTCGATAAGTCATTTAGACTTATCGAGAACTCAGTTCTCTATATACTTTTGATCAACTTAATTCTACCTTGTGTTAATTTTATATATTAAGGACATAAATTAACAACTGAGCAGTTTACTTAGAATTTGAAAAATTCCAAGCTAAATTTTTTATTTTGAAAAATAAATATGCAGAGATTTCTGAAATATTTATAATTCATATTTTCGTTAATTTCCAATTAAATCAAATTAGTTTTGATTTACTAGAAATTAATCTGCTACAATACATTAGTTGAGTTCTTGCCTTAGGATGAAAAATTATGCATTCCAATTTCACATAAAAGTCTAGTGAAAGTTACTTCATCCAAAGGTTTAGTAAAAATGTCAGCTAATTATTTTTTTATTGGAACAAAAATGAGCTCAATGGTACCATTTGTAGCATGTTCTCTAATAAAATGGTACCTTACATCAATATGCTTTGTTCTAGAATGATTAACGGATTAGTCACTATAGATATAGCACTAATATTGTCACACATGATAGGAATTTTGTGTAACACTTGGCCATAATCCATTAGCTGATTTCTAATCTAAAGCACTTGAGCACAACAACTTCCTGCAGCTATGTATTCAGCCTCTGCTGTAAAAGTTGATACAGATTGTTATTTCTTGCTATATCAGGATACAAATCTTTGACCAAGAAATTGACAGCTTCCACTAGTATCTTTCTGTCAACCCTGCATCCAGCAAAATCTGCATTTGTGTAGCCAACAGCTTCAAAACCAGTTCCCTTAGGATACCACAATCCCAAGTTTGGAGTCCCCTTCAAATATCTGAAAATCCTCTTTAAAGCCATCAAATGTGATTCTTTTGGATTGGCTTGAAATCTTGCACATAGACATGTTGCAAACATGATGTCTGCTCTACTTGCAGTTAAGTAAAACAATGATCCAATCAATCCTCTATAGCTTGATATATCTACACTCTTGCCATTTCTATATTCATCCAACTTTGTTGCAGTAGACATAGGTGTAGATGCAGGTGAACACTCAACCATGCCAAACTTTTTTAATAAATCTTTAGTATACTTAGTTTGGCTAATAAAGATTCCATCACTTCTTTGACTGACTTGAAGTCCAAAAAAGTAACTTAATTCCCCCATCATGCTCATTTCATATTCACTCTGTATAAGCTTGGAGAATCTTTGGCAAAGCTTTTCATTTGTAGAACCAAAGATGATGTCATCTACATAGATCTGAACTAAAATCATATCATCACCATGCTTCTTGTAGAAGAGAGTCTTGTCTATAGTACCTCTAGTAAAACCATGTTTCAGTAGGAATTCTGACAATGTATCATACCAAGCTCTAGGTGCCTGCTTTAGTCCATATATAGCCTTGAGTAACTTGTATATAAAATTTGGAAATTCGGGATCTTCAAATCCAGGTGGTTGTTGCACATAAACTTCTTCTAACTCACCATTTAGGAAGGCACTCTTGACATCCATTTGATACACTTTAAAATTTGAATGTGCAGCAAATGCTAGAAAAATCCTTACTGCTTCAAGTCTTGCAACTGGAGCAAAAGTTTCATCATAAATAATTCATTTTTCTTGTGAGTAGCCTTTTGCAACCAACCTTGCCTTGTTTCCGGTAACTATACCATTTTCATCCATCTTGTTCTTGAACACCCATTTTTTTCCAATAATGCTTCTATTCTTTAGTTCAGGAACTAACTCCCAAACATTGTTTCTTTCCAACTGATTAAGCTCCTCTTGCATTGCAGATATCCAATCAGGACCCATTAGAGCTTCTTCAGTTTTTTTGGGTTCTATTTGAGACAGAAAGTATGCATGTAGGCACTCATTAGCAGTTGCACTTCTAGTTCTCACACCAGCAGTAGGATCACCAATAATTGCTTCTCTACTGTGACTTCTATCCCATTTCCTTGTATGAGTTTGTTGACTTGTGTCTTCATCATTTTCTTCATTATTGGTATGACTGCTACATCCTTCTTCTCTTTCTCCCCTTGAGTTTATGCTATCAAATTCAGATGTTTGAGATGAGCTTCCATTCCCATGATTTTCCTATTCAGTAATCTCTTCATTCAACATCTGTTGTGCATTGACTTCATCTTCACCATCAGAATCACTATCAATGTTGAGGTTTTCAAATGCAAGGGCTTCAGCTTCATTTTCATCAAGGCATTCCAAGCCTGGACACTTGTCATCATCAAAAGTCACATATGTGTTTTCCATAATCTTCTTTTGATTCATCACATAGACCTTGTTGGCAGTTCTCTCCAATGAATATCCCAGAAAAATTGCTTCAAAAACTTTTGAATCAAATTTTCCCACATATTCAGAGTTGTCTTTCAAAATATAACACTTGCTTCCAAACACATGAAGTTGTTTTACAGTAGGCTTTCTCTTAGACATGATTGAGTAAAGTGACTTTCCATGAGCCTTGTTAATGAGATATATGTTTTGATTGTAGTATGCAGTGTTAACAACCTCTTCCCAGAAAGTTGTTGGCAACTTGGCATCTTGCAGCATTGTTCTAGCAGCTTCAACTAATGTTCTATTTTTCCTTTCAACTACTCCATTTTGAGGTGTTCTAGCTGCTGAGAATTCTTGAACAATGCCTTTGTTTTTGTAGAATTCACTTAATGTTATATTCCTGAATTTTGTTCCATCATCACTTCTCAATCTTTTTACACAATTATGATCTTCAGCCTATTTTCTATCTTCTTTATGTGCTCAATTATGATATGTGGAGTTTCATCTTTAGAGTGCATGAACTCTACCTAAGTGTATCTTGAAAAATTATCCACCATCACAAGTGCATATTTGTTTCTTGAAATGGATAAGACATTTACTGGCCTAAACAAGTTCATGTGAATAAGTTGTAATGGTGCACTTACAGAATTCACAATTTTTGATTTGTGACTTGATCTTTTCATTTTTCCATTCTGACAAGTTTCACAAACTTCAACTTGAGCAAACTCCAGTTTAGGCATGTCTCTTACTAACTCTTTTTTGACTAAGGTGTTCATTGCCTTGAGGTTCAAGTGAGACAACTTCTTATGCCATAGCTTGCTTTGTTCTTCTGATGCCTTGTTATAGAAACAACAAATTACATCCTTATTTATTGAGTCCAAGTCTGAAACAAACAAGCTTCTTTTCCTTGCTCCTTTCATAGCAATTTCACCAGTTTTCTTGCTGATAAAAGTGCATTCTTCTTTGTTGAATAAAACTTCAAAACCTTTGTCTGCAAATTGGCTAACACTGAGAAGATTCACTTCAAGACCAGCTACCAGTTCTACATCATCAATGATAACATTTTCAGAAATCATCTTGCCATATCCCATTTTGAGTCCTTTGTTGTTGTCTCCAAAGGTCACCAAAGGGCCAGCCTTCTCCTCAAACTGTGATAGCAGGGCCTTATCACCTGTCATATATCTGGAACATCCACTATCTATGATCCATATGACCTTTTTCATTTTTTCCCTGCACACAATGAGTTTTAAGTGTGTTTAGCAACCCAAGCAGTGTTGGGTACTTTATTCTTGTTAACTAATTTAGCAGAAGTAAAATGAGTTGTTTCAGATAAAATAGAATTCAATGACTGTTGTGCATTTTCCCTATCTGCTATGGACCCAATTTTTGTTTCCTTGAAGTCTACTCTCAATTTGTGACAACTTTTCATCACTTTCAAGTTGCAAGGGATACAGTCAAACTTGTCACAGAATGAGTAGGGAACATTTGCATCTGCTTTATTGTATTTACAGGCTCCTTCAGCTGGCTTGCTAATAACCTTTTTACACATGTCAGTTAGGTGATTCACAGAGCCACATCTTTCACACTGCTTTCTTGAAGCATCAGCAACATTAGCAAAATTATTTCTTTAGTTTATCCCAATTTTCCCATTTCTGTTTTTCTTCTTCTTTCTTGCATCTTCAGTCTTGGTTTCTTTGACAGGTGTTTTAGAACTTTGATTATCCATGAGCTTCTCTTCAGTTTTGAAGGATTGAGTTGCTTCTGCATCTTTCTTCTCATTATCTTCGTCAGCAATTTCTTACTTGATAATCAACTATTCTTCACTAAAGTTAACTTCACATGCCTTGAACATAGGTGAGACAACCTTTTTCAGCATTGCTGGAACATTTTCATTTTATGTTGCTTTTTCTTTGTCACCTATATCTTTCTTCTTGTTGTTCAAGGCATCATCGTCAAGTCCAATAGCAATGTTTGCATATGGCTTATTTTTCTCATGGTATTGTCCAATTAACTCAGATGCATTCTTGAAGGACTTCACTTTAACTTCATTCTTTTCCAGCTTCTCCCTTAGCACTGCTTCATTTTCACTTGCACACTTGAGCTTGTTCTTCAGATATGCATTTTGTTGTCTTACAGTTTCAAGCTCCACCTACAACAATTTAGCTTCTTGTTTCTCACTTTCAAGCTTCTCATTTATCTTTGTCAGTCTGCTAACTTCTTCATTGGCAGCAACCATACTTGTATGTATGTGAAACATTTCTGTGCTCATCTTCTCTACAGTTTCCTTATATTGACTCACATTTAAATCAATGGTAGTGAGAGTCGGTACCTGTGATTTTGATGAGGATGACTCTCCTTTCTCCAAGGCCATTAGTGCATAATTTCCAACTTCCTCATCTTCATCATTATCAGAATCATCCCAATTTTTTCCCTCTGTAATATAAGCTTTGATTTGTTGTTTCTTCAGAAGAGCTTCATACTTTGCTTCCAGTTCAAGATAAGCTTTATCTTTCTTTGCTTTCTTGGGTTTCCTGTATTCTGTAGCAAAATGTCCTAGTCCATCACAATTGAAGCACCTTATCTTTGATCTGTCAACATATCCAGTTTTGTAACCATTTTTGCTATCAGGTGTGTACTTCTCTTTTCCTTTCCAGCTGCTGTCTTTGTTGAAAGACTGTCCTTTACCGTTGAAGAATCTTGGCTTCTTTACTCTTATGTTAGAGTACTTTCTTTCCAGATAGGCCATTGATTGATCAAGCTCATCAAGTTCATCTAAGGTGTAGAACTCATCTTCTCCAGTTCAGAATGACCTGTTCTTGTGAATCATTTGTTCTTTGCTCACTTGTTGAGGCAACTGGAGTTTAAGATCTTGGCACATCATTAAAGGTCTGGCTTTTATTGAAAATTAGAGCACTTGAACCATCTACAACATGCCCTTGACCAGTTCTCAATGATTTTCTTTGAATCATTTCTAATTCATAAGTTTTTAAGATTCCATAAAGAACTTCCAGTGTTATCCTTCTTAGATCTCTCCCTTCTCTGATTACTGAGATTTTCTATTCCAAATGATCAGGGAGTGTGAGCAAAAACTTCAAGTTCACATCTTCAGCTTCATAGGATTTATCATGGAGCTGCAAGTCATTTATGATCTTATTGAACCTTTCAAACACATCAGTGATACTTTCTTTTGGCTTGGTCATGAAACCCTCATATTGTGAAATTAGTGTCCTTCTTTGATTAAATCTAACTTCCTCAGTTCTTTCAGAGTATTTAAATCTTTTCCCAGATTTGCTTGGTAGTGTCACAGTTGACAATGTTGTTGTACATTACATTGTCAAGTGACTCTATCAATATCAGTTACAAGCCACTATCCAGGGAAACTTTCTTTTTTTCAGGCTCAGTGTACTCAGAAGGGTCTTTTGGAGCATAATGAGATGGAATGACCATATCACCATCTGTTGATTCTTTAACTCTAACCATAGAAGAGAATCTGAATATAGAGTGGATTGGCCATCCTGATAAACAACAACATTTTCTTTTTCCAAAGAGTGTAGTTAGCTTTGTCAAAGGTAGGAATTTTATTGCTACTAATTTTCTATGTTTTTATTATTCCAAGATCTTGAATCTTTTTACTTTCAGATTTTGCTCTGATACCACTTGTTGGGTAATGAATTACACACAGAGGGGGGTGGATGTGTTTTTGTGTTTTTATGCTTTTCTTGAACTATTTATGGTTGTGAACAAAGTAAATCAAATCTTGTAGTGAAATATGTTAATGCAGAAATTGAATAAAGAACACAGATCTTTCAAAACTCACTTAATTTTATATTAAAATTAAGAATGTTTTGCTACAAAATTTCTAGGCTCTTTGTTAACAAAGAGCTTAGCTTCTTTCTTGAGAGAATACAAGAGTTCCTGATCTAAAATTGTTACATCTAACAAAGGACCAGTGTTAACTTTATAATTTAGTTAACTGCTGGTTTACACAGTGTATAATAATACATGCTATTACCTTTAGTAAACTGTCATTTCTATTTTAGGAAAAGTATATCTTCCATTTCTGGATTAGAATATCTTTGCATATTGTGTTAACTTTGATCTTTCTTTATCAGTTAATCTTCGCCATTGATCTTGTACATTCTTCAAGCTGCTTTTTGTAGACTTGTCAATCCAGCTGGTTGGATTGTTTGTTGATTGTAAATCTTGGATGTTGAACCTGGTCTACAATTTTGTACTTTGAGATTTTACCTCGAGATCTCCAGTTTAGTTTACAGAGAACTTGACATCTCGATAAGTATATTGGCTTATCGAGATCTCTAATGCTCCATTGTAAATTTGACTTGTAGAGGTCTCTGAGTTCTCTACAAGAGAATTTGGCTTGTCGAGATCTCTAGTCTTCATATCTTCACTTTGACTTATTGATATCTCTTAGTTCTATAGTGGCTTATTGATTTATCGATAACTCAGAGTTCTCTAGTCAAATTTGACTTGTCGATAACTCAGAGTTCTCTAGTGAATTTTTTCTTATCGATATCTCTGAGTTCTCTAGTGGAATTTGATTTTTCGATAACTCATATTTCTCTAATGAATATTGTCTTGTCGATAACTCTGAGTTCTCTAGTGAAGAAATGACTTGTCAATATCTCCAATCTTCATATCTTCAATTTGGCTTGTCGTTATCTTTGAGTTCTTTATAAGTCATTCTGGAGTTCTCGAATTACTTCTCTATAACACTAAATTTGTGACTTGTAGAGATCTTGACTTAGAACATTTTTCCCAAAATATATTTATTCAACTCCAAGCTTCTTCATAATTCTTCTGAGGCATGATCTTCTTGATCTTCTTCCAAATAGAATTCTTAGGCTTGATATTGTTTAAAAGAAAAAGACTTCAGTCTGCTCTTTGACTTTTTACAGATTTTAAATGTTACAAAAACAAAATGCAAACTAAGATTACAATACAACTTACTTAGGGTCGTCAATTTGACTTAGTCTTATTATAGTACAGGCATGTCTTGCACAACAGACTTACTTCAGCACCAGCTTCTATCTCTAGAATACCTTGGTCTTCATTAGCAGCAGTTGTGAGTTGTAAAGATTGTTGTAGTCATAGTCAATTTTTTAACTCTTCTTTCATTTGTCTTACTCTATCCTCCTTGTCTAGATTGAGATCTAGTGATTTCTTTTAATGAACCACTAACTCCAACTAGCTCTTTACCTCTTCTTCTTTCACTGTTCTTCTGTCCCCCCTTATTACCTCCATCAAGATTTTCATCATTAGTATTTGTCAATGTCTGTTGTTTGCATTTAGATTTAATAGTTTTCTCCCCCTTTTTGGCTCACCAAGTAGTAGAGAAAGAATCAGCTCCATTGAATTTTGTACTTCTGTAAGTTGATCAGACATTTGAACTTGTTTAGCTTCCAATCTAGCTTGACTGGCTTCAATTGCAGTTTGTCCAGCAACTATTGGTGTAATTTGTTTCTGAATTTCTTGATGAGTAATCAGCCTTGAAGAAATCAATGATTTTTTGATTTGATTGATTTGAGAAGTTGTTGTTTCATGTGCTGTATATAAGGATCTGACAACCAAAGTTGATGCTTTCAGATGATTCAGCAGATCGGGATTCTCAATCTTCTGTTCTGTTATTTCCAGATGTACAACAGCTTTTGTTCTGGAAATAGAATATGTATCATCTTTCCATTTAGCATTCCAGAGATTATCAAAATAATCGTGTTCCTTCTTAGCATCTAACTCTTTCATTTTCTGTTGTCTCACATGTAAAGGCATATCTTCAGGGAAGAAAAGATCATCCTCAGGATCTATAAGAATATTTGAAACATTAGCTTTTTCACCATCATTAGATTCTTCAATAGAAACTGAATTCTGCACTATTTTTTGAACTTCATCACCATCTTCAGCAAGTAGAATAGAATTAGAAATTAGTACAGTATGTGATCCAGCAGCTTCAGAAGCTTCAACACCATCAGCAGTTAACCCCATATCTTCAAGAATTGAATATAAATCAACTAGAGCTTCAAAATTTACTTCCAGAACCTCAGTTCCCGTCGAAATGCCGTGGTGACCCTGAAATGGATGAAACTTTATGAATGGACTGTTGTGCAACTTCATCTTCAGCAACAACAGGGATTATGTCAGGTGATGGAATAGTAGAGTAAATGGACTATTTTTCAACAAAAACAGGAATTATCTCATGTGGTGGAATAGTAGAATGTATGGACTGCAAGAAAGTATCAGTACTTATGTGACACCCTCCAAACCCGGGGTCTAGATTTGGGGGGTCACTAGCCACTAAAATATAATAAAATAATCACAGCGGAATAATATAATTAATATGACCCCTTGCATGCACTGGATCGATCACAGATTATAGTATGGAACATGCACTAATACAAACCAACTGTTATCGTAAACCATAAGTCTAATTAGTTTTACAGATTATTCAAATTTTATTACAAACCTTTAGACTTATTCAAGCATCCCAAAACAGTCTACCTGGAAAAACACACCCAACCATCTACAAGCACTCGACTTCTGATCAAACCTGGAACTCAAGCCTGCTCTAGCTTAGCTGAAAGATTAGATTGACAAGTATGAGCGAAAAAAATGCTCAGCAAGCAGTATAAAATGTGCTTGAAATGATAAACCACATTCTGATAATAACTGAACAACAGGATAAAAATCAGTAATATTTGATCAATAATAAAAGCTTCACAAGCTATCAACATTAAACGATAATTTTTAGATTGGAATCCAAGTCCGACGGATGTACTATCACATGCAGATCAGCCCGTGTGATAGCACAAGGTCATGATTCGTAGAAATATGTCTCCAAAACACGAGTACTCAAATAAAAAGGTAATATACCTGCCTGTGGCAATAATGGTGTCATAATATTTCATATAATACATAGAAATAGCCCTTCGTTGGACCGTCCGTCCCGGTCACTTATGCATTCATCCAATCTATAAAATATTTTAATCAAAGGAGTCGAATCAAAGGACATCCTTAACCATATAACTCTCCATTTCTCATGGTCCAAAGTTATCTCAACAATCGATGGCGAAATAACTAGAACATTTAGTTATTCGCTAATCTCAATTCAATGTTTCAATGTATAGAGTAATTTATAGCGAAATATAAAATGTTTAATTATTCTGAACTTAGAATAGTATGGATATTGAAATAATAAAGTCCAGAGTCAATATCAATTGAATGATAAATGAAGATATAAGTACGTGCATAATATGATTCAAAATAAACGTCACTTGAACGATAAGTGAAGTTAGGGGTACTTGCCTGGTATGCTCGATAACAACTTACTATAACTCTGTTTATAGCTGCCGGCTACTATCTTCGTCTAACACTTGACAACACTCCCTGCTACTTGATTCCATAAACAAAAGGACTATCTTAAATGGATAGAACTAAACTTAATTGACGTAACTATACGTCTTGACATCTACCCGATCTTTTATAACTAAGCATGGCATTTTAAACTATAAACAGATAGCATACATATCACATAGCACGTAATCATGGTATTCATATATCACATAATCATATAGTTCATGTAACACATAAGTCAGATCGTTAAAAGGTAGGTCTCAGTGCGTTCAGAATGAAAATCGAGTCATTATTAGCATTTACCGATCAAATACCGACTCAAACTAATACACAAATCAAATGACATTATAATACAAAAGAAATTAGGACTTAAAAGTATTTTTATTGGAAGCGTAACATTTTTCTGAGTCTATACGCGTTCGTTTCGTATTAAACGGACGAACGGTTTAATTATTATGAATAAAATAAGAAATAAATAGATTTAAATCAATTAATAATAATATTAATTGATTTTTAAATACCAAAATATAATTTTTAAAACCTAAAAATAATTTTTTTAGAAATTATTTGAATTAATTATAAATAATTTACATTTATTTAACTATTTATAAATAAAATTAATTGATTAATTGATTTTTAATCAATTAATTAAATTCATAAATAATTAACTAAAATGAATTATAAATAATTAAATCAAATTGTATTTTTGAAAATAATAAAAGAAAATAATTTTAGAAATTTAAAATAATTCAAAAAATAATTTTTAGAATTAAAAATAATTATTAAATGATTTTTAAAATTAAAATAAATAATTTTTCAAAAATAGAAAATGTATTTTGATTTATTTTAAAACAGAAAATCTCCAAAAACAGAATTCTAGAAATCAATTGGGGTCTAGGGGATTAAAAATGGGTTATTTCCGGGTTTGAAAACGGGTCGTCCGGATTAATCCGGGTCGACGAAGAACATGAATAACCGCCGAAAAATTCTGCAGAATCCGGCGACTGCAGATTTTCCGGTTGGTTTCCGACCAGGCCAAAAACGGCCCTTCACAGCACGGATCGAACAGTTGGTTGGTCCTAAACGATTCTAAATTCATCCAGCAGTCCAGAACACACAACAACAACCATATATGCCGCTGCGATACTAAACTCCGTCCAAAAGCCATTAAAGCCGATGGGAACTTAAGGTTTTCCGGCGAAACACCCAAAACGTTCAATCCTCAACCAAAATTAACGATTCACATCACAAATCAAAGCTAGGAATCATACGAATACAGTCATATACTCAAAATCAACAACAAAACACGAATCAATCCCCAAAATCGAAATATAAAAACTGAAAACTCGAAAACTCGGGTTCGACAACCCGGGACTAAAACGATGCAACCAAATACACAAATCAATCCTAAACATCATTCTAAAGCTGTCTGTAACATCAAAATCAACCGAGAATCATCCAAAAACAAAAATTGATTTTCAAGAATAAAAAAATAAAAATCGACTTTTCGATTTACTGTACCTCAGATCAAGATGTTGATACCAATAGAAAGCTCTCGTTGAGAGGAAGATTTTGATTACTAGAACGTCTAATTTGGTTTCCAGAATCGATCAAAAATCACGATTGAAGTTGTTGCCCAGAATTTTACCCCCAAGAATGTTCTTGGTCTTTATGAATTTTCTGATTTTTAATAGAATAAAAATAAATAATTAAAACCAGTCCTGCTATTTATATTTTCACAAAAATTTTACCCCAAAATAAATTAAGGGTGTTTTTATCTCCTAATTATAATAATTAGGTCCCCAAAATAATAATTACGGGGAATAATTTTAAAAATGATAAAAATATAAAATTAATGTCAAAATTCCCCAAAAATTGCAAATAATTCGAAAATACAAAAATAAAGGGTATTTGAGATACGAATAATTTTATAAAAATAAAAACACGGATTTTGTGGGGTTCGACGTCCCGGTGGGGTCCCGGACCGTTGATTTTTGAAAAACGGAAATGATCCCTAAATTACCAGAAAATCCCGAAAACACGTAGAATACATTCAAACGCGCATAAAATGACATAAAACAGGTATCTTAATAAAGACGCTAATAAATACGCGTCCCGATTACAGATAAAGTCATATAATTGCAGTTTAAATGTATTTTAATCAATCGAAAATTTTTCTGGCCCACACAGAAACACACATAACAGTTATACCATCTAATATCATGGCAATAATCACTTTAAATTTATAAAACACATAATATTTATTTATTTAACACATAATATTTACATAATTTTTCCCGGATATTACAACTTAGACTTGCAGGAAATTAACAACACTTGGTACATCAGAGTTGATTTGAGGTTCAACAGACTGTTGTTCAGCATCTGTTTCTTTAGTACTCTGTGCACCTGCAAACATATAACAAGTAATACTTAATCTCTCTATTCTTTTAAAGTAGTCCCACTACTCCTCACACCACACATCTCATGACTTTTAATAGTCAGAGCTTCCTCACAAGGATTACTAAATCCTATCTCTCATCTACCTCTCCTTTTTCCAGGAAGGATCCTGCCTCTCTTTAATTCTATTTTTTCTCTCAATCTTTTCACACATCTCACAGAAAAAGCTCAGAAAGATTGTCCTACAGAAATAAGAGGTGGCTAAAGAAGGGTGATCTGTGGTCATATAACTAGAGGTAGTCCTTAAATAAGGTCTAGAAATAATCATACCAACAGGATTTATAGCATGAAGAATAAATGTTAAAAAGACTAAATTAGTATTTAGAATAAATGCTGATAAAGTAATAACAGTATTTATACCTTGTGAATCTGAAGTCACAATTGAACTCACAGTTAATACTGTGGTTATGACAGTTGTTGTTCACCAATAATGGGAACCTCCATTTGAATTGGAGAGGATTTAATCAGGTTACTGTCATGTACCATGATCTCAAACCTTGTTCTTCTTATAAAGAACTAACACATGAATGTGTTTATTGATAGCCGTCACAGAGTCTTCAGTAAAAACTAATGAAACCTATGTGTCTCTATTAGTATCATTAAGATATACCTCAGCAAGTAGTCTCTAACCAACTTAATGTTGTTTCTGAGTGGTGAGCATAATTTAAGAACTATGTCACTTAATTTTTGGCAACATTTGAGAAATGAATTCAAGTGTTTCAGTTGTAAGAAGAAATTTAAGATATAAGATTTATGAAGTTGAGACTGAGTGTGGACAACTTCATTGGTGGAAAAGAAAGTTTCAAAGAATGTTGATAAAACATAACACTTAAAGATTATAATTCTTATGAGATCGGAATTAAATCTTTCATAAATTTCTTCTGTTACTTCAGTTACTTCCTGTAGTGTGCTCAATCTAAACTGTAGTGATCATATGAACTTAAATAGAGATTAGTTTCTCACATGCACTATTAAAAAATTTCTGAAATTAAGCATGCAGTACTGATTTGAATATGAACAGTCAAAAGCATTCAAGCACAAAAAAGACAGTAAACATTCATTCACTTAAAGAGACAAAGAAAGTAGAAGAATATTATCATTAATTAAGAAGCAAAGTACAAGATTTTATAGAATTTTAAACATAAAACCCTAAAACAATCTAACCACTCAGACTTCTTCTTCTTTTCATCTTCTAGCTTCTTCATCGCCCTACGATGGAAGATGCATGACATAAAACCTGCAAAAGAAAATATATTCTCTTGCAATGTCAACCATTCAAGGCGACGTTGTTCTTCCTCGAGGCGACGTTGCTCAGCCTCCTCAGCCCTTGTCATCTCCTCGAAGTGGACGTCCATTTCAAAAAGATGAAGTCAGAGAGTGTCATCCCATTTAAGTCGATTAAAAATCGACTATGAAAGTCCATATGGAGGATAATCTTTGCCATTTAAGATTACCCTGAGAAGAAAGGGATCAAAATATAGCCTTCCATATTCAGGATTAACAACTGGTCGATAAACTCCATGAGTAAGAGAATAGACAGTGGCCATAGATTCTGAGAATACTGAATGAAGAATTTTGAGTATAGTTGAAATTTTTGAATGAAAAGGTAGTGAGAAGTTTTGGAAGTGGAGGGTATGTATTTATAGCAGAGGAGATAGAAACTGAAAAGACACTTTGATTAACCATGTAATAATTCATCATAATATGTATACACGATTACGCGTATCTAGGTGAACAAAAAGTAATCTCTCTCTTCATAATCCCAATGTAAGTAGTCAAGTGTTATTAGATACTTACATCAGTAGTTAACCCATTCAAGCAATTAAAAGATATTACACTAACTCACTGTTAATTAAAAATACTGCTTAACCATTTATTTCGAATAAATTCAAAATTAGCAATGAATTATAAACGTCAATCATGGTTTGACCATTATCAGTATTTTAATTACGACTATCAGGATTTATCAGTCAACACAGGTTTGACCAATATCAGAATTTAACAACTACGATCTATTAATTAAAGCAAGTTCAACTAATAACAGAACATATAAGCATAATCAATAGTTCTAACATGCAGCTTACAGATAGTATTCATTGAAGATAATTGCATGTTATCATGGCATCAACATTTAGCATAATAATCAGTATCTAACAAGTCCTAACACATAATAAGATACCATGCTTCAAATATCAGCAGTCTTAATTATCAGAGTTTGAGAATTGTCCTGATATCATTCCCAATTCATTCACCAATCTTGTGAAAGTAGCTTCACAGAGAGGCTTGGTAAATATATCTGCTGCTTGATGATCTGTTGGAACAAAGACCAATTCCACTATACCTGCTTCCACATATTCCCTTATGAAATGGTACCTGATGCTGATGTGTTTAGTCATTGAATGCTGCACTGGATTTCCAGTCATTGTAATAGCACTTTGATTATCACAATATATAGGAATAGCAGAATAATCTAACCTATAATCCAGTAACTGATTCTTCATCCATTGAATTTAAGCACAACTGCTTCCTGCAACAATATATTTTGCTTCTGCAGTTGATGTGGAAATTGACTTTTGTTTCGTGCTATACCAAGAAACCAATTTGAACCTAAGAAATTAGCAGCTTCCAAAAGTGCTTTTCCTGTCTATTTTGCAACCTAAAGAATCAGCATCCGAATATCCAATTAGCTTAAAATCTGAATCTCAAGGATACCATAATCCCAGATTCATGGTGCCTTTGAGATACTAAAAAAAATCATAACTAATAGATGAGGTACTCTTGGATCAGCTTGGAACCTTGCATAGAGACAGGTAGCATACATGATATCAGGTCTACTAGCAGTCAGATATAGGAGTGAGCTAATCATACCAATGTAGTCAATTATATCTACTGAAAAACCAGTATTTAAATCTAACTTGGTTGTAGTGGCCATGGGAGTTGATGTAGTTGAGCAGTCTTGCATTTCAAATCTTTTGAGTAAATTCCTGGTGTATTTGGATTGATTTATGAAGATCCCTTCATCAGTCTGTTTAACTTATAACCCCAGAAAGTAACTCAATTCTCCCATTATACTCATTTGATACATGGACTGCATTAACTTTGCAAATCTCTCATAGAGTTTATCATTAGTAGATCCAAAAATGATATCATCAACATATATGTGTACTAATAACAAATCCTTACCATGGTATTTATAAAAGAGAGTTTTGTCAATTGTGCCTCTTGTGAAACCACTTTCTAGCAAAAATAGAGCAAGTGTTTCATACCAGGCTCTTGGAGCTTGCTTCAGTCCATAGAGTGCTTTCTCCAGTAAGTAGACATGATATGGATACTTTGGATCAATAAACCCTGGAGGCTATTCAACATAAACTTCCTCTTCAAGTTCTCCATTTAGAAATGCACTATTTACATCCATGTGGAACACCTTAAACTTCTTCTGAGCAGCATAGGCTAGAAAAATTCTAATTACCTCAAGCCTTGTAACTGAAGCAAGTGTCTCATCATAATCAATTCCTTCTTATTGTGAATTACCCTTTGTAACCAGTCTTGCTTTATTCCCTGTGATAATGCCCTCACTGTCAGTTTTGTTTCTGAACACCCACTTTGTGCCAACTACAGATCTGTTCTTTGGTCTTGGCACAAGAGTCCGGACTTTGTTCCTTTCAAATTCATGAAACTCCTCTTGCATTGTTGTGACCCGGTCAGCATCTTGCAGAGCTTCTTCAACCTTCTTGGGTTCAGTTTGAGATAGAAAAGAATGGTAGAGACATTTATTTTGAGTGGCTTTTCTTGTTCTTACACCACTGTCAGGGTTTTCAATGATTAAATCAAGTGTGTGTGACTTAGACCATTTTCTTGCAGATGGAAGTTGACTCCTTGAAGACGAACCTCCCCCTTGATTCATGAACTCTCTATTGTTTATTTGACTAGTACCACTGTTATTTCCTGATGCTCCCGTTGAATCAGTGTTCCCATTGTTATCAGCATTTGACTCATCGGAGTTTGAGGAATATGAGTCTGATGATATTTCTTGAGTTGAATCACTTGTAGAAGTCTATGAATTTGAATCATATTGCTCCCCCTCAACATGTGCTTCAGTGTTAGAGAAAAATTTCCCCTGTTATGTGGAACATCAGAGCTTTGAGTAATATCAGGATTTACTGTATCAGGATCAAGATTTAAAAGTTCCGCATAAGGTACTTCATTTTTAAATCTCAATTTATCATGATCATCTGCATCTTCTAGACCTTTTATCTTCTTGTCACCAAAAGATACATGTATAGATTTTAAATCTTTTGAGTAAATTCCTGGTATATTTGGATTGATTTATGAAGATCCCTTCATCAGTCTGTTTAACTTGTAACCCCAGAAAGTAACTCAATTCTCCCATTATACTCATTTGATACATGGACTGCATTAGCTTTGCAAATCTCTCATAGAGTTTATCATTAGTAGATCCAAAAATGATATCATCAACATATATGTGTACTAATAACGAATCCTTACCATGGTATTTATAAAAGAGAGTTTTGTCAATTGTGCCTCTTGTGAAACCACTTTCTAGCAAAAATAGAGCAAGTGTTTCATACCAGGCTCTTGGAGCTTGCTTCAGTCCATAGAGTGCTTTATCCAGTAAGTAGACATGATATGGATACTTTGGATCAATGAACCCTGGAGGATGTTCAACATAAACTTCCTCTTCAAGTTCTCCATTTAGAAATGCACTATTTACATCCATGTGGAACACCTTAAACTTCTTTTGAGCAGCATAGGCTAGAAAAATTCTAATTACCTCAAGCCTTGTAACTGAAGCAAGTGTCTCATCATAATCAATTCCTTCTTATTGTGAATTACCCTTTGTAACCAGTCTTGCTTTATTCCCTGTGATAATGCCCTCACTGTCAGTTTTGTTTCTGAACACCCATTTTGTGCCAACTACAGATCTTTTCTTTGGTCTTGGCACAAGAGTCCGGACTTTGTTCCTTTCAAATTCATGAAACTCCTCTTGCATTGTTGTGACCCGGTCAGCATCTTGCAGAGCTTCTTCAACCTTCTTGGGTTCAGTTTGAGATAGAAAAGAATGGTAGAGACATTTATTTTGAGTGGCTTTTCTTGTTCTTACACCACTGTCAGGGTTTTCAATGATTAAATCAAGTGTGTGTGACTTAGACCATTTTCTTGCAGATGGAAGTTGACTCCTTGAAGACGAACCTCCCCCTTGATTCATGAACTCTCTGTTGTTTATTTGACTAGTACCACTGTTATTTCCTGATGCTCCCGCTGAATCAGTGTTCCCATTGTTATCAGCATTTGACTCATCAGAGTTTGAGGAATATGAGTCTGATGATCTTTCTACTGATATTTCTTGAGTTGAATCACTTGTAGAAGTCTATGAATTTAAATCATGTTGCTCCCCCTCAACATGTGCTTCAGTGTTAGAGAAAAATTTCCCCTGTTATGTGGAACATCAGAGCTTTGAGTAATATCAGGATTTACTGTATCAGGATCAAGATTTAAAAGTTCCGTATAAGGTACTTCATTTTCAAATCTCAATTTGTCATGATCATCTGCATCTTCTAGACCTTTTATCTTCTTGTCACCAAAAGATACATGTATAGATTTTAAATCTTTTGAGTAAATTCCTGGTGTATTTGGATTGATTTATGAAGATCCCTTCATCAGTCTGTTTAACTTGTAACCCCAGAAAGTAACTCAATTCTCCCATTATACTCATTTGATACATGGACTGCATTAGCTTTGCAAATCTCTCATAGAGTTTATCATTAGTAGATCCAAAAATGATATCATCAACATATATGTGTACTAATAACAAATCCTTACCATGGTATTTATAAAAGAGAGTTTTGTCAATTGTACCTCTTGTGAAACCACTTTCTAGCAGAAATAGAGCAAGTATTTCATACCAGGCTCTTGGAGCTTGCTTCAGTCCATAGAGTGCTTTATCCAGTAAGTAGACATGATATGGATACTTTGGATCAATGAACCCTGGAGGCTGTTCAACATAAACTTCCTCTTCAAGTTCTCCATTTAGAAATGCACTATTTACATCCATGTGGAACACCTTAAACTTCTTTTGAGCAGCATAGGCTAGAAAAATTCTAATTACCTCAAGCCTTGTAACTGAAGCAAGTGTCTCATCATAATCAATTCCTTCTTATTGTGAATTACCCTTTGTAACCAGTCTTGCTTTATTCCCTGTGATAATGCCCTCACTGTCAGTTTTGTTTCTGAACACCCACTTTGTGCCAACTACAGATCTTTTCTTTGGTCTTGGCACAAGAGTCCGGACTTTGTTCCTTTCAAATTCATGAAACTCCTCTTGCATTGTTGTGACCCGGTCAGTATCTTGCAGAGCTTCTTCAACCTTCTTGGGTTCAGTTTGAGATAGAAAAGAATGGTAGAGACATTTATTTTGAGTGGCTTTTCTTGTTCTTACACCACTGTCAGGGTTTTCAATGATTAAATCAAGTGTGTGTGACTTAGACCATTTTCTTGTAGATGGAAGTTGACTCCTTGAAGACGAACCTCCCCCTTGATTCATGAACTCTCTGTTGTTTATTTGACTAGTACCACTGTTATTTCCTGATGCTCCCGCTGAATCAGTGTTCCCGTTGTTATCAGCATTTGACTCATCAGAGTTTGAGGAATATGAGTCTGATGATCTTTCTACTGATATTTCTTGAGTTGAATCACTTGTAGAAGTCTATGAATTTGAATCATGTTGCTCCCCATCAACATGTGCTTAGTGTTAGAGAAAAATTTCCCCTGTTATGTGGAACATCAGAGCTTTGAGTAATATCAGGATTTACTGTATCAGGATCAGGATTTAAAAGTTCCGCATAAGGTACTTCATTTTCAAATCTCAATTTGTCATGATCATCTGCATCTTCTAGACCTTTTATCTTCTTGTCATCAAAAGATACATGTATAGATTCCATGACTGTCTTTGTTCTCTGATTATAAACTCTGAAGGCTTTTGTGGATAATGGATATCCTACAAAAATTTCTCCATTAGCTTTTAGATCAAATTTGGTCAGCTGTTTTGGATGAGTTTTGAGAACAAAACACTTACAACCAAAAATGTGAAAATACTTCAAATTTGGCTTCTTTGCCTTCACCATCTCAAATGGTGTTTTTCCATGCATGTTGATCAATGTTGCATTTTATGTAAAGTAAGCAGTTTGCACAGCCTAATCCCAGAAGTAGGTAGGCAATCTTACTTCTTTTAGCATGGTTCTTGCAGCTTCTATGAGAGTTCTATTATTTATTTCAACAACTCCATTTTGTTGTGGAGTTCCAGGAGCAGAAAACTCATGTTTTATCCCCTTGAGTTTGCAGAACTCTTTCATAAAGCTATTCTTGAATTCAGTTCCATTATCACTTCTGATGATTTCACTTTGTATGTTGATCTTTTTTTCAGCTACCTCACATGATCAAGAAGAATGGATGGAGATTCATCCTTGGTGTGCCGAAAATACACCCATGTGTATCTTGAATATTCATCAACAATTACGAGTGCATACCTCTTTTTGGCAATTGGCATAACATTCACTGGACCAAAGAGATCAATATGAAGTAGTTGATATGGTTCAAGAATGGAGGATTCAGTTTTACTCTTGAAAGATGTTTTCCTTTGCTTGGATTTCTAGCATGAGTCACATAAGCCATCAGGAGTAAACATTGCATTGGGAAATCCTCTCACAAGATCTTTGCTCACAAGTTCATTGATATTGTTGAAGTTGAGGTGAGAAAGTCTTTTATGACAGTTCCAGCTGTCTTCCACAGAAGCTCTACTCAGTAGACAAACTTCCGATTTATCAGTACTTGTGGAGACCATGGCTTCATATAAACTACCATGTCTTACACCAGTCATTGCAATCTTGCCATCAGACTTACTGACAATTTCACAATGCTCCTCATAGAAGTTGACATGGTAACCTCTGTCATATATTTGACTCACACTGATCAGATTATGCTTGAGTCCTGCAACTAGAGCTACATTTTCAATGATGACATTTTCAATTTTGATTTTTCCATATCCCAAGATTTTTCCTAAGTTGCCATCTCCATAAGAAACACTTGGGCCAACTTTCTCCTCAAATTCTGGTAGCAAAGATTTATAACCAGTCATGTGTCCTGAGCATCCACTATCCAAGACTAGAGTGTTCTTCTTATTACCCTTTAATTCAGCATTATCAGCCTCAGCATCAGTATTTTCCATGAGAGCATAATTGACTCCATCATTTGAATCTAATGAATCATCCTAGTTTCTCTTCTTTGAGATCAAGGCTGGTTTCTTCTCAGCTCTAGGTTTTCGGCAGTCAGCTGCAAAGTGTCCAATTCCATCACAGTTGTAACATCTCTCCTTTGACTTGTCAAGTTTTCCAGATCTTGATTTGTTCCAATAAATATTTCTTCTATTGTTCCTCTTATCAGAGTTTTAGGAACTGGAACCTTTTCTGGAAAATCTTCTCCCTTTCTTGAAGTTCTTGTAGACCATCTTCTTGAAGCTTTTAACCAGTAGAGCATCCATTTGATCTATGTCTTCATTGTTGTTATGTCACTGTCAACATCTGATTCATTATCAGTATTTGAGTCATCATCAGAGTTTGATGATTCATTATCTAACTTTGCAATCATGGTTTTTCCTTTGGAGTAGCTTTTCCTCCTAGCTTTCTCCTTTGGCTTCTCTTCAACTTTGAGTGCTACTGGTCTAGATTTAGATCCTTTCCTCTTGCTTCTTTGCTCCATCTGTAGTTCATGAGTTTTCAGAACTCCATAGATATCATCTAGAAGTGTGTTATCAAGTTGATAGTTATCCCTTATTGATATGACTTTAAAGTTCCACTTTTCAGGGAGAGCAAGTAGGAACTTCAAGTTTGAGTCCTCCAAATCATATTCTTTGTTGACAAGGGATAAATCATTCAGCAGCTTCTGAAATCTGTTATAGATCTCAGTTAAGGACTCATTGTCTCTTGAGTCGAAGTGCTCATATTCATGAGTAAGTACTGTACTCCGGTTCTTCTTGATAGTAGTTGTACCTTGACACTTTACTTCTAAAGCATCCCATATCTCTTTTGTTGTCTTACATTTAATAACCCTATTGGACATAACACTATCAAGACTGTTGTGCAAGATGTGTCTGACTTTAGTATCCTTCATAATAGATGAAAGATATTCAGGAGTATAGTCATTCTTGTCTTTGTCAACCATCTTCTCTGGTTCTCTTCCAACAGAAACAACTACCTTCATTGGTTTATGAGGACCATCATAAATCCTGTTTAGATATTCAGGATTTGTGGCTTCCAAACACATGGCCATCCTGACTTTCCAGTTTGGATATTCATGTATCTTCAGGATTGGCACCTTGATTGCTTCATAGCTACTCATGTTGCTGCTTATCTGTGATGTGGCTAGGGTTGGTGGTTTTGGATTCTGTGGTTCTTCTTCTTTGTCTGACATTATAGTTTGATTTTCAGATCTTAAACTGTTTGTATGTTAACAGCAAACTCTGATACCAATTGTTAGGCCCGTAATCAACTGTAAAGGGGGGTGAATACAGTTAATACAATCAATTCGACAAAATTTCGACATAATCAACAGTTTTTATATAAACAGATAAAAATGATTACAAACGTACTCTCTCGAAAGGATGAACAAATATCCATGAAAGTTTCTAGGTTATGCGAAAGATATAACAATGTTCGTAATACTTTTAGCATAAAACTAATATGTGCTTTATATAGAGCACAACTACACAATGTATACGGAATCCTATTTCATTAACAAAAAGGAAACCTAATACAATGCTTCTGAGATAAAGTCTTTCACCGCCTTGAGTTCATATTTCTTTTTCCTTATCGAAGTTTAACTGATGTGACAAATACTGATTACATCATCCGTTGACATCATCATCCGTTGATATCATCATCCGTTGATATAAGTTCTGATGTGAACTTCTGATAGTTTCTACTGATATCATCAATTGCTTCTAACACCATGTGACTCTGTCAACTTCTGTCAAGTCCCTATCAACTACTATCTTGTTTGATTATCCGTTGAAGCTTCTTAGATGTTATCCGTTGACACTACATTGGTGTCATCCGTTGAAACTTTCTTGATAGTATCCGTTGACAGCTTTAACTGATATTTGCTGAAGGCTTGACTTTTTTGTTGAAGGCATATTGGTTTATCAGTTGAAGTTTGTAGAGTCATCCGTTGAAACTTTGTAGATTAGCAGTTGAAGTTGTTTATTTAGCAGTTGATACTCTTTCACTTATACAAATTTATAGGGCATTTTATATTTACCCTTAACCCACTTAACATGACTTATAAACTACTAAACTTGCCAAAACCTAAAGCTATATAGTATACAGAATTTGTTACATACTTATTTACATAAGCTACTTCTTCAACGGATAGAAAACTGTGATTATTCGTTGAAGTCTACAAAAGAAACTAAATAAATCTAGTTAAGGTGTTTTGGTGAATTATCATCAATACTACAACATATTCCTAAAATGATCATTTTCCTATATATAATTATATAATTTTTTTAAAAAATCCGTGCATCGTAAATGGTCTAAACTAGTATAAAAAATGACGAATATTTTGCACAGGTGGAAATATAGTTAGTTTTATGCAAACTTAAATATTTGTTGTATCTATACAACTGTATGCTAACTTATTACCTGGATCACTTCAAATTTATGTGAATAAATTATTATTTGTTTGAAATTACCACTTGGTTCGTCGGATGTGTTTGATTTATTCTTATCTTTCCCTTTTTATACATTCGGCACATTTTAATTCGAGAAAATTTTACGAAACAGTCTCTTCCTTTTTTAAGATAACTAACATAAATCCAGTGCGATGCACGGGTTTCCATTAATATTTTAAATTTTTATTTATCAAATTATATTATATTTTTAAAATATTTATATAAATATATAATGATTATAAATTTATAATAAAAATAATAGAATAACATGTGGTCGTAATTTACTAGAATAAATATACTATTTCTAGTAGTTTAACAATTTAGTAGTTTAGCAGATATGTAACACTATTATTTATATCTTTTAATAATATGATAAGTTGTATTCGTAGTTTAGTATGATAAATATACTATATTTAGTAGTAGTTTAATAATTTAGTAGTTTATTAGATATATAACACTATTTATCTATTTTTGTAATATTCAAAATTAGGGAATTATCGTTGAACCAAACCGTTGAACCAAATTATCTCTATTCCGGCTATTATAATATACTAGCATAAATCCCGTGCGATGCACGGTTTTCATTAATATTTTAAATTTTTATTTATCAAGTTATATTATATTTTTAAAATATTTATATAAATATATAATGATTATAAATTTATAATAAAAATAATAGAATAACATGTGGTCGTAATTTAGTATAATAAATACACTATTTCTAGTAGTTTAATAATTTAGTAGTTTAACAGATATGTAACACTATTATTTATATCTTTTAATAATATGATAAATTGTATTCATAATTTAGTAGGATAAGTATATTATATTTAGTAGTAGTTTAATAATTTAGTAGTTTATTAGATATATAACACTATTTATCTATTTTTGTAATAATCAAAATTAGGGAATTATCGTTGAACAAAACCGTTGAACCAAATTATCTCTATTCCGGCTATTATAGTATAGTATAGACTAGCATAAATCCCGTGTGATGCACAGGTTCCCATTAATATTTTAATTTATTTATCAAGTTATATTATATTTTTAAAATATTTATATAAATATATAATGATTATAAATTTATCATAAAAATAATTGAATAACATGTGATCGTAATTTAGTAGAATAAATAGACTATTTCTAGTAGTTTAACAATTTAGTAGTTTAGCGGATATGTAACACTATTATTTATATCTTTTAATAATATGATAAGTTGTGTTCGTAGTTTAATAGGATAAGTATACTATATTTAGTAGTAGTTTAATAATTTAGTAGTTTATTAGATATATAACACTATTTATCTATTTTTGCAATAATCAAAATTAGGGAATTATCGTTGAACCAAACCGTTGAACCAAATTATCTCTATTCCGGCTATTATAGTATAGTATAGACTAGCATAAATCCCGTGTGATGCACAGGTTCCCATTAATATTTTAATTTATTTATCAAGTTATATTATATTTTTAAAATATTTATATAAATATATAATGATTATAAATTTATCATAAAAATAATTGAATAACATGTGATCGTAATTTAGTAGAATAAATAGACTATTTCTAGTAGTTTAACAATTTAGTAGTTTAGCGGATATGTAACACTATTATTTATATCTTTTAATAATATGATAAGTTGTGTTCGTAGTTTAATAGGATAAGTATACTATATTTAGTAGTAGTTTAATAATTTAGTAGTTTATTAGATATATAACACTATTTATCTATTTTTGTAATAATCAAAATTAGGGAATTATCGTTAAACCAAACCGTTGAACCAAATTATCTCTATTCCGGCTATTATAATAAAATAATTATATAAATATATAATGATTATAAATTTATAATAAAAATAATAGAATAACATGTGGTCGTTATTTAGTAGAATAAATACATTATTTCTAGTAGTTTAATAATTTAGTAGTTTAACAGATATGTAACACTATTATTTATATTTTTTAATAATATGATAAATTGTATTCATATTTTAGTAGGATAAGTATATTATATTTAGTAGTAGTTTAATAATTTAGTAGTTTATTAGATATATAACACTATTTATCTATTTTGTAATAATCAAAATTATGGAATTATCGTTGAACCAAACCATTGAACCAAATTATCTCTATTCCGGCTATTATAATAGCTTAAATCCCCGTGCGATGCACGGGTTCCCATTAATATTTTAAATTTTTATTTATCCAATTATATTATATTTTTAAAATATTTATATAAATATATAATGATTATAAATTTATAATAAAAATAATAAAATAACATGTGATCGTAATTTAGTAGAATAAATAGACTATTTCTAATAGTTTAACGATTTAGTAGTTTAGCAAATATATAACACTATTATTTATATCTTTTAATAATAGGATAAGTTGTATTCGTAGTTTAGTAGAATAAGTATACTATATTTAGTAGTAGTTTAATAATTTAGTAGTTTATTAGATATATAACACTATTTATCTATTTTTGTAATAATCAAAATTAGGGAATTATCGTTGAACCAAACCGTTGAACCAAATTATCTCTATTCCGGCTATTATAGTATAGTATAGACTAGCATAAATCCCGTGTGATGCACAGGTTCCCATTAATATTTTAATTTATTTATCAAGTTATATTATATTTTTAAAATATTTATATAAATATATAATGATTATAAATTTATCATAAAAATAATTGAATAACATGTGATCGTAATTTAGTAGAATAAATAGACTATTTCTAGTAGTTTAACAATTTAGTAGTTTAGCGGATATGTAACACTATTATTTATATCTTTTAATAATATGATAAGTTGTATTCGTAGTTTAATAGGATAAGTATACTATATTTAGTAGTAGTTTAATAATTTAGTAGTTTATTAGATATATAACACTATTTATCTATTTTTGTAATAATCAAAATTAGAGAATTATCGTTGAACTAAACCGTTGAACCAAATTATCTCTATTCCGGCTATTATAGTATAGTATAGATATAGATAGTATAGATATATACTATATAGTATATAGATTTGTCTACAACTTTCCCTAGACATAGATAGGGTCTTTCACAAAATAGCTTCTTCATTCTTTCCTATCTACACCTGGCCCCAAATTAATTTATGCACCGAATATGTTTAATTTGATTTATGTCTATTTATAAATATGTACTTGAAATTGTTCATAGTTAGCTGTTTACTTTTTTTTTTGCTTTCTTGCAGTTAACCAAATGTTAAACTTGTGTTCTATACTTCTATAATTTATATTTTTATAATTGACCCATAACAAAAAAATCCCTCACTCTTCATACAAAATAAGATGAGACCCCTCTAGTATTTTCTCACTAATATGAACAAATAAAATACACTTTATTGTTTTTCATCTATCTTTAAACTACTATAGGTCAATACAAACAGCTGCTTTCAAGAAATTAGCCACATATACATATAGATCAAGAAGGTAAATGAACACAACTGCTCATGTTGATGACATTACCATTCCTCTTATCACCTCAACAAGGTACTTGAAGCTTGCTCTAGTTGTCGAAGACCATTACCAAGTACAAATGACTAACAACCTTCAATATCTTGGTACTATTAGCCTAATAAATATCTGAACTTTACAAAGATTATGACACTACAAAGATGTGTTGTTACTAATAAACTATGCGAAAACAAATAGCATCTGGCCATGATGCTGTAAAAATCAACCCAAACAAATGAAAAAGACCCAGTACCTTTTCTTCCGAATTGGACGAAGAAAGAAGCACTTGCAGCCAATAGCACACTTCCAAGTGAACTTCTTTTTACATTATTGTACAATTGCATTTGGACTCCAGCTTAGGAGGTGCTTTCATACTCTTGGCATCACTATCATATGCTCCAACAATACGGTTTGTAGAAACGTCAATGTTTTCATCGTTACTGGTGTTGCTGGGAGGCTTCATGTCGCTTTCAGCTTGCCTTGGCTTAGTTTTTTGTTTTGAAGTGCGTTTCACTGCAGTTCTGGGTTGGACATCCTTTCTTTCAGGGTTCGCTTTTCCCAATATAGTAACCATCGGCCGAGATCCTTCCAATGGAGCAGGGTTTTCCTTTTCTATTGCTATGGTTGCAGCATCATAGGCCATATCATGAACAATAGAGCTGCAGAATAGTATTGTATCTGTTGCTTCTTCCAGAGTCAAGCTTCTAGCTTTAGATCCACCTTTACCCTCGACCATCACCGTCGATTCCTCTGTAATGAGCATGTTATTACTTATTAGAGTATCCACAATACAGAATACACTTGCAGGTTTATTTTGAGCAGGCTAAAAGATGTAAACATGCACACACCCGCATGTATTAATAAACGAGAACAAGAACATTAAAAACGTGATTGACTAATTGATACCTTGGCTTAAAACTAGGGTACTTGATATTAGATAAAGTTCTTCAATTTTATTATTAAATAATATAATACTATAATCCCAATGGTCATAGCTATTCTCCTCCCTTCTCTCTTGGAATGCTTCGGTACCTATCATGGACACTGGAACCTGTCAAATAACTAGTGCAACTTTCTTTCTTTTCTTCTGGAACTTTTTTCCTAAAAAACGTTGGCAAACTGATAAACTAACTGTATCAACTCCTATTTCTTGTACCTAGTTTTATTATTTTTCATTACTTATATGTGGCTTAGTATTAACAAGATTATGAGTCAGTTCTTATGGCATGGGTAAAAAGAAGTTGATGCTAGGGTAGGTACAATTTCTTTACCCTTAGAAACAGGTTTTTGCCTAGCAAATATTATGTTCAGTTACAGGTGACGACTGGGAGGAGCTTCTCCAAGTCAAAAGTATTTCAGATACAGAGTGGATCTAAATATACGGTGAACCTTACAATATTGTCAATCTAGTGTTAGAATATTTTTATCGACCTTGGCAGTGATTTTTGCACATGCATAATCTTTATTCTCCAATTATGTCATCTACAAGAAGAAGGATGTACCTACCAAGGACACAATATACGTGACTTCAAACATTAATATAATCTTAAAATATCGTATACACATGTACGTACCAAGGGTGCGATGTTCGACATTTGAATTATCAGGTTCCGGAAAGAAAATATCTTTATCAGATGTGGTAGTATTGTGAAGATCCAGTAATTCACCCATGCTGCTTCTTGAACTCGAGGAGACAGTATCATAAGGCATCTCCGGAGAACCTTGATGAACACTCTTAGTTTCTACTTCAGAAATTCTATCCAAAGAACTTTGAGAACTAAATTGAGGACCTTTCACCATGTCATCAGAAGAACTTGGCACGATTTCCTCCCCTACAACAGAAGACTCCAAGGAAATGACTGGTACTTCTACAGCCCCAACATTTTTCACATTGTTGGTCAAGTCTTCACCATTCTCGTATGGAGAAGACTCTTCAGAGTTCGCAAATGAAGTAAATATACTAAGCTGATGCTTTTCTAGTACATTGGTTGATGATTCCAAAGGAAAAGCATCCACGGTTCCACACTTATAGGTACTCTCACCATCAGTGTACACATTATCTTCTTCCATAGTTTCTGAAGATAGTAACTGGTCCTGAGCATCTACAAGTTTTACAACTGCATCATTTCTATCTTGGGAAAGTGATGCATCAGAACTTTGTTCAAGCATGCCTGGTGTAAGACTTGAACTTTGCAATGCAGGATTTGAAGCAGCAGACAAAGATGATCCAGTTCGTCGGTGTTTAGTGTTCATGTCATGCTTATAATTTTCCAGGTCAGATTGTTTCCCACTTTGCTGCCGTTGAACACGAGCCTCTGTTTGTTTATACAAACCCAAGTCAACCGAAGATGATGCAGACAAACTGCCATGTCCATAAGAGCTTCTTAAGCTATATGCACTATCTCTTACATATGATGAATCATCATACGAATTACTGCTGGCGGTAAAAGACCTGCTTTGGAGAAATGCACCTCTCCCACTGCTTGATCTGTTCAGCAGTACAGAGATGCCCGTACCTCCTGAAGCATTAACAGGTGGATAGTCAAGAGACTTTTTCATTTGCAGATCACCGGTAGCACCATCAGGTACACTGTAGGTAGTAGGTTGACCTACTACTTGCGGGTTAGCATGCCTCCTATCTCCTCCTTCTACCAAGTTCCCCGGAACAGAATCTGTGGACAGGAAATCCCAAATTGGCTCACTGTAGGAACTCGGGTTTTCCTTAGTCTCATGTTGGCGGATTCCTGAATCAAATATGATAGTCACTCCAGCAGACACCGGTAACACAACAGGAGGATCTGTTATGCCAAATGAACCCGACTCTTCCAAAATTTTCGTAGAAAATACCGGAGAGTTCCCAGCACTGATTGGGGTTGTCACAATATTGCTGATAGTCAAGAACACATCTGACCTGCAATCCTGACAAACATTTAATTCCCCATCTGTTATATCAGTAGCATAATATGTATTCCCGCAGCTCTGACAAAGTAACATGTCTTCAGGACCGTCATGATCCAAAGCAGCGTCAGAAGTTCCAGAGGCTGCAATAGTTTCCATACCAGTAGCATAGTTACTGCAATTTTCATAGCTACCTGTATCACAGTCAACCGTTAAGCTTCCACCTAAGTCAGCATGCTGAGAACAAAGAGATCCATCTTGTGTTTCAAGCGTAATACTTTCAATTAGTGCATCGCCCTTATCAAAATCAAAATCCTCATCCCGAGTATACACAAGAGTTGCCTCAAGGCACTCCACAAACGAACTAGTTACGTCCTCCTGATTTTGTTCACTTCCTTCAGTATCATGCTCTCCACCAGTGACCTGATCAGAACTTGCATTGCTGCTAGTTGTGATTGAATTTCTAGATGTAATTGCATGCTTTGCAGCACTTGTTTTCCCAGCATACAAGGTTGAACTGGGAACACTAGATAACAGCGGCCTGAACATATTCTGTGGACTTTTGCGATGATCCTACGAATAAAATGATAAATTATCTTTTCATGCGAGACGCATATACATTTAGAAAACACATGTACATTTAGCAATATACGTTACGACTTGCATAACAATCACACTAATTCCAATTCTCACATAACAAACCATTTAATAAAAATACTGAATATTCAAAATATAACAGTGAGATATCTTGATCTAGTATCTTTTCAGCATTTAGTGTGCATGCATAATCCTCAGCTCTGCTTTAAAAATTATTCTCATCTTAAAATGTTGCAAAATACTTCGGTGATAATCTAATATATATTTTTATGTCTATTTACACTATTTCTGTAGCAACATTAGAACTTCCAAATTATCATCACAGTGATAACTTGATAGTATATACAACGTTGCCCAGTTCAAAATTACAAGAACGTGATCAAATCGAACCGCCATACTTATATAACATATTTACTGATCCTAATCATTTTGCAAAGAATAACAGACAAATTTAAAGAAAGACTATCAGATTCAATATCACACACATTTAAAAAAATGTTCATATTACATCTAAGTTTTGCTCAAATTTTAGAAGAAGCCAACCAAAGTTCGAAACGTAGAATTAGTCACATAATGTTCATGTGACACTCAGTATTTCTCCATGCATCTCAGCAAGATCTGTGTCAAGTATGGATTTCGAGAAATATCAACAGGTGATGCTATAGGCATAACAGAACTGGATGATGAAAAACATTTATCTAACCTAAAAACAGTGATATGTGCATTGGGCTAACCTCAGGCGGCTATATAGGATAGCCCCATTTTTATTCAAGTCCGTGTATGTTATATTCATCACTTCAAACTGGGTAACTAGGTTATATAGGATATTCTGACCTTAAAACATTAAACCCTGAGCAATTTTATTTTTTTCCCTAAATGGAGGATGCATGCAAAATCTGACATTTGGATTTATATATGATTGTAAATCTTATTGTGTGTTTACGGAACTTTAAAATTTTCTTGGCAGGGAGGGACTTTAGGAAAGTATCATTGCTAATTAAATCTTTATTACTATTATTTTGGAAGTTCTAGCGTACATTAGTTGTCTTACGTTCCAAGATAGGTTAACTTAATTATTTAATACAAGTCTTATTATATCCGCATATAAAGGTCTGATGTACATTGATTATTTAAAATCGAGAACATTTAACGTTTTTCGGATTATGATCCATTAAATTTTCTCCTTTCAGCGGTCGAGAAACCCTTGGGGATAATGGTTCCTCCAAGTCCCGCGGTTACGGCAGCCTAGTTCTATCTTTTCATTGTTTTATTCCATAATTTTGTCATTTTGTGCGCTGGTTCCCGTCTATTGAAACCCTTGACATGTAACAGATATATACAAAGGCAGAAAATGAAATTATAGTACCAGGTACAGAAAAGTTATTCATTCTGTTTAATCAAATCAAATTTATATTATCTCCTGGTTCCAAATTAGGTTTATTGCTTCAGACGAATCAGTTTAATGAAGAAATCACTTAGATGAACAGCAGGATATCACATGTTTAAGTGCCAAGTCAAATCATATAAACTGATAAAACAATAAATTAATATTAATCAAACAAATAGCAAAATACCATTTGTCGAAGTGCCAAGTCGAAGGATCTCTTCGGAGCAGAACTAGAGGCTACTGTTCTATATAGTTTTTTGGAAAATGCTGGAGCTCTTTTATTTGGAGATGAACCCATCCTCCTTGTCGACAATTGCTCTGAGCTACCTATTGGAATGGATAGAAGAGAATCAGCATCATCATCACCAGAAGATGCAATTGAACCTTTACTTCGAGAGCTAAATCGATCTCGATCATGACTATGTGATGAACCGATACTTCTGGTTGTAGTTGGCGACATCGATTGTCGGCCAGACTTAGAAGGAAACTCTCTACCATTTCTGGATGCTGGTGAAGATCCCCGCACATATGATGCTGGTCGATCAGCAAGGGAAGTACGAAGATTGGGAGGTGCCTCAGAGGGAAAACCAGGAATGTTCGATTGCCAAGCCCTTACTTTTGGTGAAGCGGAGTTTCCTCTATTTGACTTTACGGGGGATATACCCCTTATACCAGAAGCCGCATTACTGATAGAACTTGTGCTCACCCTTCTTGGTGTTGGTGTGGTTGACCTTCGAGTGGGTGTCAAGGGTTTGCCAGGTGGGGGAGATGGCCTACGCAAAGGACTGACATGTCGTGAACTAGGGGTTGGACTTGAATGAGGTGCTGATGACGTCCTGCCTCTTGCTTGGACAACATTGCTGCTAGACTTGGGAGATGGGCTTAGGCGATTTGGACTGGCACTACCTCTACTGCTTCTTCGACTCTTTTCCATCTGTCATCACACATCAGTATTAGTGTTGTAAGCAAGGGATAGGAAGAAAAGAAAAAAAGACAATAGAAGAGTCAAATAACAATTTATAATATGAGGAAACTGCCAATAAATGTCGAGCCTACTAAAATAAAGTAAATTTATGATACCGTGGAAGATCTTGAGATTGAAATGGGTTGACTTCGTGGTCTTCCCCTCTGTGGAAAATTCAGTGGAGGTACCTCATCATCTAGAGAAGTGAAAAGCGGAGTGTCTGGAGGTGTTAACAACCTGCAAGAGTCCACACTTATGAAAACAAATACATATGTCTTGATGATAAAGATTAAGATTGCAACAATAGTGACAGAATAATGATCATTCATTCTTGAGCAAAAATAAATATTCAAAAGTAATATAGTTGTCCGCACAATGTCTTATTCAAAAGTCAAATTGTACAAACAGTTGTATAAGTACTCCACGTAACCACATTCTTCTCGTCAAATTTATGATGAAATGCAATTTGCTAATTTAGTGTAACTTTATGATCCGTTATAAACATGGTAACTTTATCTGAATGATTGGTACACAGAATACGGCTATCGGGAGTTGTTAACTTTGATTCCAAAAATATTAATCTAACTCTACATTTAAAAATACTGCAAAATGTGGATTAAAGAAGCATAGATAACAAACATTATAAAGTGTAGATCACAAAAACAAACCAGTCATAGTCATTCTTTTCCTCCTCGTCGTTTAGCAGGTTGCTACTTTCTCCTCGTACAGGAATGGATAACCCAAGCTTATGATCTGAAAAGTATCTCAACTTTGTAGCTGCAAACATAAACATCCAGATAAAAACAATTGTCAACATATTACAAACATAGCAAAACATTCTCACAATTCAAACAGGACTTGTATACAGAAGTAGGTATCGGGAATTACAGAAAGTGTCTTCAAAATCATCAGTAGACTGGAGCAGGAAATTGTCACGTTCTCTATTTTGAACCTCGTTAAATAAAGCAAGATCTTCTTCCTTCTCTTTAAAGAGTATCCCGCCTTCAAGACTGCGCCCTCTCTTGTGATTGTCTGGTTTAAGCTCCCGTCCAGGTGAGCGTCTCACTGATGGAGACGGAGGCATCTCCACTAACTAAATTATCTAAATGAGAACTTTAAACTGATTTCACTCTCATTGAACTTAAATGACCCCAACTCAAACTCCAATTGCACACCACTGTATAAACCAAACAGCATATAATGGAAAACAACACAAACAGTTAGTATAAACTTAAGCAGATGCACATTACTAACACCATTACAACTACATTACTAAACCAAAGATTCACAGACTCAAATGTATCAAAATTCCAGTCATAGAATCATAACCAATTCCATTAAACCGAAACCCGAAACGAGTAGCACAATAAACAAAAATTCTTGAAAGCAAGAAAGGTTCAAGATCCCACCTTTTTCACAACAATCAAGTAAACAACAATCAAAGATCCAATCTTTACAGCAAGCACATAAAATAAAACCCAAAATTCACAAAAAATAGAATACAATAAAACCACAATTGAGTAGTTGACTTACCAAAGACAAAAGTGAAGCAAGCTGAAAGTTGAAGGATTGAAAATGTGAAGAAAACAGAAAGAATGGGGTCAGATCTGGTGGAATTAAAGTTGGGTAAGCTTGAGATGAGAGTGAAATTCACTCTAAACCGCAATTATCCTTTTCTTGCAGTCTGAATATAAAAATGAAGACCTATCTATACACACACACATATACATACAAAGATAAAAAAAAAGGGGGGGATTGAGAGAAGCAGAGAAGCAGCAAGAAAGAATTAGAGGGGGGGGGCAGAAGGGTGGGGGGTTAAAGCTTAAATTTGGTCAGACTTTGTTTGTTTCTTCCCTCATCCGCAAGCTTCCATTTCTCTGTGCCTCCTCCTTGATGATGATTTGTTTTTATTTTCACTTTTTATTTTAATTTTTTAGTTGGCAAATACGTACTACAATTCACTATTATTTAAGTGGAAAGGGAAGGTTATTACAGGAGATGCCAAGCTGGAGCATAAAGAGAGAGAGATAGAAGAGGGGGTGTTTGACGTAGGATAAGGAATGTTTTGTTTTATGATTAGGTGGTCATTTTATGATTATTATTAATGTCTTTAATTAACTTTGCTTGCATTATTACGGCGGAGACTTTGTTTATTATGCGTGGTTTCACAGTTAACTGCCGCCTTTTCTGTCCCTCTTCAATATATTACTACTATCATGTGTCCATGTCTTAATTGGAGAAATATTGCCGAAAATATATTATTTTTACATTTTAAATGTCAAAAATATCGATGGTAAGAAGTGTCCGTTCAACGTACCGCGAATGCGTATTTCATTTTTTATAATTTTGATAAAGAATGTGTATTTGCCTTTAAAATTTTTAACGCATGACTACATAAAAAATAATAATATACATGCTAGATATGCATATTTTTTCTTAAAATTTAAAATGTCGAATACACATCCTCATACATATATTTTGTGAGTATTTTGAGCGGACATTCCCGTCAATTAATATTTTATAGGATGGTAATTTGGTCAATCGAAACGAGTTTAGTAAAAATTAAACCCGAACCCGATTTTTTAGTCAAACCCCCACACGAACCCGGAAAACCCCGAACCCATCAGATTTTGTTCGGGTTTAGTTCAGGTTCGGGTTGTAGATCTTTACCAAATTACACCTTAATTTTCAAAAACTCTAGTGAAAGATTATTAGTATCTGATTTGAGCAAAGTGCTCATAAGTTTAACAATATTGACATTTTTTGGGTTAAAAAATATGGTTCATAGAAGAAAATGAATCATAATTCTAAGAAAAAAATGTCTGTAAAATAATGCAACAATCCAAGCCTTTAGTATATTGGTATTGAAATGCTACTGAAAAGATTTTTAACGAAAATGTATAACTTTCTAGTACTAATATTAGTAATATATTATATTATATACTATATTAATACTTTTAAAATGTAAAATATTATTTATATATTAACACGGGTTTCTGATCGGGTTCGGGTCGAAACGGAATGGGTTTGGGATTTCGGTCGGGTTCGAAGAGATATGTTTTAAACCCGAATCCAAAACCGAAATATTCAGGTTCGATAAAACCCGATCGAATCGGTATGGATCGAGTATCCATCGATTCGGTACAAATTGTCATCCATAGTATTTTGGACACTTGCCCCCAAATGATGGTTATTTTGAGTTTTCACCCTTAATTTAATTCCATGTGTTTTTGTTTTGAAAAATGGAAATGTCACGTAGTGGAATGGAACTCTGAATTCACATCTATATCTGCATTTAAATTATTTAATATTATCATAATTTTTGTACTTATTTTTGTGGCTCTAACATTATTCTTTTATTTTTATAAATGGATATATTTTTGTTTTAATACTTGATTCATATTATGATTATGTCTTTCGATCAAATTTTCTTATATTTGATGTTATTCCCAGTGGACTAACAATGAGATTTACAGAAGGGGGGTTGAATGTAAATCTCAAAACTTTTTCAAGTTTTGAGCAGTTTCTAAGGCTAAGTGTTTTTGAGAACAAGTGTGTGTGAATTGCTTGAAGCCAATGCAGACAGATATATATTCAAACACAAATGTAAAGAACACAAAGATCTTAAAAACTTTTCTGGTGGATTTGTTGTTCCACCAGAGATGTGTTATTTCAGAAAATCTGTGATTCAAAGAATTAAATCAAAGTTGTTTCCTAGTACAAACTAGATGATTTTCTCTCTGGATATTTCTAAACAGCTCAGGAAAATTCTCTTCTAATTACTAGCTGCTACTTGGTTTATATATCACCAAGTTTACAAGTGAAGACAAAACTGTAAAATACAATTAAAAAGGTTCTTCACATGTTTCTTCTTCATTTCTCTATCAAATGCAATTTAGGCTTGGTTGTTGATCTTTGAATACTTCCTTGTTTGCATCAGAATGGAAATGCTGCATTTTCTTGATTCCTCCTAGAGGCTTCCACATTCCAGTTTGTCTCTGTCAACCCATGTGCCTCTGTCAGCTTATGAATTGTCACTATCAACTGCTAATGAACTAAGCATCCGTTGAAACTTTCATCCGTTGATGCCTTATCCGTTGAAGCTTTATCCGTTGATGCATTATCAGTTGAAGTTTTTATCCGTTGAAGCACTTGTCCGTTGATGGATATTATCCGTTGAAGCATTAGAGACATCCGTTGAAGCTTTGTTTCTTATCCGTTGAAGGTCTCCAATATCAGTTGATACTTCTTCACTTATACAAAATTACAAGGCATGAAATATTTACAATTAGCCCTCCTATTTGCATATCCACTAGTAGTCAACATGACTGATACTTTCCTACAACATCTAAGAATTACAACTTGAATCCAGAGAATGAAATATGCTACAATACTAAACTTATTGCTAAGTAAAGCTACTCCTTCAACGGATAGCCAAGATGGTCTTATCCGTTGAGGCTACAAACACTAGATTTCTACTTAAGTGTTTTGTTTAACTTATCATCAAACTAATACACATATTCCTAACAATCTCCCCCTATTTATGTCTACTAGAACTGTAGGCATAAATTTGGGTTTAGCTTGATGATAACAAAATACTTGACAAATATATTAACTGTAATAAAGCAGAAATTCAAAAGTGCTGCAAAAATATGTATGCTGAGATGGAATTGAAGAATTACATTATTTCCAAGGGTGCTCCTTTAGCCTGAGCAGATTAATTTCTTTTCCTTTGATCCCTTGTTCTCTTTCCTAGCCTCCTGTCATTCTCCTCTATTTGAAGTTGAAGTTGTCTGTAGTACTCAGCTTCATCTTCTTCATTGATGTCCAACTTAGATTGCATATCCTTGAGAGTTTCATTACTGGCAATCTTGAGCTGATCTTCAAGTCTGAAAAATCTTCTGACTCCTTTGTTGTCTCTGAACTCCATCAACCAATGAGGTGATTTGTGAACTGTTATTCCTCTTTCTTGAATGAGTAATGTTCTAGGCAAGGCATTGGGCTCCCACCAAGTTTTCCTTATGTTGGCAATCTTGTTGAGAATCTCAGTCTTGGCAGTCCTGGTAAAGCCAGAATCCCTTTGTATGGCTGAGTAGACTCTAACCAAGGTGGAGTAGCCTTCATTCAGAATCCTGTAGAGAGGCCAAGTTCTTTCCCCACTTCCTTTGTATTTGAACACTAGTCTTTCTGGTAGCTGTCTGTAGGCAGCAATTTCCCTTACTTCCTCCAGCTCATCCAGATAGAGTTCAATATCTGAAAATTCTTTTATGTCACAAATGTGAACATAGTCATCCTTAGAGGCTTGAGGCTTAGGCTTAGGCTTCTGAGTAAATTTGATTGAGGTTTTAGAGGGTGTTGATTTGATTCTTCTTTTCTGCTTCTTTGATGGTGGAGAAGAGGTTAAGAAGGTAGGCAATTTGATGGTGTCCCAATCAATTGGTTCCTCCTTAGGAATGATTGTTTCACCATGAATGTTCATGAAGGGGTCAGGCACAATGGGTTCAGGAATAGAAGGTAGTGGTTTGGATTTTGATTGGGTTTCTTTAGTCTTATCTACCATCTTTCTCTTTGTATTGGCCTTCTTTCTGTTCCCTTTCTGCCATTCCTCTCTTTCCTTACTTCTTTCTTCCATATCATTATCAACCATGTCCCCCATACCTTCATCTTCACTTTTGTCTTCAATTTCTTTCTTTTCTTCAGCTTGACTTGACTTTAGCTATTTTTCAAGCTTTGCTTGTGCTCTTTTGTCAGCCTTTAGCTTTTTGGCTTCTTCCTTCAACCTTCTGGTTTCTTCCCTCTTGGCTATTGAGAATTTGGGATGTCCTTGCATCACACATATGCTCTTTCCCTTTCTGAAGATAATAGCCATGTTCCTCCTTACAGCCATATCCATGGTCTCTTTGTGCTTTATGATACTTCCACCCAAAACCTTGTCTTCATCAGGTTTTGGAGGAGGAAAATCCACTTCTTTCATCTGAGCAAGGCTTAGAGGATTCTTTGTAGAGTCCTTATTGGATCTGTTGTTGGGCTTGAGAACCATAGGTTTCAGATTCTTGGAAGAAGTCTCTCCAACCTTATTCCTCCTTACTGGCTTGAGCTCCATAATAATTGGTTGCACCTTTGTGCTATGCTTCACAGATTGTGATTTAGAAGTTGTAGAACCAAAAATTTGTTGCATCTTTTCATCAATTTTCCTCCTTTTCTCTTTGACTTGCAATTAAGCTGCTGCTATCTGGATTAGATCAATTCCATCAAGCTTTCCTTTGATTTGAATAGTTGGAGAAGTGGTGATGGCAGGAACTAGCACTTGAGATATTTGAACTGTTGTTGATGGCTCTCCTTCCCCTTCCCCTTTATTCTCCCCCTTTTTATTATCATCAAGGGTAGGGGTCAAGCCTTGTGCTTTTGCCAGCTGCATTAGTAGATTTGTCTGAGTTTGTTGATTCTGAAGAATGGTGACCATAGAGTCTTCAATGATCTGAACTCTGTTTTCCAACCTGGGCAGCCTCTTGTCAGCATCAGATGCTTTCCTCAGTCTCCCCAACAAATCTTGCATAGTATCATAAGGCATGACTGAATCCAACTTCTCAGCATTGTAGGATTTCAGATCAGCAATGTCCTGCTTGAGTTCATCCACACTTAGATTCTGTTTGAAGTGCTGCAACTGCAAGAGATGCAGAGAGTCCAGATGAGCTTGAAGAATTGCCTTGGTACCAGCATCTGTAGTCTCCTGAAGGGCCTTCTGAATAGTCATTACTTGCCTGACCAAAGTGACACCAAACTCTCCTGGTGTAGATGCCTTTGCCCATGCCCAATCAGGGAGATCTGGAACAGAACTTGGGCCTGCTTCTCCCCCTAAGTTCATGCTCTCATCCAAAGAATCAGAGTCATTATCATTAGAATTTACTCCAAATTCTTCAGATGGCTCACCAGCTTGAGAAGGCAGCCTGTTAACAGCAGCTTTGTCTCTGAGAAGAGATTCTGAAGTGTGTACAATGTTTAAAGTCTGTTCTGCCTCCACATTGCCCTGAGCAGCCAATAATTGATAGGCTGGAACAGGGTGAGTAAAAGTGTCAGCATCCAAGGAAATGTTATCAATTACAGCTTTGTAATGTTGCTGAAATTGTCTTTCCTTTTCTGCATCATCCACTATCATTGACTCACTAGCAATGGCTAGATCCACCCTTATAGCTTCTGTACCTGCCTTTCTCTCATTTTCTCTATTTTCTTGCATCAGGGGCTCCCCCTGGCTCACACACACCCTCACACCCTCACCCTCACCTTCTAAGGTGGCACTCCTCTCACTTACTTTTGCCATGTTGGAAGAAATAGCATGCATATGAAGACTCTCAACCTCTCCTTTTGCCTGGGAGCAACCCAGCCTCTCACTCAAGATATCACTCCCTTCCCTCAAACCTAAAAGTGATTGTACAGTAACCATGTCTTCTACAGTTGGAGTTGTTTCTGTTATATGTGTGAAGACCATCAACGGATAGGGAGTATCCGTTGAAGTGGAAACTGATGGTATCAACGGATAACTGCTGTTAAGCTTATCCGTCGAAGAACAACCACTTGTCAACGGATGAGAGATATCCGTTGAAGAAGGAAAAGATGTAGATATAGAAAGTGACATAATTGTTGAATCTGTGTGAATTGATTTTAAGTGAGGTGACACAGATTCTTCAACCATATCTGAAAGAATTGGCTGATGATCCAACAAATCATCTAAAAGATGATGATCATCAGGTTTTGAGTAAGGCTCCTCCCTGAGTTTTAAGGAGGGAGAATCAGGAATTGATATGAATATCATATCCACATCCAGAGAGGGTGATGGAGAGTTTGATGATTGATATGTTTCTATTATGAGAGAATGGGGCTGTGACTCCACATTTGCTGGAATCACATCAAGCTGAATTTGAGAAGGCAAAGATACAGGTGGATGTATCTGTGCTGTGTGTGCCCCTTGTGTGGAAACTAGGATCTTGGCCTTCTTCTTCCTTGAAAAGGCTTTGATTGGTGAATGTGTGGCTTCAGTGTCCCTCCCTCTTTTGTTCTGTGTCCCTGGTTGGGGACTATTTTCAATAGTTGCACCCTTTTGGGAGGATGCAACTAGGAATGTGTTTGACACCTTTTGAACCACCACAGTCTTTTGAGAGACTGTGGTTTGGCTGGCTGGGGTACCACTCACCTCTCCCACCTTATCCTGGGGGGTTTCTTGATGTTCACCCCTCCCCTCACCACTCACACCCTGTTCACTCCCTTCAGGGTTTATGGTAGTTATTACAACTGTTGTCTTTTGAGAGACAACATAGGTGGTTTTCTTTGACTTGTGTTTTGAAATTTTAGTTTTGGTGGCTTTGGTAGGAACCTGTTTGGACAAAGACACAGATTCCATTGCCACACTGAAAGACAAAGAAACAATGGGGTTGGAAACAGTAGGAGTTATAGAAGTGTTTACCTCACTTACCTGTGGTGCATTCATGATTGGCAAATATACCAATGGCACCTGGCTGTTGAGGTTCATTCTCACAAGGTCTGCAAGGACCCTTTTCTCTTGTGCCCAGCATTTGAGTTTATTGTTCTCATTTGATATAATCAATCCTTCAGCAACATGGTTATCCAATAACATAAAGAATCTAGCATAGTAGATGTTATGTGGTCTATTAGCTTTGTTACCTAATCTGGAACCTAATTCTAGCATGACACAGTTGCTAAAATTAAAGTACCTATCAGAAACTAGCATATAGAGCATATTGACAAGAGATGAAGTTATGACATTTAAATTGCTAATCTTCCTAGAGAAAACTGTAATAAAGGCATCTCCAAGAAAACTCCATTCTTTCCTAAGGCCCTTCCTTCTAATACTACCTAAACTAGCAGAATCAAAAGCATAGCCTATGGAATCTAGCATAGCAGATACATCTTTATCAGTGTGTGATGTCATGGCATTGTTCTCAGGCAACTTAAAGCAAGACCGTATATCATCACAATTAATGCAATAATCCTTACCTTTGAGAGAGAAGGCAATAGTCATATCTATAGAGTTGAACTCTGTAGTTGTCCAAATCTCCTCAATCACCTCACAGTAGATGGTTGGGGCTTCCAGCATTGCATAGCTTAGTTTGCAGTTTTTGATGAAGTCCATCATCTTCTGATAATCAGAATGGGCTTCATTCTTTTCAACCAAGGCTACGAAATTATTCTTTTCATAAACAAATCCAGATTGAGACATAATTTTAACTACTGGTGCCATTGTTGTGAGTAGAGGTTGCAGAGAAAAACTTGAGAATTTTGGGAGAGAAGGAGAATAAAAATTACAAGAAAGCGTAAAGTGAAAATTAGAATTCAATGGGCTTTTATACTTTCTTGAATTAAAATATAAATAAAATGATTAAATGATACTTTTAAGTAAATTACAGTCGTTTAAGAATAACGAAAACTGTAGAAATTCTGAAAACTGCCTTTAATACAAATACATACAACAGTGTATATCTGTATCAACGGTTGAGGAAAAGAATCAACGGTTGTGACTCACTTAAAGTAACTGATGTGACACTTCAACGGATAAGGTAAATAGTTATCCGTTGATGATCAACACTATTTTATCCGTTGAGGGATAAAATTACCAGAAATGTATTTGTCTTTCAACGGATAATGAACATCCGTTGATAGAACAATTTTGGCTTTCAACGGATAGGGAATATCCATTGATAGGATAAGTCTTACTTAAAGCCAACTTTGTTCTTGCAGCAAATTCATTTCAGGCTTCAAGGCAGATTATATAGAGGACATAAATTATGAATAATTAAGCATACCTAGCTCACTTACTAATCTTGTGAATGTTGATTCATCAAGTGGCTTGGTAAATATGTCTGCAATCTGCTTTTCACTTGGAACAAAATGAAGTTCCACTGTACCTTTCATCACATGTTCCCTAATGAAGTGGTACTTGATATCAATGTGCTTGGTTCTTGAGTGCTGCACTGGATTTTCAGTAATGGCAATGGCACTTGTGTTGTCACAGAATATAGGAATTTTGTCAACAGTTAGTCCAAAGTCAAATAGTTGATTCCTCATCCATAGTATCTGTGCACAGCAACTACCAGCAGCAATGTACTCAGCTTCAGCTGTTGATGTAGAAACAGAATTTTGCTTCTTGATGAACCATGACACAAGCTTGTTCCCTAGAAATTGACAGGTGCCAGCTGTGCTTCTCCTGTCTATTTTGTAGCCTGCATAATCTGCATCTGAGTAGCCAATTAGATCAAAACCAGACTCTCTAGGGTACTAAATTCCTAGATTTGGAGTCCCTTTGAGATATCTGAAGATTCTTTTAATAGCCACTAAGTGAGATTCTTTAGGGTCAGCTTGAAATCTAGCACAAAGACATGTAGAGAACATTATATCAGGTCTACTAGCAGTTAAATATAAAAGTGAGCCAACCATGCCTCTATAACTTGAAATGTCCACAGACTTTTTAGCCTTGTTTAATTCAAGCTTGGTGGCAGTGGCCATGGGAGTTTTTGCAGATGAACAGTCAATTAAGTCAAACTTCTTTAAAAGATCATAAATATATTTAGTTTGACTAATGAAAATTCCACCACTAACTTGTTTAACTTGTAAACCAAGAAAATAAGTTAGCTCTCCCATCATGCTCATTTCATATTTACTTTGCATTAACTTAACAAACTTTTTACAAAGCTTATCATCTGTAGATCCAAATATAATATCATCTACATAAATTTGAACAAGTATTGTAGAGCCATTAACATTTCTAAAGAAAAGAGTTTTGTCAACAGTACCTCTTGTGAAGTGATTATCTAGAATAAATTTTGACAAAGTCTCATACCAGGCTCTAGGTGCTTGCTTTAGTCCATAGAGTGCTTTCAACAGATAATACACATAGTCTGGAAAGTTTGGGTCTTCAAATCCTGGAGGTTGGCTTACATAAACTTCTTCCTCCAGTTCCCCATTTAGAAATGCACTCTTGACATCCATTTGATAGACTTTGAAATTGGCATGGGCTGCATAGGCTAGAAAGATTCTGATGGCTTCAATTCTGGCAACTGGAGCAAATTTTTCATCAAAATCTATTCCCTCTTGTTGAGAATAGCCTTTATCAACCAATTTGGCTTTATTCCTTATGACAATGCCATTTTCATCCATCTTGTTTCTGAATACCCATTTTGTGTCAATAGAACTCTTGTTCTTTGGCTTGGGTACCAGCTTCCATACTTTGTTCCTCTCAAATTGGTTTAGCTCCTCTTGCATTGCTAAAATCCAATCTGGATCCAATAGAGCTTCTTCTACTCTCTTAGGTTCCTCCTGTGATAGAAAGCTACTATACAGACATTCATCTTGAGTAGCCCTTCTAGTTTGCACTTTACTTGTAGCATCACCAATAATCAGTTCAAAAGGGTGATTCTTGGTCCATTTCCTTTGAGGTGGTAGATTAGCTCTAGATGAGGTTGCCTCAGTATTGTCATATGTGAGATAGAATGTTGATTGGTTGACACTCCCCCTGAGTTTCTGATCCTTTGGAAGGAGTTGGGAGCTTTATCAACTGATGAAGTGACTTGATTATCCGTTGGCAGACTATGATCAACGGATGCTTCATTATGAACTTCAACGGATGATGCACTTTGTCTTTCAACGGATGCTGCATTGCTTCTTTCAACGGAAGCTGAATTATGACTTTCAACGGATGCAGTATTCTGTGCATTATCCAAAGGCAGATTTTGAATTCTTCTTGAGATGCCTTCTTCATCATTCTCATCTTCACTATCATCACAATATATCTCAATATTGTCAAATTTGAGTCCTTCATGATGTGCCTCATCTGTTAGTCCATCAATCTTTTTATCATCAAACACAACATGCACAGATTCCATGACAATGTTGGTTCTTAGATTGTAGACCCTATATGATTTTCCAGAAGAGTAACCAACAAATATTCCTTCATCAGCCTTTGCATCAAACTTCCCTTTGTGATCAGATTGATTCCTTAAGATGTAACATTTACAACCAAAGACATGCAGAAAGTTTAAAATTGGTTTTCTTCTCTTGAATAATTGATAGGGAGTCATGCCTTTTGCTTGATTGATTAGAGAAATATTCTGAGTATAACATGCACAGTTAACAGCCTCAGCCCAAAATTAAGTTGGGAGTTTTGACTCTTCAAGCATTGTCCTTGCAGCTTCAATTAGTGATCTGTTCTTCCTTTCCACCACACCATTTTGTTGTGGGGTCCTTGGAGCTGAGAACTCATGCATGATCCCATTTTCTTCACAGAACAACTTCATGGTTGAATTCTTGAACTCAGTTCCATTGTCACTCCTAATATTCCTTACATTAAAATCAGGGTGATTGTTGACTTGCTTGATATGATTGATAATGATTTCACTAGCTTCATCCTTTGATCCAATAAAATAGACCCATGAAAACTTTGAGAAATCATCTACAATCACTAGGCAATATCGTTTCCTTGAAATTGACAATACATTGACTGGTCCAAAAAGATCCATGTGTAGCAGTTGTAATGGTTCATCAATTGCCGATTCAAGCTTCTTACTGAGTGATACTTTCTTTTGCTTTCCTTTCTGACAAGCATCATACAGTCCATCCCTTGTGAATTCTACTAGAGGCATTCCTCTAACTAAGTCCTTTTTGACTAGATCATTCATTGTCTTGAAATTCAAATGGGACAGCTTCTTGTGCCATAGCCAACTTTCAACTGAGCTTGCTTTGCTGAGAAGACAAGTAATGGATTCTACATCTGTAGAGTTGAAGTCAGCTAAGTACACATTCCCTTTTCTAACTCCAGTTAGAACCACTTTATTGTCCTTCTTACTTGTGACAATACAGGCTTCAGAATTGAAGGAAACAGTATTCCCTCTGTCACATAGTTGACTGATGCTCAATAAATTGTGTTTGAGACCATCAACCAATGCAACTTCATCAATGATGACATTTTCTTTTGAAATCAAGCCATATCCCATAGTGAATCCCTTGCTGTCATCTCCAAAGGTTATGCTAGGGCCAGCTCTCTCCTTAAACTCTGTGAGCAGGGTGAAATCTCCTGTCATGTGTCTTGAACAGCCACTGTCCAAGTACCATAGATTCCTTCTTTTTCCCTGCACACAACAAAATCAATCAAGTTGATTTTGGTACCCAAGTTTCCTTGGGTCCAGCCTTGTTAGTCTTTTTCCTAGACTTCATTCCTCCTGCATCTTTTGACTTAGGTAACTTTGGGTCAACCTTGATCTCAGATGTGGTTGGTTGAAGTGTAGGGTTAGTCACAGAATCATTTAGCACATTTGATTGAATTTGATAAGGCATAGATTGTGCAAACATGTTATTCCACATAGGCATATTGTATGGCATGTGAGGCATACTAAATACAGTAAAATAAGGATTATTAATATATGGCGCATGTTTGCAAAATGTGCATGAGGATTCTGGTGAGACATAACAGGCATAGCATGCAGAGGTGACATAGACATGTTAGACATGGAGGGATTTGAAGGCATGGGAGCATGTTTAACAGATTTGCAATTATCAGATAGGTGATTAACACTTTTACAATGTACACAACTTTTTCTAGGAGCATACCTATCAGGTGTGTAATTGTTATGTTTATTAATCCCTACCTTCCCATTTCTTTTAGATTTTCTTTTAGTTTCCTTCTTATCCTCAACCAACTTAAGCCTATTTTTCAGCTGATCTAAAGTCATGTGTCCTATATTCACCTTACTGGCATCTTTGGATGTACTGGCTCCTTCTTTGACAAAGTTCTTGAAAGTTGAATCATCCTTCTTATTGAGATTTTTATTTTTAAAATTACTTGCCTGTTTTAATTGATGAGCCTTCAACGGATGCTCCTTTTCTTCCTTCAACGGATAACTTTCATCATCCGTTGATTCCACATCCGTTGATAATCCATCAATTAATTCTAACTCCTTTTTGTTTTTCTTCCAGGCATCCTCACAGAATGATTCAATTCCCTGAACCTTGGCAATCTGAACACTGACATCCCTAGATGTTTTCCAGGCCTTGATTACCTCTTGCTCACTTTCTAGCTATTTAGAAAGAATTTCTACTTTCTTAACAGCTTCTTCTAGTTCACTCTCAACAATCAAGCATTTAAGTTTTATCTTTTCAAGCTCAATTACCTGATCCTCTAACACAGCATTCCTATCACTTTAAAACACATTATTCTCTTCGATCCTAGTGTTTTCTTTAGCTAGTGATTTAAGGGAAACACGCAAATGATATGATTCATTGGACATATCATGTATGGCTTCATTGCATTCATGTTTAGAAAGCTGAGAGAGATCAGTAGTAATTACCTGGTTGCTTGATGAACTAGTTTCATTTTCATAAGAGTTAGCCATCAGGGCTAGGTTGACATATTCCATATCATCATCTTCATCGACTCCATCTGCTGCCCAATCATCTTGAGTGAGAAAAGCTCTTTCCTTTTGTTTGAGCAAATCAAAGTACTTCTTTTTGTAATCAACTTGCTCAAATTTCTTCTTATCAGAGGTTGGCTTCCTACACTCACTTGCAAAGTGTCCACTAATGCCACATTTATAACATTTGAACTTGGATTTGTCCACCATGTTTTTGTTTGGCTTAGTGAATTTTGTATTTTTCCTGAACTTCATCTTTGCAAACCTCCTGGACAAAAAAGTCAGATGTTCATCAACATCATCAGAGTCATCCTGACTGGAATTGTTTTCATCCTCAGCTACCTGCTCCTTACCCTTGCTTGATTCTGATTTGCTTGTGCCAATTTTGAGACTTGGCATTGTCTTTTCCTCATTCCTGGCTTCAACCTTCTCACTGTCAGCTACAAGTGCAACTGATCCTCCTTTTCTCTTCCCTTTTTCCAACAGCTCATCTTGCTCCATCTCAAGTTCATATGTCTTCAAAATTCCATATAATCTTTCAAGTGTGAAGTCCTTATAATCTTGAGAATTTCTTAGAGAAACAGTCATAGGCTTCCATTCCTTTGGTAGAGACCTTAGAAATTTTAAATTAGAGTCCTTGACTTGGTACACTCTCCCATACATCTTCAATCCATTCAACAGTTTCTGAAATCTGTTGAAGGTATCATTCAATGATTCTCCTTCTTCAAAGTGAAAATATTCATACTGTTGAATGAGAAGCTGCATTTTGTTTTCTCTAACTTGCTCAGTGCCTTCACAGATAAGCTGCACAGTATCCCAAATTTCCTTAGCAGTTTGGCTGTTAATGACATTGTCAAACATATCTTGATCCAGGCCATTAAACAGAATGTTCATGGCTTTCTTGTCCTTGTGAGCCTCTTCAATATCTTCAACAGTCCATTCTGCTTTTGGCTTGGGAATAGACTGTCCAACAGCAACTGTTGCAGTAGCAGCTGTGGCCACCTTGTGAGGGATGTGAGGACCATTTTCAATGCAGTTGATGTAGCTTTCATCTTGAGAGAGAAGATGTAAATGCATCTTCACCTTCCAGTGATGATAGTTATCTCTTTCCAAGATTGGAATCTTTACACCAATATCCTTCTTACTCATGATGTTAGTAGAATAGATCTTTAAACTCTTTGTAAGTTAAGAGCTCGCTCTGATACCAATTATTATTCCCAGTGGACTAACAATGAGATTTACAGAAGGGGGGTTGAATGTAAATCTCAAAACTTTTTCAAGTTTTGAGCAGTTTCTAAGGCTAAGTGTTTTTGAGAACAAGTGTGTGTGAATTGCTTGAAGCCAATGCAGACAGATATATATTCAAACACAAATGTAAAGAACACAAAGATCTTAAAAACTTTTCTGGTGGATTTGTTGTTCCACCAGAGATGTGTTATTGTAGAAAATCTGTGATTCAAAGAATTAAATCAAAGCTGCTTCCTAGTACAAACTAGATGATTTTCTCTCTGGATATTTCTAAACAGCTCAGGAAAATTCTATTCTAATTACTAGCTGCTACTTGGTTTATATATCACCAAGTTTACAAGTGAAGACAAAACTGTAAAATATAATTAAAAAGGCTCTTCACATGTTTCTTCTTCATTTCTCTATCAAATGCAATTTAGGCTTGGCTGTTGATCTTTGAATACTTCCTTGTTTGCATCAGAATGGAAATGCTGCATTTTCTTGATTCCTCCTAGAGGCTTCCACATTCCAGTTTATCTCTGTCAACCCATGTGCCTCTGTCAGCTTATGAATTGTCACTATCAACTGCTAATGAACTAAGCATCCGTTGAAGCTTTCATCCGTTGATGCCTCATCCGTTGAGGCTTTATCCGTTGAAGCTTTATCTGTTAATGCATTATCAGTTGAAGTCTTTATCCGTTGAAGCACTTATCCGTTGATGGATATTATCAGTTGAAACATTAGAGACATCCGTTGAAGCTTTATTTCTTATCCGTTGAAGGTCTCCAATATCAGTTGATACTTCTTCACTTATACAAAATTACAAGGCATGAAATATTTACAATTAGCCCTCCTATTTGCATATCCACTAGTAGTCAACATGACTGATACTTTCCTACAACATCTAAGAATTACAACTTGAATCCAGAGAATGAAATGTGCTACAATACTAAACTTATTGCTAAGTAAAGCTACTCCTTCAACGGATAGCCAAGATGGTCTTATCCGTTGAGGCTACAAACACTAGATTTCTACTTAAGTGTTTTGTTTAACTTATCATCAAACTAATACACATATTCCTAACAATCTCCCCTTATTTATGTCTACTAGAACTGTAGGCATAAATTTGGGTTTAGCTTGATGATAACAAAACACTTGACAAATATATTAACTGTAATAAAGCAGAAATTCAAAAGTGCTGCAAAAATGTGTATGCTGAGATGGAATTGAAGAATTACATTGTTTCCAAGGGTGCTCCTTTAGCCTGAGCAGATTAATTTCTTTTCCTTTGATCCCTTATTTTCTTTCCTAGCCTCCTGTCATTCTCCTCTATTTGAAGTTGAAGTTGTCTGTAGAACTCAGCTTCATCTTCTTCAATGATGTCCAACTTAGATTGCATATCCTTGAGAGTTTCATTACTGGCAATCTTGAGCTGATCTTCAAGTCTGAAAAATCTTCTGACTCCTTTGTTGTCTCTGAACTCCATCAACCAATGAGGTGATTTGTGAACTGTTATTCCTCTTTCTTGAATTAGTAATGTTCTATGCAAGGCATTGGGCTCCCACCAAGTTTTCTTTATGTTGGCAATCTTGTTGAGAATCTCAGTCTTGGCAGTCCTGGTAAAGCCAGAATCCCTTTGTATGGCTGAGTAGACTTTAACCAAGGTAGAGTAGCCTTCATTCAGAATCCTGTAAAGAGGCCAAGTTCTTTCCCCACTTCCTTTGTATTTGAACACTAGTCTTTCTGGTAGCTGTCTGTAGGCAGCAATTCCCCTTACTTCCTCCAGCTCATCCAGATAGAGTTCAATGTCTGAAAATTCTTTTATGTCACAAATGTGAACATAGTCATCCTTAGAGGCTTGAGGCTTAGGCTTAGGCTTCTGAGTAAATTTGATTGAGGTTTTAGAGGGTATTGATTTGATTCTTCTTTTCTGCTTCTTTGATGGTGGAGAAGAGGTTAAGAAGGTAGGCAATTTGATGGTGTCCCAATCAATTGGTTCCTCCTTAGGAATGATTATTTCACCATGATTGTTCATGAAGGGGTCAGGCACAATGGGTTCAGGAATAGAAGGTAGTGGTTTGGATTTTGATTGGGTTTCTTCAGTCTTATCTACCATCTTTCTCTTTGCATTGGCCTTCTTTCTGTTCCCTTTCTGCCATTCCTCTCTTTTCTTACTTCTTTCTTCCATATCATTATCAACCATGTCCTCCATACCTTCATCTTCACTTTTGTCTTCAATTTCTTTCTTTTCTTCAGCTTGACTTGACTTTAGCTATTTTTCAAGCTTTGCTTGTGCTCTTTTGTCAGCCTTTAGCTTTTTGGCTTCTTCCTTCAACCTTCTGGTTTCTTCCCTCTTGGCTATTGAGAATTTGGGATGTCCTTGCATCACATATATGCTCTTTCCCTTTCTGAAGATAATAGCCATGTTCCTCCTTACAGCCATATCCATGGTCTCTTTGTGCTTTATGATACTTCCACCCAAAACCTTGTCTTCATCAGGTTTTGGAGGAGGAAAATCCACTTCTTTCATCTGAGCAAGGCTTAGAGGATTCCTTGTAGAGTCCTTATTGGATCTGTTGTTGGGCTTGAGAACCATAGGTTTCAGATTCTTGGAAGAAGTCTCTCCAACCTTATTCCTCCTTACTGGCTTGAGCTCCATAATAATTGGTTCCACCTTTGTGCTATGCTTCACAGATTGTGATTTAGAAGTTGTAGAACCAAAAATTTGTTGCATCTTTTCATCAATTTTCCTCCTTTGCTCTTTGACTTGCAATTCAGCTGCTGCTATCTGGATTAGATCAATTCCATCAAGCTTTCCTTTGATTTGAATAGTTGGAGAAGTGGTGATGGCAGGAACTAGCACTTGAGATATTTAAGCTGCGGCTCTTTCTTTTAACACTAATACAAGCAGGTGTTTTTTTCCTCTGTAATTAGTACATAAACTAACATGCATACACACCCATATATATAGTGTACAATTTTGTTATCGTCATCCCTTACCTAAACACGCTAGATAGCCACCTTTTATTTAGGACCTTATAATAATACACAAGACCCGCTAGCTGTTGTTTTCCTTTTTTTATGTGCAGTCTACCTTATTTGTAGAGTTCAAATATGACTGCTCCATGAGTTTGTAGATAGCTGCTGTATGTCACCATTATAGAGTGCCACGTTCATTTTTCTACACGTATTTGACTCCCTGGATAATAAAAGTAGTTTGACAAACTTAATATAGCACACCATTTTTCTTGGAATTGCAAGACTGTGTAGATTTATCTTTCCCAGAGAGTTTGAAATTCTAACACTCCCCCTCAAACTCGACTTTCCATACCGAGCTTAATTTTCATTTTCTGAAATACATCCGGCTTCAAAGGCTTTGTAAATATATCTGCCAAATTTTCTTCGGTCTTGCAGTGCACCAGTTCCACAATTTTCTCGTTCACCTGTTCTCTAATGAAGTGATATTTGATATTTATGTGCTTGCTCCGACTGTGAGATACTGGATTTTTCGCGAGAGAAATAGCGGATTTGTTATCCACAAAAATTGTAACTGGATCTTCATTGACAAGATTTAACTCGCCTAATATGTAGTTTAGCCACATAGCCTGACATGCACACGCTGCTGCTGCAATGTATTCATCCTCACATGTAGAGAGAGCAACTGTCTGTTGCTTCTTCGATGACCACGAAAATATCGCCGCACCGATGTGAAAAGCATATCCCGAAGTGCTTTTCCCGTCATCCAAATCACCACCATAATCACTGTCTGAGTAGCCAACTAATTTCGAATCTTGTGAATGTGCATAAAATAATCCATGATTAAGTGTACCTTTTATGTACCTCAAAATTCTTTTAGCCGCCATGAAATGATCCTGCTTCGGTTTCTCCATGTACCTACTAACCAATCCAACTGCATACATAATATCTGGACGAGTAAAAGTTAGGTACCTCAGACTTCCAACCAAACTTTTGAACAACGTCGGATTTACCGACTCCCTCGTTGAATCAACTCTGAGCTTTATGCTCGGTTCTGCCGAAGTGCTTATTGGCTTGCATTCCTCCATTCTGAACTTCTTTAAAATTTGCTCCGCATATTTTTTTTGAGACATAAAAATCCCGTCTTTCTTTTGCTTCACCTCGACTCCAAGAAAGTATGACATTTGACCAATATCTGTCATCTCAAATTCGTTAGTCATAACTTTCTTAAAATCATCAAACATACCAGGGTTGTTTCCTGTAAAGATCATGTCATCCACGTACAAGCACACGATCATAATATCTCCCCCTGAATTTGTCTTTGTATAGAGGGCATGCTCGTATGGACTCTTCACGAAACCATATTTCTGAAAATATTTACCAACCCTTGTATTCCATGCTCGCGGAGCTTGCTTCAACCCATATAAGGCTTTCTTCAGTCTGTAGACTTTGTTTTCCCGGCCTTTCTGAACATATCCGGGAGGCTGCTCAATGTAGATTTCTTCTTCAAGATAACCGTTGAGAAATGCTGACTTGACATCCATCTAAAATATCTTCCACTGGTTCTGAGCTGCAATTGCTGTCAGAAGCTGTATACTATCAACTCTTGCAACTGGAGCAAATACCTCATCATAGTCAATCCCGTATCTTTGTTTGTAGCCTTTAGCTACTAGCCTTGCCTTGTACTTTTCCACTTCTCCTTCTTGATTCGTCTTGGTCTTATAGACCCACCTGACGCCAATTGCTTTATGTCCTTCTGGAAGATCTGTGAGCTCCCAAGTGTCATTCTTCTTGATAGCACCAATCTCTTCATCCATGGCTTTGTTCCATTTGCTTTCTTCAGAAGCCTCTTCAAATGTAACTGGATCACATTCAACCATTAAGCAAAATAATGAATAATTGAAGGATGTTTGTACCGGACTTGTAGCTTCATAGATATTATCCAGACTCCGTATCTTTCGTGGTACTCCCTCTGAACTGCTACTTCCTCCCATGGATGGTGTCGATCCAGGAGTTTGTTGATTTGGACTTGGTGGAGGAGTTTGATCATCATCTCCGTCATCTTCAATTTTCTGGTTATCACTTTCATCGTCATCACCATTGAAAAATAAACCAACAACTTTTCTTTCATCCTCGCTCCATTTCCAGTAATCAGATTCATCAAACTCAACATCTCGAGAAATGATTAAATTCTTCGTTAGGGGATTATAGAGTCTGTATGTTTTGCTTCTTTTGTCATATCCGGTAAAAATGCATTTCTCGCCTTTATCATCCAGCTTCTTCCTTTTCTGATCGGGAATATGGGCATAAGCAATACACTCGAAAATTCTGAGATGTCCAACTGATGGTTTGCTCCCGCTCCATGCTTCATTTGGAGTTTTGTTTCTGACACTTTTTGTTGGATAACGATTCAACAAATAAACTGCACAAAGAATGGCTTCCGCCCAGAAAGTTCTTGGCAAGTGCTTTGCTTTCACCATGCTTCTTGCCATGTCAAGAATAGTGCGATTCTTCCTTTCTGCAACGCCATTTTGTTGAGGAGTATATGCCGTTGTCAATTGATGATTTATACCATGTGCTCGACAGAAACTCCTGAACAAATTTGAAGTATACTCGCCTCCTCTGTCTGATCGGAGTGTCTTCAAATAATGTCCACTTTGTTTTTCCGCCAGTGCTTTGAATTCCTTGAATTTATCAAGAGCCTCCGATTTTTCTTTGATGATATACACCCAACTTTTCCTGCTAAAATCATCAATAAATGTTAGGTAATACCTATTACCTCCAAGGGATGAGATATCAAATGGACCAGCTATATCTGTGTGAACTATCTCCAATGGCCTCCTGGCTCTCCATGATTTTCCAACAGGAAAACTTTGTCTTTGTTGTTTCCCCTTGACACATGCTTCACACAAATTTTCTGGTTCATTGATTTCTGGCAAGCCGTCCACCATCTTTGTCTTTGGCAATAATTTCAATCCAGAAAATCCAAGATGGCCAAATCTTAAATGCCATAACCACGAGTCATTTTTAATGACTGATTTCAAGCACTTCTGCACTTTCGTCTGCATATCAAGTGTGAACAGACGATTCTTTGACATCTCCACATCTGCAATTAATTCTCGAACCTGATTTCTGATGATGAGAGAATTATCCTGCATCTTAATATTATACCCTTTCTCCACAAGTTGGCCAAGACTGATGATATTATTTTTCAAAGCAGGTATATAATAAACATCATTTATATACCTTTTCTCATCATTCTTTGACACAATCGTAATTGTACCTTTTCCTTTGACCGGAATTTTTGACGAGTCACCAAAAGTAACTTCTCCACTGATGGTCTCGTCTATCTCCGTAAATAAATCTTTATGACCAGTCATGTGATTGCTGGCCCCTGAGTCAAGATACCAAACATTCTTCTTGCTCTCCTCGTCTCCTTTATAAGTGAGGAACATAGCAGTGCCAACGTCTTTATCTTCTTTTGCTGCAGCAAAATGACTCCTTTCTTCCACCTTTGGTGTTCTACACTCATAACTGAAATGGCCATATTTTTTACAGTTATAGCACTGATATTGAGACTTATCACCTCGTTGTTGATATCCGCCTCGTCCTCGGCCTCTGAAATTTTGACCACGACCAGATGGCTGATACCTTTCAAAATTCTGGCCTCTATTGAAGGACTGCCTTCCTCGTCCTCGTCCACCTCGGTAGCCACCTTTAAAGCCACCTCTGCCACGCACAGAACTGCTACTGCCAGAACTGTCACCAATGGACACCTTACTTTGCAACGCCTTTTCCAAATGGCTTACATCATCATACTGGTTCATTCGCTACTCATGCGCTTGAAGTGAACCAACCAGCTCATCAATGGAAATTGTGGACAAGTCCTTTGACTCCTCGATAGAAGTAACAACGTAATCAAATTTCCTTGTCAACGAATAGAGTAATTTTTCCATGACCCGAACATCATCGAGACTTTCCCCATTTCTTTTCATCTCATTTGTCATCGTTTTCAAACGCGTAACAAATTCACCAATATTTTCGGAACTCTTCATCTTCAAATTTTCGAACTCCCCACGTAGCACTTGGAGCCGAACCTTTTTGACTTTCTCGACACCCTGGAATGATTTCTGCAGAATCTCCCACGCGTCTTTCGCCATTTTTGCATTTGAAATTTTTTCAAAGTTTGATTCGTCAACTCCTTGAATAATTGTATATAACGCCTTTTTATCTTTTTTCCGGGTCTCTTTCAAAATTATCTTCTCAGCATTTGACAGGGCTGCTTCAGCGGCTGCATCTGTGGGCTCGTCATACCCGCTTTCGACAATATCCCAATTATCGTAGGAACCGAGTAATACCTTCATTTGAATACTCCAGTTCCCGTAATTTGTACTCGTCAATTTTGGAATATTTGGTTGCACCATCGTCGCCATTTTTCACGAACGGAACCTTAGCTCTGATGCCACTTGTTGGAAACGTGGATGGGTTCCTTTGTATTTCTACAACTCAAATATAGTGTATATGTGTGTAGTGTCTTGTACGGTAAAAGTGAGGACTGAATCAATATCAAAAGAAAACACACTTTATATTATATAAAGCTTCAACTATTATCTTACATATATCAAGGCTATACCCAGAGAGCTGCGGCTCTTTCTTTTAACACTAATACAAGCAGGTGTTTTTTCCTCTATAATTAGTACATAAACTAACATGCATACACACCCATATATATAGTGTACAATTTTGTTGTCGTCATCCCTTACCTAAACACGCTAGATAGCCACCTTTTATTTAGGACCTTATAATAATACACAAGACCCGCTAGCTGTTGTTTTCCTTTTTTATGTGCAGTCTACCTTATTTGTAGAGTTCAAATATGACTGCTCCATGAGTTTGTAGATAGCTGCTGTATGTCACCATTATAGAGTGCCACGTTCATTTTTCTACACGTATTTGACTCCCTGGATAATAAAAGTAGTTTGACAAACTTAATATAGCACACCATTTTTCTTGGAATTGCAAGACTGTGTAGATTTATCTTTCCCAGAGAGTTTGAAATTCTAACAACGTTTTTAGCAGGAAAGATCGAGAGTTATTATAATTTAAAGACAAAAATAAGAGTTCCTGCTAAAAGATACGTATAAACTAGTCAATTTGGGTTGGTATTGACATGGGTTTTGTGAATCTATTTCTATTATGTCGTACTAATAATTTTGTAGGGATATTATACAAATAAGGTAGACTGAGCCTGCCTTCTAAACCAATCTTTCTATTTTAAAAAACAATTGACCTACAAGATTTTTCCTTAGATTTTATCCGATGTTTATACAGATATTTTTTGGGTGTAAAAATAACAGGATCCTCAGGCATAGTGGAGAAAAAAAAAATTCTATTTTCTCTTCATCTTTATTCTGGTGGATCATTATCAACACAATATGCTTTTCATAATTTTGTTTCTATATTGAATGCTTAAAATTCATGCGAAATAAACTATTTTTCTTTCTAATTTCGGAATTTAGAACTTTTCCGTTTTCATATATGATTTTTTTTATCGGGACTCATATATCATTTCTAATTTTTATAAAAAGCAAGGTTACGTATCTTAAAAATCCATTTACTCGGTTGTAATTTTTAAGTTGGAGTAATTGATCGATTTTTTATATAATCATTTTGTAACATCCCGCACTTCCGGACTATTAATTCTAAATCGAAACTAAAATGAAATACAATTTATTGATCTAAAATTCAATTACAAAGTTAACTATTACAAAACGGAGCTAACGGAAGTCCAAATGTCAATCTACTCCAATTCTAAATTATCGAACTTCAATGCTATCCAACTTGAAATATTGGCGAAACCTGAAAAATTGTAAGAATGAGCTGCGAAGCCCAGCATGAAAGCAATTGATTCAACTAGCAGACCAAGTAACATGAACACATATAACAAAATACGATAATCTATACAATACAAAACAAACACTTTCGATACATATTTTTATTCTTATTCGATACATATGATACACATAGCATATAAACAACAATAATTCAAAACTCATAATTCATGCCACAACCACTACAACCCGGTGATAACGGTCCTAAATAATCTGAAAACTGTCACTACAATCCGGTGACTACGGTCCAAAATTTTTATATGATATTTTCACAAAACACGACACAAATCAAAAATCCAAAATTTTCATTGGCACACCACACACACACACACATATATATATCATAATACATATTGTTAGGTAATGAATTACACACAGAGGGGGTGAATGTGTTTTTGTGTTTTTATGATTTTCTTGAACTGTTTGTGGTTGTGAACAAAGTAAATCAATTGTTGTAGTGAAATGTGCTCATGCAGAAATTAAACATGCAATAATAGAGAACACAGATCTTTCAAAACTTACTTAATTTTATATTAAAATGAAGAATATTTTGCTACAAAATTTATAGGCTCTTTGTTGATAAAGAGTTTAGCTTCTTTTTTGAGTGAATACAAGAGTTCCTGATCTAAATTGTTACATCTTACAAATGACCAGTGTTAACTTTATAATTTAGTTAACTGTTGGTTTACACAGTGTGTAATAAGACATGCTATTAACTTTAGTAAACTGTCACTTGTCATTTCCATTTAGGAAAAGTATATCTTCCATTTCTGGCTTAGCATATCTTTGCATATTGTGTTAACTTTGATCTTTCTTTGTCAGTTAATCTTCATCCTTGATCTTGCACACTCTTAAAGCTGCTTTTTGTAGACTTGTCAATCCAGCTGGTTGGATTGTTTGTTGATTGTAAATCTTGGATATTGAACTGGTCTGTAATTTTGTACTTTGAGATTTTACCTCGAGATCTCTAGTTGGTCTATAGAGAACTTGACATCTCGATAAGTATATTGGCTTATCAAGATCTCTAATACTCCATTGTAAATTTGACTTGTAGAGGTCTCTGAGTTCTCTATAAGAGAATTTGGCTTGTCGAGATCTCTAGTCTTCATATCTTCACCTTGACTTATCGATATCTCTGAGTTCTCTAGTGGCTTATTGACTTATCGATAACTCAGAGTTCTCTAATCAAATTTGACTTGTCGATAACTCAGAGTTCTCTAGTGAATTTTGGCTTATCGATGTCTCTGAGTTCTCTAGTGGAATTTAACTTATTGATGACTCAAAGTTCTCTGAGTTCTCTAATAGCTTTCCTGACTTCTCGATAATTCATTTGGAGTTCTTAGTTCTTGAATGACTTGTCGATATCTCCAAGCTTCTTCATAATTCTTCCGAGGGGTGATCTTCTTGATCTTCTTCCAGATAGAATTCTTAGGCTTGATACTGTTTAAAGGAAAAAGACCCCAGTCTACTCTTTGACATTTTTACAGACTTTAATGTTACAAATACAAAATGCAAACTAAGATTACAATACAATTTACTTAGGTTGTCAATTTGACTTAGTCTTGTTAAAGTACAAGCATGTCTTACACATTCTTCAAGCTGCTTTGTGTAGACTTGTCAATCCAGCTGTTGGATTGTTTACTGATTGTTTATCTTGGATATTGAACTGATCTGCAACTTTGTACTTTGAGATTGTACCTCGAGATCTCCAGTTTAGGTCTATAGAACACTTGACATCTTGATAAGTATATTATCGTATCGAGATCTCTAGTACTCTTTATTTAGTTTGGCTGGTAGAGGTCTTCAGTTCTCCATAAGGGATTTTAGGTTTGTCGAGATCTCTAGTCTTCACATCTTCATTTTGACTTATCGATAACTCTTAGTTCTCTAGTGGCTTTTTGACTTGTTGACATCCCATAGTTCTCTAGTCAAATTTACCTTGTCCATATCCCAGATTCCTCTAGTGAATTTTAACTTGTCGATATCTCTGAGTTCTCTAGTGAATTTTGACTTATCGATATCTCTGAGTTCTCTAGTAGAACTTGACTTATCGATAACTCAGAGTTCTCTACTGAATGTAGACTTGTCGATAACTCTGAGTTCTCTAGTGAAGAAATGACTTATCGATATCTCCAATCTTCAGTTCTTCAATTTGGCTTGTCGATATCTTTCTGAGTTCTCTAGTAGCTTTCCTGATTTCTCAATAAGCCATTCTAGGGTTCTCGAATGACTTCTCTATAACATTTAATCTGTGACTTGTAGAGATCTTGACTTCGAGTATTTTTCTCCAAACAAATTTATTCAACTCCAAGCTTCTTCAAAATTCTTCTTAGCCATGATCTTCTTGATCTTCTTCCAGATAGAATCCTTAGGCTTGATACTATTTTAGGAAAAAGACTCCAGTCTGCTCCTTTGCATTTTTACAGACTTTAAGTGTTACAAGTACAAAATACAGACTAAGATAACAACACAACTTACTTAGGGTTGGCCCCAAGCTTAGCTGATTACCAAAAATAACAGTTCATCAATCTTCACTTTAGATCAGATGTCCATTTGGCTTGCTTCATACTTTGATCAGGGACACTAATGACATTTTTATCTCCAGTGATCTTTGACATCATCACTTATATATTACAATCTCCCCCAACTTGTTCAATATGGAATTATGCACAAGTTCTGATTGATGATGTCAAAATTCTAACTAAATACAGAGATCAAATTCCCCATATGGTCTTCTTTTGTGAGGCAACATCCATCCATCTATTTTTGCATATAGATATATTCTCCCCTTTTTTGACATTATCTCCAGGTAGAAAGATCCAGCTAGATGCACATTATTCAAGCTTTTGTCATTGTCCATTTAGAATACTATCTGCAGCTTCAAGCTTCAGTGATGTCTGAAGTGATGAGTTCATCAAGTAGAATATGAGTTTTACTTAGATCTGCAGAAGAAGTCTGTCAGTAAAAAAAGTCCTAAGCTCTCTATTCTTTTGAATAAGTAGTCTCACTACTTCTCACTGCACTAATATCATGACTTTTAAGAATCAGAGTTTCCGCACAAGGAATACTAAATCCATACACTCATCTACCTCTCCTTTTTCCAGGAAGGATCCTTCCTCTCTTGTTTTCTATTTTTCTCTCAATCTTTTCTCTCATCCTCACATGAAAGGCTCAATTATTGTTTGACTTGCAGAAATAAGAGGTGGCTGAGAAGAGTTGTCTGTGATCATATGATTAGGGGTAATCCATATAGGTATAATCATACTCATTTCATCAGAAGAGTGATTACCAGTTTGAGGTTGTGAGGTGGATGGTTCATTAAAAACACCTGTGACTAGGGTCACAGTTTAACTCACAGATTGCTTTATGGTTTTGACAGTGTGTTTTCCTCCACTTATAGTGGGAACCTCCAATTGAATTGGAGGGGATTTGACTGGGTTACTGTCATGTACACCAGCCTCAAACCCTTGTGTGTCTTGTAACACACTGGCACTTAAATGTGCTATACTTGCCTTTCTCCTGACGGTATCATAGGCAATTATACTTCTAGCTTCAACTGCTAAGGCAGCTTCTGCCAGAGTTAAGAGGGGAGTTGTTCCTTCTTGAGGAACCTCCAATTAAATTAGAGAGGATTTAGATAGCTCCCCCTCAGGAGTACTACCCTCAAACCTTTCAGTCTGTGAAGACTGTTTTGTACATGAAGGTGCATTAGTGATATTCATGGAATCTTCAGTGAAAACTAATGAATTCCCATATTTGTGGTGGTTTCTTTTCTCAAACAACAAAACAACTGAAGAACATTTTGAAGTTTGTGTCTTTTTGTAAAACAGGTTTCTTTTGAGAGTCACCTGAGTGGGATTGTGTTTGAGTTTGTGTTTGTGTTGCTGTGCCTGGGTGAACTGCAGTTTGGTTTTGAAATGTTTTAGCTGCAGTTTAGCACAAATACCCAGTTGATTGATTATCTGAATTTCCTGTTATTATCTGAATAGATTGTGTTGGACCTGTAATGCATTGAACATATGTAATTTTTTGGAGTTTAATTAGACATATGCATGGTAAGATACTTAGTTGCAAGCATTATTGCAGAAAAGATAATAATCAATTCAGATATAAACACATAACAATCATTACACAAACAAAAAAAATGATAAAGAAGAAGTAGATTTTTCATTAATAATGGAAACAGAGTACATTAAGATATAGATTTCAACAAGTAAATCCTAATCCTAACTACTCTAGTTTCTGCTTCTTCTTCTCGGCCTCTATCCTCCTTTCCCGGTGCTGGTAAGCTATGGACATGGAGTGTGCAAGAGAAATGATTCTCTCCTGCAACTCCAGAGCAGCAAGACGTTGCTGCTCAGCTACCATGACACGTCTCTCCTGCTCTAGAGAGACTTCTCCCTCAAAGAATAGGAAGTTTATCTGATCGTCCCACGAGAGTTCGTCAAAGACGTCGAGGGAAACATCAAAGGGGCTGCAAACAATCCCCCTGATGTGGACATGCAGTCCGAAAGGGTCATAGTAGATTTGGTTGTCAGCCAAATGATGAGCGGGTTGATAAACTCCATTTACAAGCTTGTAGAAGACTGGGGAAGCCATTGGAGAGACAGATGAACAAGAGGTGAGTTTTGAAATTAGGGTGTTTGTTGAGAAAGAAAGTGGTGATGAATAATAAAGAGTGAAGGGTTTGAATTTATAGACGGAGAAAAGAAAGAAACCAAGAGACTCTTGAATTGCACGGTTAATAAGTGTAATAATCACACAAACATACTTTACGAGTATCTAGACAGTTAGAAGTGACTAGTCAGCCGCCGGCGCCCGACAGCGTCTTTGTTCCCCATGCAAGTACTCAAGAATCTTAGTTCACTTTCTAGGTTAACTATTCCCTATGCAAATAAACAAGTACTCCTTACACAAAAAGTAACCCTTCCTATCAGCAATATATCCCACTAGCTAATTCATCAAAACAAATATTGATAAGGAATTATTTGAATAAATTCAAAACACATAATTAGCATATAGTCAAATAAATTTAACTAATATCAGCATTCTCAAAACATCACATATAATGTACTAGTCTACTTACATTAGACTAATATATTCCACATTTTAAAAAATTGCACATAAGCACGTAAATGTGTCAATAAGTCTGAGTAATTATAGACAAAGTATGTCAAAAGTATTTTCTTGAACATAATTTATGAATTAAATTATTTCAGTTTTTCATACATTTTGTTTCTTTTGATCTGTTATTTATTAACTTCATATATTTAGGATATGAATTAATAGATATTCAGTTTGTTTAGTGTTAGTCACAAAACACGCGCTAATATTACACGCAAGTATACGAGTTCACAAGTAGTATAGAATCTTTTCTAGTTTGTTCCCACAGAGGCTGTATTGGTTAACTAATTAATTCACGCACTTAAGCAACAATGTATGGTTATTATTCAATGCTAAGACGATAACAAATTGAGGTTGTTTATAACTAAGAATTACGCTAACTATTATAACTACGAAATTAAGATTGACTGGATTAATATATATGACAAACATGGGATTCTAACTTCATTAAATACTTCATTCAATAGCCTTATTGTTCTCAACCTTAGCATGCAATGGTGATTACACTAATCAGACAACACGAAACTGATAAACGCCAACTTTCGTTGTACGAGTACCATACTACTAGACATCCACAAAAGAGATAGAAGCTGAATAGACACCAATTATTTTGAGACGTTATATGTCTATAGAATTTGACAACATAACGGTTTAAGCACAAGTTATCTATCTTGATTACACAGGGCAAGTAAGATGGGTAAAATTACCTACGAATCATGCATAACAATAACATATGAACATATGCTAGCATGACAAGTTCTAAATCCTTAAATTCACTGTCGCTTCATTAAGAATTATCACACTATCTTATAAGTTCGTGACGCTCATAAGACGAATACGGACAACCAATACTAGGATATCAATATATCACCACATACTAAGGCATCGAAACAATTTAACTAAAGAAATCCATAAATAAATCCGCTAGAACCCCACGATAATGATTAGCCCATGATCGGACTCATCATCAACGTGGGTTCTTATGAAAATATGGTATAACAAACGTAGTCTTTATAACGAATAAATAAAACCAAGTACAAACAAGAGTAAAGGTTCACAAGTAAGAAAACTAGCATCCAAATACAATTTAAAACAAAGATTCACAAGTAAAAATAAGATCTTCTTCGCCTTCGTTGAATTGTGCTAAAACGGTCTTCTTACGGCTCTCCTTGCACTCTGGTATGTCTCTCTCATAAAATCGTTCTTATTTGAATATATATAGTAGCCCTTTGCAATCTGGAAGTCTCCCCACTTAGAATTGAATTAGAATCAGGATTCATATTTTCCGCACCGGCGCGGCCGTGTGCTATCACAGCGCGGGCGCGCTGTCATTCTGGAATCCTGGCGCGGCCACACGCTATCATAGCGCGGGTGCGCCGTCCTTCTGGGAAAAACTCAGATTTTAACTTTTTCCTTGCTGCTTCGAGCCGGCTTTCCACGAGCTTTTATTCCAACACCACCTTGACACCAAATTAGCACCAAAATAATGCTAATTCACCTGATTCACAGATTAATGCCTAAAATGCAAAAATACTAGAAAACACGTTAAAACACTTAACAACTTGAGTACAAATGCATCAATTCAAAGCTTATTAGAACATTATAAAGTGTCATAAATTCCACTCAACACTTAGAATTTTGAGAAATTCCAAGTTAAAATATGTATCGAGAAGTCTGGGTATTTATAATAAAAGTAAATGACTTGTCGAGAACTCAAAAATAGACATTTGGAGTTAGTCTATCGAGAAGTCATTTTGAGAAATGAAGTACATATCGAGAAGTCATTTTAAATTACTCTTTTAGAGAACTCAAACTTGACTTATCGAGATGTCAAATAAATACCTAGTTTGTCCAAAAAGTGGACTTAACTAATTCTAACTTTTATTTGAATAAATTCAAAATAAAATTAGAATAAATTTTCCAAAAGTATTTAACCAAAATAATTTATTAATTTAAATTATCTCAGTTCTGAGTTATTGATAAGTCAAAAATTGTACTTGTAGAGAACTTTGTGAATAAACACTACTAGAGAACTCTACAAGGACTTAGCGATAAGTCATTTTTAGCCAATCGAGAAGTCACTCGAGAAGTCAGTAAATTGACTTATTGAGGACTCACTCGAGAAGTCCTAAAATGACTTGTCGAGAAGTCAATTTTTACTTATCGAGAACTCAGTTCTCTATATACTTTTGGTTTTTGTAATTCTTCCTTGTGTTAATTTTACATATTATAATGTAAATTAACAACTGAGCAATTTACTTAGAATTTGAAAAATTCCAAGTTGAATTTAAATTTGAAAAACAAATATGCAGAGATTTCTGAAATATTTATAATTCATATTTCAGTTAATTTCCAATTTAATCAAATTAAATTTGATTTACTGGAGATTAATCTGCTGTAAAACATTAGTTGAGTTCTTGCCTTAGGATGAAGAATTAAGCATTCCAATTTCACCTACAAGTCTAGTGAAAGTTGCTTCATCCAAAGGTTTAGTAAAAATGTCAGCTAATTATTTTTCTGTTGGTACAAAAATGAGCTCAATAGTACCATTTGTAGCATGTTCTCTAATAAAATGGTACCTGACATCAATGTGCTTTGTCCTAGAATGATTAACTGGATTAGCTACTATAGATATAGCACTAGTATTGTTAAACATAATAGGAATTTTGTGTAACACTAGGCCATAATCCATTAGCTGATTTCTAATCCAAAGCACTTGAGCACAACAACTTCCTGCAGTTATGTATTCAGCTTCAGCTGTAGAAATTGATACATATTCTTGTTTCTTGCTATACCAAGATACAAGTATTTATCCAAGAAATTGACAGCTTTCACTGGTACTCTTTCTGTCAATCCTGCATCCAGCACAATCTGTATCTGTGTAACCAACAGCTTTAAAACCAGTTCCCTTAGGATACCATAATCCCAAGTTTGGAGTCCCCTTCAAGTATCTGAAAATCCTCTTTACAACCATCAAATGTGATTCTTTTGGATTGGCTTGAAATCTTGCACATAGACATTTTGCAAATATGATGTCTGGTCTACTTGCTGTTAAGTAAAGCAATGATCCAATCATCCCTCTGTAGCTTGAGATATCTACACTTTTGCCTTTTTTATCTTCATCCAACTTTGTTGCAGTAGACATATGTGTAGATGCAGGTGAACAATCAACCATACCAAACTTCTTCAATAGATCCTTGACATACTTAGTTTGGCTGATGAAGATACCATCACTTCTTTGACTGACTTGAAGTCCAAGAAAGTAACTTAGTTCCCCCATCATACTCATTTCATATTCACTTTGCATAAGCTTGGAAAATCTTTGGGAAAGCTTTTCATTAGTAGAACAAAAGATGATATCATCCACATAAATCTGAACTAGGATCATATCATCACCATGTTTCTTGAAGAAGAGAGTCTTGTCTATGGTACCTCTAGTAAAACCATGCTCAAGTAGGAAATCTGATAGTGTCATACCAAGCTCTAGGTGCCTGTTTTAGTCCATAAAGAGCCTTGAGTAACTTGTACACAAAATTTGGAAATTTCGGATCCTCAAAGCCAGGAGGTTGTTGCACATTAACTTCTTCTTCTAGCTCACCATTCAGAAAGGCACTTTTGACGTCCATTTGATACACTTTGAAGTTTGAATGTGCAGCAAATGCTAGGAAAATTCTTATAGCTTCAAGTCTTGCAACTGGAGCAAAAGTTTTATCATAATCAATTCTTTCTTCTCGTGAGTAGCCTTTTGCAACCAACCTTGCTTTGTTTCTGGTAACTATACCATTTTCATCCATCTTGTTCCTGAACACCCATTTTGTTCCAATAATGCTTCTATTCTTTGGTACAGGAACTAATTTCCGGACTTTGCTTCTTTCAAACTGATTCAGTTCTTTCTGTATGACAGATATCAGTCAGGATCCAGAAGAGTTTCATCAATTTTCTTAGGTTCTACTTGAGACAGAAAACATGTATGTAGGCACTCATTAGCAGTTGCACTTCTAGTCCTCACACCAGCAGTGGGATCACCAATAATTGCATCTCTAGCGTGACTCCTATCCCACTTCCTTGTATGAGTTTGTTGACTTTTGCCTTCATTATTTTCTTCATTGTTGTTATGACTACTGGACATTCTTCTCTTTATCCCCCTGAGTTTGTGCTCTCAAATTCAGGTGTTTGAGATGAGTTTCCAGTTTCATGATTTTCCTGTTGAGTAGTCTCTTCATTTAATGTCTGTTTTACATCAACTTCATCTTCTCCATCAGAGTCACTATCAATGTTGAGGTTTTCAAATGCCGGGGCTTCAGCTTCATTATCATCAAGGCATTTCAAGCCTGGATATTTGTCATCATCAAAGGTCACATCTGTGCTCTCCATAATCTTCTTTTAATCAGTCACATAAACTTTGTAGGCTGTTCTTTCCAGTGAATATCCCAAAAAAATTGCTTCAAAAACTTTTGAGTCAAATTTTCCTACATATTCAGAGTTGTATTTCAAAATGTAACACTTGCTTCCAAACACATGAAGATGCTTTACAGTAGGCTTTCTCTTAGACATGATTGAGTAAGGTGACTTTCCATGTATCTTGTTAATGAGATATCTGTTCTGAGTATAATATGCAGTGTTAACAACCTCTTCCCAGAAACTTGTTGGCAACTTGGCATCTTGCAGCATTGTCTTGGCAGCTTCAACCAATGTTCTATTCTTTCTCTCAACTACTCCATTTTGTTGAGGTGTCCTGGCAGCTGAGAATTCTTGAACAATGCCTTTGCCTTTACAGAATTCACTTAATGTAGGATTCCTGAATTCTATTCCATTGTCACTTCTCAATCTTTTCACACAATTGTAATCTTCAACCTGTTTTTCTATCTTCTTGATGTGCTCAATTATGATGTGTGGAGTTTCATCTTTAGAGTACATGAACTCTACCCAAGTGTATCTTGAGAAATCATCCACCATCACAAGTGCATATTTGTTCCTTGAAATTGATAAAACATTCACTGGCCCAGATGAGTCCATGTGAATAAGTTGCAATGGTGCACTTATAGTATTCACAGTTTTTGACTTGTGACTAGATCTTTTCATTTTTCCTTTCTGACAAGCTTCACAAACTTCAACTTGAGCAAATTCCAGTTTGGGCATGTCTCTTACTAACTCCTTTTTGACTAAGGTGTTAATTTCCTTGAAATTCAAGTGAGACAGCTTCTTATGCCATAGCTTGCTTTGTTCTTCTAATGCCTTGATGTAGAAGCATCAAATACCATCCTTGTTTATTGAGTCCAAGTCTGCAACAAACAAGCTTCTTTTCCTTGCTCCTTTCAGAGCAACTGCACCAGTTCTCTTGCTGATAAAAGTGCATTCTTCTTTGTTAAATAAAACTTCAAAGCCTCTGTCTGCAAATTGGCTAACACTGAGAAGATTCACTTCAAGACCAGCTACTAGTGCTACATCATCAATGACAATATTTTCAGAAACAATCTTGCCATATTCCATTGTGAATCCTTTGCTGTTGTCTCCAAAGGTCACCAATAGGCCAGCAGGGCCTTATCACCTGTCATATGTCTGGAACATCCACTGTCAATGATCCATATGACTTTCTTTACTTTGCCCTGCACACAATGAGATTCAGGTATGTTTAGTGACCCAAGCAGTGTTGGGTACTTTCTTCTTGTTAACTGATTTAGCAGAAGTAGAGTGAGTTGTTTCAGATAAAATAGAGTTCAATGATTGTTTTGCATTTTCCCTTTCTGATGTTGACTCAATTTTTGTTTCTTTAAGGTCTATTCTCAGTTTGTGGCAACTCTTCATCACTTTCAAGTTGCAAGGGATGCAGTCAAACTTATCACAGAATGAGTAGGGATCATTTAAATCTGCTTTATTGTATTTGCAAGCTCCTTCAGTTGGCTTACTAACAATATTTTTACAAAGGTAAGTTAGATCATTTGCAGAGCCATATTTTTCACACTTCTTTCTTGTGACGGCCTCAACCCCGGGGTCAGGAGTTGACGTCATCAACAATCAGCCACAAACATAATATAATCAATTTCATGATAGAATATAAATACGACCCCCAATTCCAAGATCTTTTTCAGGTTTAAGTATGACTTAGGTTACTCAACTAACATAACTCGAATTACCTTACACAATCCTGACCACTAATTTAACGCAACAACTAAACAGACCTCATCTGGTCTGAGGACAACTACCTCAGAGGAGCCTGACATGAAAGGAGCTGGAACTCTGCCCTGACTACCGCACAAGCATCTTCTAGGCATCTGTAATACATACAAAATATTCTGAAAGGGTGAGCAATTGCTTGCTCAGCAGCACCACTATATGAATAACGAGTAAAACAGTTTAAAGTAAAGCAGTTATAGGAACATAATTCATAACTCGTTAGAACCATGTAAAACAGGTGTAAACTGGATACAAAAACTAGCATGCTCTGTAAAACAATATCATCAGTAGTGTGCTGTATATAAATACCAGAGTCAAATTTTAGTATGCTAATCATTTTTATAAAACCGCTGTATCAACTATTTATGCTCTTATATAAATCACAAATCCCAATCAGATACATAGCGGATATGTGAAGACAGCTGGTCAGGCTATCAACACCAGAAGGCTCTAACTGCCATCCCATTTACCTGTTCCGGAACTCAGAGACTAGCCAGGTCTCTTACCTGCTGGACTAATCGGTTTTATAGCGCGCGCAGCCGAATTAGCCTCTTACGCCACCTCAATAGGCCTACTCTGGCCCCAATGTATCCCATATCTGACCGTTTTATCCAGTTTTCAAAACACTTGTACCTATCTCATTTTCAAAATCCTTTATTTAACCAGCACACAAATAAAATCCATTTCGCAAATCATTCCATTCGAGATAGGTACCTTTTTGAAGTTACTTCTCCCCAAACAATTTGAAAACAGTGATTTATAACTACGGGGATACGCAACTGAAAACTTTTCTGTTCCATTACGAGAATAAAACATTTAGCTATTCATATACACTGAACCATAAAAGAATGGTCAGGGGTACTTGCCTTGCAGAGCTTTACAACTATCACTGACTGATTTTGATAGACTTGAACGTTCGGTCCCTCATGGAAAAATAATTGTCTCATTAGAAGACATCCCTGCTTCGCAGTAATCTATCTCAAGATAGTATCCAGGACTCTCAGGGTTCTTCGCTTGGGAATCTCGAGGCACTTGCCGACTGATCACTAGATTATCTTAGTTCGATATCAGTTCTTGAGTCCTTCGACTAGAACCTATAGAGTCGAAATACCCTATGTTAGACGTCTAGGTATGCTTGACATATCCTCAATAACACATCTACCCAATCGATATCAAATCCCGACTCGTACTTATATATTATTATAATACACGCATAAATGTAGGGTTCACGTTCTCAAAATTGATTTGGTGTTCATTTTTAGAAAATACGCTTACTCGTCATTTTACAAAATTAGGGTAATTGGTTTTTAACAAAACATTCACAACAACATGCAATCACGTTTCGCACAGAATATATATATATTTATACACGTCTATACTTGCTCGACGTCCCGATAATTACCGGATACGCTCCCGTATTTCTGTAGTTCAATTTCCCGGAAGTCGGGTAGCGTCTCCTCTGTTTATCGGACTACCCGTCGAACCAATTCGACGTCAAATCACAAACACAACCAATCAATTCAGTCCAAACCAATCACACAATCTACATTTCACAATTTCCCAACCACCATTTTAAATCAACTAATTTTTATTATATCTTTTATTTGTATTCGTATTTTTATATTTATTTATTTGTATTTTATTTTAAAATATTAGGACTCAGAATTAAATCATCATCGTCCACCGTCCGCTCGTCGAAATTCATCGCGGACGGCAGTAAAAATTTGTCGGTGCCCGATTAATTTCGGGTTTCCATACAAATTTTTACCGATTAAACTTTCATAACTATCAACAAAAAATCCAGAAATCAAGTATATTTCATCAAATTTTTATTCTCAGAAAATTAAAAATAAACACTTCGAATTCATCCAAGAAACTGAAGAATCAAATCACAACAGACAATCAATAGCCAGGCAACAGCAATATCAAGCCAATACACCAGCAAAAGTATAACAGGCCACGGAACCGCGGCAAGGTAACGGTCACGCGCCACCATCCTCACCGGAAATCGGGAGGGGCGGCGACAACAACAATAAAAAAACAGAACATCACATTCGCTCATATACATACATGTATATACACGGATGAGCATGAATCAACAGGAACATCGACAACCTGAGAGCACCGAGGCGCGGCGAAAAGTCGCAGGAAATCGGCACAACAGCGGCGAAAGAGGGAAAGAAGAGATAACAAGAAAATGGGGATAAATAAAACCGAGAGACAAGAAAAGAAAACGGGAGAGGACCCGAGGAAAAAAAAACTGCGACCCGGAAAAAAAATTAGAAAAGAAATGAAAAAAATACAGTTCTGCCACGTATCTGTGGCTTAACAGCAACGAGACACGTATACAAGTTAACACCCGAGAGTTTAATTCTATACCGTATTTCACAATTTATCGAACTAAGATATGTATAAAACCAATCCATAAAATTACAAAAATAGACTTAAAATACTGTAAATATCCCGAAGTTTATAAAAACATAATTTTCGAAATTTTAGGACAATTTTTAAAATACAATTTATACCAGCTTTTATCAATTACACGACTCGACGCGCGGGTGAAACTTACTCCGAAAATTCCCAAAATAATTTTAAAATTCTCAGAATAATACGAACATAATAAAATATAATTTTCATAATTTTTGAAGGTTTCCATAATTAGATATGAATTTTACCATTAAACAGACTCAGAAAATCATTTAAAAATAAATTGTCACACCCCCAACTTAAACAGCAAAATAAATATAGCTATTACATCATTTTAATGAAGAATACACAACCAAATCCAAAATCTTACAGTTTAGGGTTTGGAACAGCCCAACACTACCAACTATTACATCTGAATACAAATACCGAGTCCTCACACAACTATTAATACTTATTCTACCTGAGCTCGAACATAAGCATCAGCATCACAGGTCTTACGGGCAGTCTGCTTGAATCTAACCATAGCTGCTAGCTGTAATATCAGGGTAAAGCAAGAAGTGAGTCGAGTGCTCAACAAGTGCTAACAACACAACACAAAACATAAATCGAGATATACTTTTAAGAATGCCAATGGAAAGACATAACTAATGATAACGAGAGATAAAACTATGTGAGATGGCATCATTTTGCTTGTATCAAAACAATTTTTTAAAAAATCATGTCTTAATCAATATCATTTTATGACGCTACGGATTACAGCCGGTGATCAGCCGCGAAGTAATCCCGAACCTCGCTGGGTTCTAAAACATTAACGGGAATCCCTAGGCAACTTTTAAGCCTAATATAAGTGTGGAAATGACTCGCGTCTCAGTCTAGATCCACTATTCAAGAAAATATTTATCCCCCTTTGGGACTGAAAACCCATATTTTATTTATTTCAAAAGCTGATGCCGAATTGTAACAAAATCTCTTTTAACAATACACATTTTTATTAAGGGAATATAGATCAACTCGAAACACGGGAAATATGGTACTAAATCTCAGGGCCATAATTCACAAAGCTTTACTCTATTAGGGTAACCAAAAGGTTTTCATATGTCAGAACTTGGACAGGAAAATATGGTGAGACTAATGGATAATATGAAGGGGTAATGCCAAACTGGGCTTAAAGCAATGGTTTCTCGTCAAGGTACAGGTGTTAGATCATTAAGAAGATAAGCTTCACGAATACTATGGGTGTTAAGGTAATGATCTCTAGCTCAGGATGAATGTATATATATCAGAATTGTCAAGCTTTAGGATAGGAAAGAGGGTATCAATCAATGAGGAATCAGGTTGGTAAGTTTCTGACTATCAAAGTTCAAGGTAAGGTTCTATAGGGGTTCAAGTATCAGGATGAGATATCAATACTTAGGAATCATCATCATGTTAATCAAGAGGATCAATCAAGTAATATAACAACTCTTTATTTTATCATGGCATTTAACTATCATGAAGAGACTTTTGAACTACTTGCAATACATACTTGAGGGTTCATGGCATCACTATGTAATTCAAAGATAAACGAGAGATACGCTTGATTTAAACATATCAAAATGACTCAGGATAATTGCATCGATAAATATGAACTATTTATAGTAAATATGAAGGTCAAGTTGAATCACTTGCCTTGAGATAGGCTGGACTGGTCTGACTGGTAGGAGCAACTGGAGCTTCACTCGACTTTTATGGCAAGTTTTCCCTCGTCTCGAGATCCTACATAAATAATAATAATCCTCATTATAATATATTCTTACCATCTCAACCTATTTACAACCCGAAATTAAACACGGATGACACTTAGGCCTATATGCACTTAATTTATATCCACCTTTATATTTCAATTGTACACACGTAGCCACATAATCACATATCATATATTAATACCAAATAATACCATAATGCAACACTAGGCTTGGATGATCTCGACTCACAACTTAAGTCACTTGGTCGCTAAACTAGACAAGATCTTCAAATTTTGGCTTCCTAACTCGATGTGCCTTTCCTAAATTATCCAAAACCTATTGACCCTCACTTGTGCCTTTTGCTCTACTGACCTTATACTATCTTACAACTATGGTGTTCGACCTAATACTCACTTCTAAGTGTTCTAAAACTATGTGATAAGTGAAAGTGCTCAGTGGTGCAAATTTCAGAATGACAACTATGGTTTCTTGAGTACATTAGACACTCTTAAACCACAAGCTTTCCTTCAAAACTTTTACACAAGACTCTCCTGACCTAAGGGCATCTCACAAACTTGATGTGGCTCAAGGGCCTGGCTTGGGCCTTCTTGGGCCTAAGCTAAAATCCAAGGTTCCCCTGTTTTTTTGGGCAGAAAATGCCCTGACTTGAATTAACTTGCGACACATGGTTCTAACTCATATCCTATGAACTATGGTTGTAAAAACTTCTCTGACACTCCCTCTAACTAAGGCCCAATTGGGCCTAATGAGGGCCTACCCATGACATGGTCAAATCTCCCTATTTCTAAGTTGCAACAAAACTGTCCCCTGCTGAACAGATTTTGTTATTCTACTTGTGCACCTAACCAAATGACATGCAAACCTCCAACCAACTCCTAAAACCTTTTATATACTCCCAATACTAACTTCTGGTAGCTTGGGCCTCAAAGTGCACACCAATGACATGGTCAAAACTCACTCTAAACCTCAGGGTGCTATACTGATTTTTCTGCAGAAACTATAACTCTCATTTTCCAAGGTTTTGACTTGACAAACCCAACTAACAACAACTAAATACTTAAACCAAGACTTATACATGGTATTCTACTGAACTAACTCCCTTATTCTCAAAATAATCCTTGGCGAGATCATCCTTACCTAAGGTACAATTATGGCAAAACAAAAGAGACTACACTTCATAAATCACAAATCTTCATGCTTTTGAAACAACAAGATATATATTTTTATAAAAGATAACCACGAATTATTACCATGCAACAAGAAGCATAAATCAATATTAACACATTATTCCTACTGAAATTAAGGCTCACTAACAAAATTTTTCCAAATGATCAAAATCTTACAACATTCTAAGAGAAATCCACATGCATGCATGCCTTCGGGTTTTTCAAACCAAAACAACACATTTTCTACATATGTTCTATCATAAAATTGACATGCAAGCCTAGCATAAGATATACCTAGATGATCACTTAGCATGCAAAGAGTTTTATCAAGACTTCACTAAGATTTTCATGTTATCATCACAAAACACACAAAGTGGAACATGACAACCAAAACACCATCCATTCGGCTCCTATCAAGTCATGGCCGAATGGATTAGGGTGAAAACAACAATTGCATGAGTGTAGCATACTCATGTCTAGCCATTCTCAACCCTTTGCTACTATAACTCATGGTGAAAGCCTTGAATTCACAAGAATCAAGGATATTCACTTGGAGTTTTAACAAAACACCACCATGCAAGGTCAACACATAAGTTTTTCTACTCTAAACTCTTAAGATATACAAGAACAACATGTAGGGAGTAGGATTACTTGATAATAGGATGATTGTTTGAGTGAGAAATGAAGAAAGAAGGGGATGGGGGCTCGGTTTTTGGGAATTGTCGAGAGGGGAGGGGGAAAAACCGAGAGGAGGGGGGAGGAAAGGAGAAGTGTGGAAATGGTGGGGGGAATGTGGAGTAATAATCATGTTAGTTTGGTTTTTATTTGGCCAAAAGTGAGTGGATTTGAGATTTTACAAGAGTAACCTTCCAATATAGTTAGGTAGATTTGCATGCAAGGGTAAAAGGGTAATTTGGTTAGTAGAATGAAAGTGAGTGGGGTTGGAAATGTCTTCCTTGCCCCTTAGTTGAATTGGAAGAATATTTGCATGCAAGGGTAGCCATGTAATTTGTTAATTATAACAAATAAAATTTATAAAGATTTATTTTTATAAAATAAAATACAAGTTCAAAAATTATAAAATTTATATCATAAAATAACTTGGATTTTTAGAGACTTTATAAAATCATTTTTAAAATTTGTGAACAAAATACCTTTTAAAAGAAAAATTTTCCAAAGCTTAGAATATTCCTTATAAATCAAAAATAAAGAAATTAAATAAACTCTTGCTTTAAAAAATCATATACTACACAAAGCAAATTTATAATGCAAAAATTTTCACTCACACTAGCGTACAATCATTGAATATATTTTCATTTGACTTTAATATTATACCCAATCCACAAATAATATTACATAAAATGCCGGTCGTAACATAAATAATTAATAAAATATTGATTTCTCAATTTTATAAAGTCCTAAAAATAATTATTGAAATTATAAAGTCATAAAAACAATTTTAGAGACAATCCAAGTATTTATGGGAATAAAACTGCAATAATACCATTTTTAATAACGACACAAAATGATACAATTCATTAATTAACCACACAATTCAATTCCATACACTAGTAATCACATACACATAGTGACAGAGTAATAACCCATTGACTGAACCCATATAAATATTTTATTTAATTATTTATTCCATAATTACATATTTAAATAATAATAAAAATATACGGGTCGTTATATCTTTCCCCCCTTAAAAAAGATTTTGTCCTCAGAATCTGACTTAACTAAATAAGTGTGGATATTTGTCAAGCATATCTGACTCTAACCTCCAGGTAGACTCTTCTACTCAGGGATTTATTCATCTCGTACTCACTACAGACATAATTTTATTACTAAGGACTCGCTCTTAATGATCTAGGATTTGGATCGATTATTCCACGCATAACAAATTTGGATGAGAGCCCATTGGTTCCTAATCAATGGCTTGATTCTGAATCAGATATACCTCACCCTAATATTGATGCACAAGACACATTATATATATACTGTAACTGCAGCAGCCACGTCAACTCATGGTGACTATACCCATATTTATCAATACCTCGAGTAATTCACTATATTGAGGACTCAACTTGGCCCTTCTGTTCAACTTAACTAATCTCTTTCAGGGTAAACTATCGCCTATACCTCGATCCTCATTCTATATATTCATATTCTCTCGATGCAATCCGCTTTCTCTCTTTGTATATCCCGAGTTGTTCCAACTCTTCCCCGAGTATGCCACCACACTCTTAATGTACTAAATTAATTCAGGACTTAACAATATCTCTACTTCCACTTTCTCTCGATAGAGGGAGGACTCAAGCTTATGTCCACACGACACTTCGCAAAGTAGTGTTCCCTTACTAACAGGATAATTATTATCATAGAAAACTTAATTCATGATAGGTGATTATCGCAGTTCACTTTTTAAACCCATCTTATATATATTCTCCACATGTCTTAGGTTGTACGAATCATCTTCTCACTTTGATCCTCTGTCTAAGGATGATAAATAATATTGATTTTCAATTTAATTTCCAACATTCAAACACTCTTTACTCATTTCTAGCAATTTAGGCTGGAAAGTAACCTCATATCTTCACTTCTTCTCATCTTCAGGTATTTAAACTTCACATTCCACTCTTTCCCATTTTTTTTTCATTAACTCCTCAGTAATCTTACTCACATTCAATCATTTCCTTATGTGCAGGGTATCTGTTATTACGCCGACTTTGCTTAGGTGATCTTTGATAAAACGATCGGAACCCCCTTTGTTTATCTCAGCTAAAATTCATTCTAGAAAATTTAGCGTATAGTTTCTTCCTTTCTAATCTTCATAGGGAAATCCTTGAGCGTCCAACACAGACTTTCTTAATCTTTAAATAGTTAAGGATGTTATCAATAAATACAATTCACTTATTCACGTACTCCTTATACACCATGTCCCTTAATTCCTTATGGACAATGGATACACTTGCTACTCCATATACTATCACCAGAACTTACAATGCTCATGACTCATTCTAATCACAATCTTTGACACGTCCTCGAGGAATAACAAGCTCCTTAAATTAGGTCACAAAAGTAATCAATTCTTTATAGAGGTTACTTATTCTTATATGTCATTTTATTAAACTCCCGATAATCAGTACACAACCTCATAATTCCATCCTTTCTGGCTCTACAGCATCACTGGTATGCTCACTTCCCTCCTTCTCATAACTTTTACAATTACCAACTAATTATTTCGTTCCACTTGCTTCCAGACACTCCAGGGCATTTATTTATTACTCAAACTTTTCAACTTCTGATAATCAGCATATAATCTTCATACATCCATTCTTCTTTCCTATAAACCTCATCGGTACACAACACAGAATACACCTTGTCTCATTATTCTCTCGTCTCCCAATTCTGAAGTTTCCTTAACTAATTACTTGATTCCTACTGGTTCATAAGATCCGGGGATTTTGACACCAGCCCAACTCTGTATAGTAATCACTGAGAAATTATCTCTTATGTTCCGAGGTAATCCTGATTAGTCATTCGATAAAACCTTTGAGATCTCACTTGTTGTTTGGATTCTTTTCAACTTAGGTACTTTCTTATTATTATCTTTTACATGCGCTAGTCACGCCTTATATTGCTTCTGCATCCAGAAACTTACCTTACTATTAGCTTATGTACACTTTACACTTCGCTTCTTCTGAAACCACTCCTTGCCATAATATAGGACAACCAACTCAATCCTAAAATCACATCAACTCTTCTGGCTCGAAGGGTGTCAGATCAACTGCAATTACGCCCAACTTCTAAATGCTTGGTTTCTTATTTCTTTTGAAAGTTCTATCTCTAGCTGAGCTGGATGTTGGCCCTTGGGATGTAGTATTTGGAATACCCGCTTTACAAATCCTTGCAATATGCCCACTTTCTCCATGATTGTAATACGTAACTCCCGGATTTTCTGGGTTACATTCTGATGCCTAATGACCCTTATATCCCCACTTGAAACATTGCACATTCTTTTTGCACACACCACTGCGTCTTCTGTCACAGAACTTGCGATCCACTAATCTCTCGACTGGCTGGGTTGGAGTGGAAGTAACTGAAGTAACACTAGACCTAGCCTGATATAAACTCTGTCTCCGGAATTCTTACTCATGTTCTGGCCCAAACCAATTCTACAATACTTGACTAGATTCTTCTTGATTTTCCTTGTCCCTAGCACCACCAGACTTCCTTTTCTTATCATTTTCTTCCTTAACAACCAACTTCTGGTCACCTTCCATTACTAGGGTGACTTGAACCATAGAGGAGTATGTCTCGAGTTGCAACGCCACAACTCCTCTACGAATTTCAGGCTTCAACCCTTGTTGGAACCTCTTTGCTTCGTAAATCCCCGTACTTACATACTCAGGAACTAATCGGGCCAATTCTGTAAACTTGGCCTCAAATTCCAGCCTACTTCTTTCACCTTGTTATTAGTTCTAAAAACTCAATTTTTCATTTAACTCCGCACGCGATCAGGGAGATACCTTTCCATAAACAACTCAGTAAACCTAGCCCATAAAACAGGGCCTTTTCCTTCTAACGCTCTGGTTGATTCCCACCAATAATTCACTTCATTATTCAACAAATAACTTACATAATCGGTCTTATGGTTATCACTTACTTGCACGAGGTTGAAAACTTCCTCCATTTATTTTAACCATGCTCCAGCAGTTACTGGATTAGGTTCACTTTTAAACTCAGGGAGGTTAACATTCTGATAAGATTCGAAACAAACACTTGGGTTCACTCCTTGCTGTTGATACTGCAACAGTAGTTGCTGAACCTGTTGGATTAGCTACAACTGTTGTTGCTGCTGCTTGCGTAACAAGTCTTGAATTTCATTTATAATTGGACCCTCTACAAAACTACTACTATTTTCTTTAGACTGGGTAACTTTCTTGGGTGGCATTTCCCTGGAATATATAAATGAATTTTATTCAAAACATGATAAAATATTTGACAGAAGGTATCACCGTTTAAACGGTGCACCTATATCAGGAAAATGCTGCCCAATCACAGTACCCAAGTCCTTAATATGGGGGTCCATTTATAAAAGAAATCTAGATTAATAGCACTAGCAATCACAGTAACAATGACAGTAGCAGAATTAACAACAGTTCAGGAAAACTAAAATACAAAGAAGCTAAACAACTTCGCATGATTCCACAACATAACAGCAACTGACTAACTTCCCGTCACTACTTAAATTCCACACCCCCCTTCGACATACTACAAGACTTGGCTGGCTATATCAACCACCAATTACACTGAAAAAACTGATATATCAAGTCAATTTAAGAAATGCTAAACTATTCCAGGCATCCCAGTCCAAATTTCAATCAACCTTTCCTCCAGGGATGGTCTCTTATCACCCCCAAGTGATTCATCAATCACTAAATTACTTTTCCTTCCCAAGGGACTTCTTATCTCCTACCACTAACCTATCTTCCACAGGGTTAACCTTTCTAGAACCACAACCTTCAATGTCGAATCATGAATTCCCTATGTTATCTTTATTTGTAAAGTAACAACCAGACATAAAACTTCTATTTCCCCTGACAGTCACCTTTATTTCCACGCAACAACCCAGACTGTCTAACTACAAAGGGCACTGGCAAACTCATTGCCATGAAATATCAAATAGGATTTCAAAATTCAGGAGTCAATCAATGAAGAAAAATGAAGGAAAAATGTGGATGTGGCTGGGAGCAACCATACCAGTACATAAGATGGCCAGTCTTAGTACCACACAGTTCACAACACATAACTCAGTGGCGTCCCACCAGACCCTTTTGTCACATAGACAAATGGTCAATTCATATGCATTGTTTGCCCCAATCAACCGAAAAGTCATCGAGAAAAGAAACAACGTTTAAATAAGAAATTCACAAATAGAAAAGAAAAAAATTTGATTTGTAATGAGGTCAACAGAACCCTAAGTAGCTTACTTCGGGTTCACAACTTTTACCGGAAAAATAAGCACTTATGGAATAAGAAACAATTACTCTGGAAACAAATACATTTCAAGATTGAAATAGAAGGGTTCAAAGATACCAACTCTCGTTCTGATCCACATTCACTATAAACTTGGTCGTCATAACAACCACTGACTATTATCATATTCTCCGAACTCACCGCGGTCACACATTCGGGCCAATAACATTCCTTGACATAGAAAATGTGATATTTAGAAATAACGTTGGCGTCTCTTCAGCTGTCACATCAAAGGTCTGCTCAGAAGCTGAATTCTCTCAATCAGACACTAACTCCCGAGAGGGAAACTAGAATTCTCTATCAAACGTTTCTAATAATACTTATGCGAATGAATCGTACTCTAGGTTAGGGCAGTTCCAGTCAATCCTCAATAAACGTCAGGGTTACGCTTCTGAAACCCTTGACTAAACTCATAGACTCACTCCTCTGATTGAGTTGCTGACTTACATCTATATATAAACCTTCATATACTCTTTTAACTCTACTCCGAACCTAAATCAGGGACTCCAACCTGTAGCTCTGATACCAACTGTGACGGCCTCAACCCCGGGGTCAGGAGTTGACGTCATCAACAATCACCAACAAACATAATATAATCAATTTCATGATAAAATATAAATACGACCCCCAATTCCAAGATCTTTTCCAGGTTTAAGTATGACTTAGGTTACTCCACTAACACAACTCGAATTACCTTACACAATCCTGACCACTAATTTAACGCAACAACTCAACAGACCTCATCTGGTCTGAGGACAACTACCTCAGAGGAGCCTGACACGAAAGGAGCTGGAACTCTGCCCTGACTACCGCACAACCATCTTCTAGGCATCTGTAATACATACAAAATATTCTGCAAGGGTGAGCAATTGCTTGCTCAGCAGCACCACTATATGAATAACGAGTAAAACAGTTTAAAGTAAAGCAGTTATAGGAACATAATTCATAACTCGTTAGAACCATGTAAAACAGGTGTAAACTGGTTACAAAAACTAGCATGCTCTGTAAAACAATATCATCAGTAGTGTGCTGTGTATAAATACCAGAGTCAAATTTTAGCATGCTAATCATTTTTATAAAACCGTTGTATCAACTATTTATGCTCTTATATAAATCACAAATCCCAATCAGATACATAGCGGATATGTAAAGACAGCAGATCAGGCTATCAACACCAGAAGGCTCTAACTGCCATCCCATTTACCTGTTCCGGAACTCAGAGACTAGCTAGGTCTCTGACCTGCTGGACTAATCGGTTTTATAGTGCGCGCAACCGAATTAGCCTCTTACGCCACCTCAATAGGCCTACTCTGGCCCCAATGTATCCCATATCTGACCGTTTTATCCAATTTTCAAAACACTTGTACCTATCTCATTTTCAAAATCCTTTATTTAACCAGAACACAAATAAAATCCGTTTCGCAAATCATTCCATTCAAGATAGGTACCTTTTTGAAGTTACTTCTCCCCAAAACAATTTGAAAACAGTGATTTATAACTACGGGGATATGCAACTGAAAACATTTATGTTCCATTACGAGAATAAAACATTTAGCTATTCATATGCACTGAATCATAAAAGAATGGTCAGGGGTACTTGCCTTGCAGAGCTTTACAACTATCACTAACTGATTTTGATAGACTTGAACGTTCGGGCCCTCATGGAAAAATGATTGTCTCATTAGAAGACATCCCTGCTTCGCAGTAATCTATCTCAAGATAGTATCCAGGACTCTCAGGGTTCTTCGCTTGGGAGCCTCAAGGCACTTGCCGACTGATCACTAGATTATCTTAGTTCGATATCAGTTCTTGAGTCCTTCGACTAGAACCTACAGAGTCGAAATACCCTACGTTAGACGTCTAGTTATGCTTGACATATCCTCAATAACACATCTACCCAATCGATATCAAATCCCGACTCGTACTTATATATTATTATAATACACGCATCAATGTAGGGTTCACATTCTCAAAATCGATTTGGTGTTCATTTTCAGAAAATACGCTTACTCGTCCTTTTAGGAAATTAGGGTCATTGGTTTTTAACAAAACATTCACCACAACATGCAATCACATTTCACACAGAATATATATATATATATACACACGTTTATACTTTCTCGACGTCCCGATAATTACCGGATACGCTCCCGTATTTCTGTAGTTCAATTTCCCGGAAATCGGGCAGCGTCTCCTCTATTTATCGGACTACCCGTCGAACCAATTCGACGTCAAATCACAAACACAACCAAACAATTTAGTCCAAACCAATCACACAATCTACATTTCACAATTTCCCAACCACCGTTTTAAATCAACTAATTATTATATCTTTTATTTTTATTCGTATTTTTATATTTATTTATTTGTATTTTATTTTAAAATATTAAGACTCAGAATTAAATTATCATCGTCCACCGTCCGCTCGTCGAAATTCATCGCGGACGACAGTAAAAATTTGTCGCTGCCCGATTAATTTCGGGTTTCCATACAAATTTCTACCGATTAAACTTTCATAACTATCAATAATAAAATCCAGAAATCAAGTATATTTCATCAAATTTTTATTCTCAGAAAATTAAAAATAAACACTTCGAATTCATCCAAGAAACTGAAGAATCAAATCACAACAGACAATCAATAGCCAGGCAACAGCAATATCAAGCCAATACACTAGCAAAAGTATAACAGGCCACGGAACCACGACAAGGTAACGGTCACGCGCCGCCATCCTCACCGGAAACCGGGAAGGGCGGCGACAACAACAATAAAAAAAAACAGAACATCACATTCGCTCATATACATACATGTATATACATGGATGAGCAGGAATCAACAGGAACATCGACAACCTGAGAGCACCGAGGCGTGGTGAAAAGTCATCGGAAACCGGCACAATAACGGCGAAAGAGGGAAAGAAGAGATAACAAGAAAATGGGGATAAATAAAACCGAGAGACAAGAAAAGAAAACGGGAGAGGACCCGAGGAAAAAAAACTGCGACCCGGAAAAAAAATTAGAAAAGAAATGAAAAAAATACAGTTCTGCCACGTATTTGTGGCTTAACAGCAACGAGACACGTATACAAGTTAACACCCGAGAGTTTAATTCTATACCGCATTTCACAATTTATCGAACCAAGATGTGCATATAACCAATCCATAAAATTACAAAAATAGACTTAAAATACTGTAAATATCCCGAAGTTTATAAAAACATAATTTTTGAAATTTTAGGACAATTTTTAAAATGCAATTTATACCCACTTTTATCAATTACACGACTCGCGCGCGGGTGGAACTTACTCCGAAAATTCCCAAAATAATTTTAAAATTCTCAGAATAATACGAACTTAATAAAATATAATTTTCATAATTTTTGAAGGTTTCCATAATTAGATATGAATTTTACCATTAAACACACTCAGAAAATCATTTAAAAATAAATAATTAATGAAATATTGATTTCTCAATTTTAGAAAGTCCTAAAAATAATTATTGAAATTATAAAGTCATAAAAACAATTTTAGAGACAATTCAAGTATTTATGGGAATAAAACTGCAATACTACCATTTTTAATAATGACACAAAATCATACAATTCATTAATTAACCACACAATTCAATTCCATACACTAGTAATCACATACACATAGTGACAGAGTAATAACCCATTGACTGAACCCACACAAATATTTTATTTAATTATTTATTCTATAATTACATATTTAAATAATAATAAAAATAGACGGGTCGTTATATTTCCAGGAGCATCTGCAACATAATCCAGATCATTGCTTTTGTTTATCCCTATTCTCCCATTTCTATTTTTCTTCTTCCTTCTTGCATCTTTAATCTTTATTTCTTTGACAGGAGTCTTGGTGCTTTGATTGTCCATGAGATTTTACTCAGCCATGGAAAATCGAGTTGAATTTGTATTTTTCTTTTCATTATCCTCATCTACAATTTCTTGCTTGATGATTCTATTCTTCTTCACTGAAGTTTACTTTACAAGCCTTGAACACAGGTGACCCAAGCTTTTTCAGCATTGCTGGGACATTTTCAATCTCTATTGCTTTTTCTCTGTCCCTTATGTTTTTCTTTATGTTGTTCAAGGCATCATAATCAAGACCAATAGCAATGTTTGCACATGCTTTGTTTTTCTCATGGTACTGACCAACTAATTCAGATACATTCTTGAAGGACTTCAGCTTTACTTCATTTTTCTCCGATTTTTCCCTTAGCACAGCCTCAATCTCATTTGCACACTTGAGCTTGTTCTTCTGATAATCGTTTTCTTGTTTCAGGGCTTCAAGCTCCACTATCAACAATTTAGTTCCTTGTTTTTCATTCTCAAGCTTCTCATTCAACTTTGTTAATCTGTTAACTTCTTCATTAGCAGCAATCATGCTTGTATAGATGTGAAACATTTCTGTGCTCATCTTCTCAACAGTTTCCTTATATTGATTCACATTTAAACCAGTGGTGGTAAGAGTTGATACCTGTGATTTAGATGAGGATGATTCTCCTTGCTCCAAGGCCATGAATGCATAGTTTCCAAGTTCTTCATCTTCATCAATTTCGTAGTCATCCCAACTTTTACCTTCTGCAATATAAGATTTGCTTTGCTGTTTCTTCAGAAGAGCTTCATACTTTGCTTCAAGTTCAAGATAAGCTTTATCTTTCGTTGCCTTCTTAGGTTTCCTGCATTCTATAGCGAAGTGACCTATTTCATCACAATTGAAGCACCTTATCTTAGATGTGTCAACAGATCCATTTTTGTAGCCATTCTTGCTATCAGAATTGTACTTCCCTTTTTCCTTCCAGCTGCTGTCTTTGTTGAAAGACTGTCCTTTTTTCTTGAAGTATTGTGGCTTCTTTACTCTAATATTAGATAATTTCCTAGCCAAATAGGCCATTGACTGATCTAGCTCATCCAGTTCTTCAAGAGTATAGAACTCATCTTTTTCCAATTTCAGAATGACTTGTTCCCGCGAATCATTTGTTCTTTGATCACTTGTTGAGGCAACTGGAGTTTGAGATCTTGGTTTATCATAGGATGTTTGACCTTTATTTAAATATTAAAGCACTTGAGCCATCCATAACATGTCCTTGACCAGATCTCAATGATTGTCTTTGAATCATCTCTAGTTCATATATTTTGAGAATTCCATATAGAACTTCCAGTGTTATTCTGCTCGAGTCTCTCCCTTCCTTGATTGCTGAGATTTTCTGTTCCAAATGATCAGGAAGAGTAAGCAAAAACTTTAGATTCACTTCTTCAGATTCATAGTATTTGTCATGAAGTTGCAAGTCATTTATCAGCTTATTGGATCTTTCAAACACATCATTAATGCTTTCCTTTGGATTAGCCATGAAACCCTCATACTGTGAAATCAGTATCCTTCTTTGATTTGATCTAACTTTCTCAGTTCTCTGACAGAGTATCTCAATCTTTTCACATATTTGCTTGGCAGTGTCACAGTTGACAATGTTGTTGTACTTTATATTGTCAAGTGACTCAATCAAAATTAATTGCAAGCTACTATCCAGGGAAACTTTCTCTTTTCCAGGATCAGTATACTCAGCAGGATCTTTTGGTGCATAAAGAGCTGGGATAATCCTGTCTCCATCTATAGATTTCTCAATTCTAACCGTAGGGATGAAGGGTCCATCCTTGTGGATCTGAATGTAGAGTGGATTGGCCATCCTGATAAACAATATCATTTTTTTTCCAAAGAGTGTAGTTAGCTTTGTCAAAGGTAGGAATTTTGATGCTACTGATTTTCAGTGTATTCATTCTTCCAAGATCTTGTATCTGTTTACTTTCAGATTTCGCTCTAATACCACTTGTTAGGAAATGAATAACACACAGAGGGGGGGGGGGGTGAATGTGTTTTACTGTTTTTGTGTTTTTCTTGACTGCTAATGGTTGAACAAAGTAAACTAAATCTGGTAATGAAATGTGTTCATGCAGAATTTAATCTAACAGAAAATATAGAACACAGATCTTCAAAACTCACTTAATTTTATATTAAAATTAAGACTGTTTTGCTATAAAATTTCTAGGCTCTTTGTTGATAAAGAGCTTAGCTTCTTCTTGAGAGTGTTACAAGAAATTTTATCTAAATTGTTACAACTGACTAAGGACCAGTGTTAACTTTATAACTTAGTTAACTGCTGGTTTACACAGTGTGTAATAAGACATGCTATTAGCTTTTCTAAACTGTCACTTGTCATTTCTAATTATAGAAAAGTAGATCTTCCATTTCTGGATTAGCATATCTTTAGCATCCCGTGTTCACTTTGATCTTCCTTTGTCAGTTAATCTTCATCATTGATCTTGCACATTCTTCAAGCTGCTTTTTGTAGACATGTCAATCCAGCTATTGGATTGTTTGTTGATTGTTTATCTTGGATATTGAACTAATCTGCAACTTTGTACTTTGAGTTTGTACCTTGAGATCTCTAGTTTAGGTCTATAGAACACTTGACATCTCGATAAGTATATTGTCTTATCGAGATCTCTAGTACTCTATATTTAGTTTGGCTTGTAGAGGTCTTCAGTTTTCTATTAGAGATTTTAGGCTTGTCGAGATCTCTAGTCTTCACATCTTCATTTTGACTTATCGATAACTCTTAGTTCTCTAGTGGTTTTTTGACTTATTGACATCCCAGAGTTCTCTAGTCAAATTTACCTTGTCAAATTCCAGGTTCCTCTAGTGAATTTTAACTTGTAGATATCTCTAAGTTCTCTAGTGAATTTTGACTTATCGATATCTCTGAGTTCTCTAGTAGAACTTGACTTATCGATAACTCAGAGTTCTCTACTGAATGTAGACTTGTCGATAACTCTGAGTTCTCTAGTGAAGAAACGACTTGTCGATATCTCCAATCTTCAGTTCTTCAATTTGGCTTGTCGATATCTTTCTGAGTTCTCTAGTAGCTTTCCTGACTTCTTGATAAGCCATTATGGAGTTCTCGAATGACTTCTCTATAACATTAAATCTGTGACTTGTAGAGATCTTGACTTAGAGTATTTTTCTCCAAACAGATTTATTCAACTCCAAGCTTCTTCAAAATTCTTCTGAGGCATGATCTTCTTGATCTTCTACCAGATAGAATCCTTAGGCTTGATACTGTTTTAGGAAAAAGACTCCAGTCTGCTTCTTTGTATTTTTACAGACTTTAAGTGTTACAAATACAAAATACAGACTAAGATAACAACACGACTTACTTAGGGTTGGCCCCAAGCTTAGCTGATTACCAAAAATAACAGTTCATCAATCTCCACTTTAGATCAGATGTCCATTTGGCTTGCTTCATACTTTGATCAGGGACACTAATGATATTGTTATCTCCAGTGATCTTTGACATCATCACTTATATATTACAAGCTCAATGGTACCATTTGTAGCATGTTCTCTAATAAAATGGTACCTTACATCAATGTGCTTTGTTCTAGAATGATTAACTGGATTAGGCACTATAGATATAGCACTATTATTGTCATACATGATAGGAATTTTTTGTAACAGTAGGCCATAATCCATTATCTGATTTCTAATCCAAAGCACTTGAGAACAACAACTTCCCGCAGCTATGTATTCAGTCTCTGCTGTAGAAGTTGATACAGATTGTTGTTTCTTGCTATACTAGGATACAAGTCTTTGACCAAGAAATTAACAGCTTCTACTAGTACTGTTTCTGTCAACCCTGCATCCAGTAAAATCTGCATCTGTGTAGCCAACAGCTTCAAAACCAGTTCCCTTAGGATACCACAATCCCAAGTTTGGAGTCCCCTTCAAATATCTGAAAATCCTCTTTAAAACCATCAAGTGTGATTCTTTTGGATTGGTTTGAAATCTTGTTGTGACAACCCGGGTCAAATCCCTAGCCTTTTTCGAAAACCAAGTCAAATCCAGATTACGAGTCCGAAATAAGTCAAAGCATAATATCCCGAGTGCAACCAACTTGGGTTACGACAAACCCACCAGAGGCCTTCAAAAGATCACGATTTATTCGTGCACATAGTATTAGTACTTTGCCTTATAAACTGAAGAGAAGTCTCAAATCTCCTCGATGTAGGACTGGGGTGTTACAAACTCCCCCACTTAAACTCCTGACGTCCTCGTCAGGCCTGAACGGATATCCCATGGGACCAAGATCGTACCTCTCTAGCCATTGTGGGATAATACCGGCTGGCTTCGTGTCCCCACCTCCGGACCTCTTGCCATTGTGAGATAATACCACCAGCCTTCGTGTCCCCACCTCCAGCAACTTGACACATCAAGCTTTCGAGAGTCGGCTCTGATACCATACTGTAACAGCCCGCACTTCCGGACTATTAATTCTAAATCAAAACTAAAATACAATACAATTATTAATCCAAAATTCTATTACAAAAACACAACTAACAGTGGAAGCCCAAAGGTCAATCTACTCCAATACTAAGGTCTCGAAACTCCAATGATATCCAACTCGAATCTTTGACGAAACCTGAAATTGTAAGAGGGGTGAGCTGCAAAGCTCAGCAAGTACAAATGGACTAACTATTTAATCGGAAAATAATGGGTGTTTTAAATAAAATGATTTAAACTGTGACAGCCCGCACTTCCGGACTAATTATTCTAAATCAAAACTAAAATAAATACAATTTATTGATCTAAAATTCTATTACAAAGGTGCTATTACGAACGCGCAGCTAAAAGCGGAAGTCCAAAAGTCAATATACTCCAAAACTAAGTCCTCGAACTCCAATGCTATTCAACTCGAACTCTTAGACGAAACTTGAAAATTGAAAGAATGAGCTATACAGCCCAGCAATGAAAGAATGAGCTATACAGCCCAGCAAGTATAAATTGATTAACTATTTAACCGGAAAACAATGGGTGTTTTTAATAAAATGAATTTTCTCAAAATGATAATAATTTTGTAAAAACTATTTCTAAAATAAATCGAACAAAAAGTTTTATATTTTAAAATTCAGAATTTAAAACAGAACAGAGCAGATTTTATAACAGATCAGAACAGAGTAAAATAGAATGAAACGATAATTCTTATAAACACCACAGTCTTGATCTACGGCCACACTTTGCCAGTAGCCGGAATCTAATTCTTATTCTTATTCTTTATACCACACTTTGCCAGTGGTCGACATTTAAAGTTCAATAATTACGCGCCCTTAATAGGTATCTAAAGTTGCACACCGGTGCGCCTATTAAGGGTATTTAAAGCTAGTTCAAAAGATTCTCGTATCTTCTTTCTTATACAGTTCGAAATAGAATTCTTATATTTTATATGAAATTCGAAAATCAGAGTATCAAAATTTTTCCGAAAATAAAAGTAAGTCAAAAAGTACTTACCTCAGAGCTTGACCAGATCTGAATATAGTCTTTTGTCCCTCTAAACGATGTTATCTTGAAAAACATAAACCATAGAAGTTGTAGAGAACGAAAAGATCTTTCCGAAAAGTCCATAATCATCGAATTCTGACTTACGAAAAATTTTCTACGAATTTTACAAGACTGCTGATTTATGCTAAAAAGAGCCCTACGAATTTTATGAATAAAAATGAGGAAAATGAATAGGATGTATTTATAACGATACGAAACCCTATATCTTAACCTACAAGTTATCCTTATTAAAATCCGATCCAAATTTTAGGCCCATTACTCTAATTCAATTTTAAATCCTAGTCCTTATATAATTTTAATCTCTTTTTGTTCTATTTTTCCATTATTAATCGAATTCTAAAAATTACGGGATATTACATACTACCCTCCTTAAAAAGAATTTGGTCCCCAAATTCAAAACAATCCTAAAGTTCGTGACACATCTACCCCTTGATCTACCAAAGGTCAAACTACAGTCCACAAGATCGAATCCTAGGGAATGTACTAATCCCATACCTAATACACTCCGAAGGACAGCCTGCTCTGATATCAACTGTGACAGCCCGCACTTCTGGACCAATAATTCTAAATCAAAACTAAAACAAATATAATTTATTGATCTAAAATTCTATTACAAAGGTGCTATTATGAACACGCAGCTAAAAACAGAAGTCCAAAAGTCAATATACTCCAAAACTAAGTCGTCGAACTCCATGCTATTCAACTCGAACTCTTAGGCGAAACCTGAAATTTGAAAGAATGAGCTATACAGCCCAGCAAGTACAAATTGATTAACTATTTAACCGGAAAACAATGGGTATTTTTAATAAAATGAATTTTCTCAAAATGATAATAATTTTGTAAAAACAATTTCTAAAATAAATCGAACCCAAAGTTTTATTTTTTTAAAATTCATAATTTAAAACAGAACAGAGCAGATTTAATAACAGATCAGAATAGAGTAAAACAGAACGAAACGATAGTTCTTATAAACACCACAGTCTTGATCTACGGCCACACTTTGCCAGTAGCCGGCATCTAATTCTTATTCTTATTCTTTATACCACATTTTGCCAGTGGTCGGCATCTAAAGTTTAATAATTATGCGCCCTTAATAGGTATCTAAAGTTGCACACTAGTGCGCCTATTAATGGTATCTAAGGCTAGTTTCGAAACTATAGCGTAAATTATGAACGGGTTCGAAAACATAGAGACTGGGTTCAAAAGATTCTCGTATCTTCTTTCTTATACAGTTCGAAATAGAATTCTTATATCTTATACAAAATTCGAAAATCAGAGTATCAAAATTTTTCCAAAAATAAAAGTAAGTCAAAAAGTACTTACCTCAAAGCCTGACCAGATTTGAATATAGCCTTTTGACCCTCTAAATGACGTTATCTTGAAAAATATAAATACGAAAGTTGTAGAGAACGAAAAGATGTTTCCGAAAAGTCCAGAATCATCGAATTCTGACTTACGAATTTTTTTTAACGAATTTTACAAGACTGCTGATTTATGCTAAAAAGAGCCCTACAAATATTATGAATAAAAATGAGGAAAACGAATAGGATGTATTTATAACGATATGAAACCCTATATCTTAACATACAAGTTATCCTTATTAAAATCCGATCCAAATTTTAGGCCCATTACTCTAATTCGAGTTTAAATACTAGTTCTTATATAATTTTAATTTCTTTTTGTTCTATTATTCCATTATTAATCGAATTCTAAAAATTACGGGATATTACATATAGTATCAGAGCCCACAACTGAATACGTACCAAACCCAACAACCCACCACAGGTCAGTCCGAAAAAGCTACCAATTTGGTACACATTAGTTATTGACTTGTATCTATAAAGGTCTCAAATACTCTTATTCTTATCGATGTGTGATATTACAAACACCCCCTCTTATAGGATCAACGTCCTTGTCAATCTCACAAACATAAATACGGAACCTGGGCAGTGTCTCTGCACTTCCGGCCGGGCAGAGCTCTGATACCATATGTGACAACCCGGGTCAAATCCCGAGTTTTTTCAAAAACCGGGTCAAGTCCCGATTACGAGTCCGAAATAAGCCCAAGCATACTGTCCCGAGTACAACCAACTTGGGTTACGACAAGCCCACCACAGGCCCCCAAAAAATCATGATTTGTTGGTGCACATAGTAGTAGTACTTTATCTTATAAACTAAACAGAAGTCCCAAATCTCCTCGATGTGGGACTGGGGTGTTACACTTGCACATAGAAATGTTGCAAACATGATGTCTAGTCTACTTACAGTTAAGTAGAGAAATGATCCAATCATTCCTCTATAGCTTGATATATATACACGCTTGCCTTTTCTATCTTCATCCAACTTTGTTGTTGTAGACATAGGTGTAGAAGCAGGTGAACAATCAACCATACCAAACTTTTTCAATAAGTCCTTGATATACTTAGTTTGGATGATGAAGATTCTATCACTTCTTTGACTGACTTGTAGTCCAAGAAAGTAACTTAATTCCCCCATCATACTCATTTCATATTCACTCTGCATAAGCTTAGAAAATCTTTGGCAAAACTTTTCATTAGTAGAACCAAAGATGATATCATCCACATAGATATGAACTAGGATCATATCTTCACCATATTTCTTGTAGAAGAGAGTCTTGTCTATAGTACCTCTAGTAAAACCATATTTCAGTAGGAATTCTGACAATATATTATACCAAGCTCTAGGTGCCTGCTTTAGTCCAAATAGAGCCTAGAGTAATTTATACACAAAATTTGGAAATTCTGGATCTTCAAAAGCCAGGTGGCTGTTGCACATAAAATTCTTCTTCTAATTCACCATTTAGGAATGCACTCTTGACATCCATTTGATACACTTTAAAATTTGAATGTATAGTAAATGCTAGAAAAATCCTTATTGCTTCAAGTCTTGCAACTGGAACAAAAGTTTCATCATAATCAATTCCTTCTTCTTGTGAGTAGCCTTTTGTAACCAACCTTGCTTTATTTCTGGTAACTATACCATTTTTATCCATCTTGTTCCTAAATACCCATTTTGTTCCAATAATACTTTTATTCCTTGGTACAGGAACTAACTCCCAAACTTTGTTCCTTTCAAACTGATTAAGCTCCTCTTGCATTGCAGATATCCAATCAGGATCCATTAGAGCTTCTTCAGTTTTCTTGGGTTCTATTTGAGACAGAAAGCATGCATGTAAGCACTCATTAGCAGTTGCACTTCTAGTCCTCACACCAGTAGTAGGATCACCAATAATTGCTTCTCTAGTGTGACTCCTATCCCACTTCCTTGTATGAGTTTGTTGACTTGTGCCTTCATCATTTTCTTCATTATTGGTATGACTGCTAGATCCTTCTTCTCTTTCTCCCCCTGAGTTTGTGCTATCAAATTCAGGTATTTGAGATGAGCTTCCATTCCCATGATTTTCATGTTCAGTAGTCTCTTCATTTATCATCTGTTGTGCATCAACTTCCTCTTCTCCATCAGAATCACTATCAATGTTGAGATTTTCAAATGCAAGGGCGTTAGCTTCATTTTCATCAAGGCATTCCAAGCCTGGACACTTGTCATCATCAAAAGTCACATATGTGTTTTCCATAATCTTCTTTTGATCTATCACATAGACCTTGTAGGCAGTTCTCTCCAATGAATATCCCAGAAAAATTGCTTCAAAAACTTTTGAGTCAAATTTTCCCACATATTCAGAGTTGTCTTTCAAAATATAACACTTGCTTCCAAACACATGAAGATGCTTTACAGTAGGCTTTCTCTTATGATTGTGTAAGGTGATTTTCCATGTGCCTTGTTAATGAGATATCTGTTCTGAGTGTACCATGCAGTGTTAACAGCCTCTTCCCAGAAACTTGTTGGCAACATGGCATCTTGCAGCATTGTTCTAGCAGCTTCAACTAATTTTCTGCTCTTCCTTTTAACTACTTCATTTTGTTGAAGTGTTCTAGCTGCTGAAAATTCTTAAACAATGCCTTTGGTTTTGCAGAATTTATTCAATGTTGCATTTCTGAATTATGTTCCATTGTCACTTCTTAATCTTTTTACACAATTGTGATCTTTAGCCTGTTTTTCTATCTTCTTGATGTGCTCAATTATGATGTGTGGAGTCTCACCCTTAGAGTGCATGACCTCTAACCAAGTGTATCTTGAGAAATCATCCACCATCACAAGTGCATATTTGTTTCTTGAAATAGATAAGACATGTACTGGTCCAAACAAGTCCATGTGAATAAGTTACAATGGTGCACTTATAGAATTCATAGTTTTTGACTTGTAACTTGATCTTTTCATTTTTCCTTTCTGACAAGCTTCACAAACTTCAACTTGAGCAAACTCCAGTTTAAGCATGTCTCTTACTAACTCCTTTTTGACCAAGGTGTTAATTGCCTTGAAATTCAAGTGAGACAACTTCTTATGCCATAGCTTGCTTTGTTCTTCTGATGGTTGGTGTAGAAGCAACAAATTCCATCCTTATTTGTTGAGTCCAAGTCTGCAACAAACAAGCTTCCTTTTCTTGCTCCTTTTAGAGCAACTTCACCAATTTTCTTGCTGATAAAAGTGCATTATTCTTTGTTGAATAAGACTTCAAAACCTTTATCTGCAAATTGGCTAACACTGAGAAGATTCACTTCAAGACCAGCTACCAGTGCTACATCATCAATGACAACATTTTCAGAAACAATCTGGCCATATCCCATTGTGAATCCTTTTCTGTTGTCTCCAAAGGTCACCAAAGGGCCAGCCTTCTCCTCAAACTGTGATAGTAGGGCGTTATCACCTGTCATATGTCTGGAACACCCACTCTCAATGATCCATATGACCTTCTTCACTTTTCCCTGCACACAATGAGTTTTAAGTGTGTTTAGCAACCCAAGAAGTGTTGAGTACTTTCTTCTTGTTAACTGATTTAGCAGAAGTAGAATGCGTTATTTCAGATAAAATAGAATTCAATGACTGTTGTGCATTTTCCCTATCTGCTATAGACCCAATTTTTGTTTTATTGAGGACTACTCTTAGTTTGTGACAACTTTTCATTACTTTCAAGTTACAAGGGATACAGTCAAACTTGTCACAGAATGAGTAGGGATCATTTGCATCTGCTTCATTGTATTTGCAGGCTCCTTCAACTGGCTTGCTAACCACCTTTTTACATAGGTGAGTTAGATGATTCATCGAGCCACATTTTTCACACTTCTTTCTTAGAGCATCTACAACATAGGTGAGTTCGATGTGTTTTTGTGTTTTTATGCTTTTCTTGAACTGTTTGTGGTTGTGAACAAAATAAATCAATTGTTGTAGTGAAATGTGTTTATGCAGAAATTAGACATGCAATAATAGAGAACACGGATCTTTCAAAACTCACTTAATTTTATATTAAAATTAAGAATGTTTTGCTACAAAATTTCTAGGATCTTTGTTGATAAAGAGCTTAGCTTCTTTCTTGAGAGAATACAAGAGTTCATGATCTAAATTGTTACATCTTACAAAGGACCAGTGTTAACTTTATAATTTAGTTAAATGCTGGTTTACACAGTGTATAATAAGATGTGCTATTAACTTTAGTAAATTGTCACTTGTCATTTCCATTTAAGGAAAAGTATATCTTCCATTTCGGGCTTAGCATATATTTGCATACTGTGTTAACTTTGATCTTCCTTTGTCAGTTAATCTTTACCTTTGATCTTGCACACTCTTAAAGTTGCTTTTTGTAGACTTGTCAATCCAGCTGGTTGGATTGTTTGTTGATTGTAAATCTTGGATATTGAACTGGTCTGTAATTTTGTACTTTGAGATTTATCTCGAGATCTCCACTTGGTCTATAGAGAACTTGACATCTCGATAAGTATATTGGCTTATCAAGATCTCTAATACTCCATTGTAAATTTGACTTGTAGAGGTCTCTGAGTTCTATATAAGAGAATTTGGCTTGTCGAGATCTCTAGTCTTCATATCTTCACTTTGACTTATCGATATCTCTGAGTTCTCTAGTGGCTTATTGACTTATCGATAACTTAGAGTTCTCTAGTCAAATTTGACTTGTCGATAACTCAGAGTTCTCTAGTGAATTTTGGCCTATCGATATCTCTGAGTTCTCTAATGGAATTTGACTTATCGATAACTCATAGTTCTCTAATGAATGTTGACTTGTCGATAACTCTGAGTTCTCTAGTGAAGAAATGACTTGTCGATATCTCCAATCTTCATGTCTTCAATTTGGCTTGTCGATATCTCTGAGTTCTCTAATACCTTTATTGACTTCTCAATAAGTCATTTGGAGTTCTCGAATGACTTCTCTATAATACTAAATCTGTGACTTGTAGAGATCTTGACTTAGAACATTTTTCCCAAAACAGATTTATTCAACTCCAAGCTTCTTCATAATTCTTCTGAGGCATGATCTTCTTGATCTTCGTCCAGATAGAATTCTTAGGCTTGATACTGTTTAAAGGAAAAAGACTCCAGTATGCTCTTTGACATTTTTACAGACTTTAATGTTACAAATACAATATGCAAACTAAGATTACAATACAACTTACTTAGGGTTGTCAATTTGACTTAGTCTAATTAAAGTACAGGCATGTCTTGCACAACACATATCACTTCAAAATATATTGTCACTTAGCCCATGTTCTGATAACCGAATATATACATGTAACACGTAGTTTAGAAAATAATAGCAAAATCGATCGAAAACTTATCTCAAAACCTGATCAGATCTGAATTTACTCTTTTTGGCCATCTAAACGATGTTTTCTTGAGAAAAACGAATGGCGAAAGTTGTAGAGAACGAAAAGATCTTTTCAAAAAGTCCAGAATCAACAAATTTTGACTTACGATGAATTTTCTACGAAATTTACAAGACTGCTGATTTTGGTCTAAAAGAGCCATAAGAATTTTCATATTAAAAAAGAGGAAAACGAAATGGATGTATTTATAACGATAAAAATTTTTATATCATAACCTACAAATTATCTATATTAAAATCTGATTCAAATTTTAGACTCATTAGTTTAACTTAATTTTAAATCATAGTCCTTATTTAATTTTAATCCATTTATTCTACTATTATATTATTAATCTAATTTTAAAAATTATTGAATATTAGTGATTTCCGATATTAGAGTATTATAAACTTAAGTTTTTTAAAAATAATGAGGGTATGTCGGGCTTTGGTTCATTTTCGATGTACATGCGGGAAAGGTAAAAGGTGATATGATTGACAGTTGACACATACAACATTTGTGTGATATGTACTTTAAAAAGTTACTACTAACACAACTGCTTTGACACTGACTACCGATCCACTTGACGGGGATTTGGGGTTCTGCACCATGACTATTAGGTCCGTCCACTGTTCTTATAATAATTTGGACATCAGAGGCCCTTTTATCCTATATCTGAACTTAAACCGAAATAAGGTTTGTTGTTCCGGTTCACTTAATTTAATAAACCTATATTCATGATTAGATTTTAATTTTATCTTAAACCAATATATTGTCGAACCGAACCAAATATATATTATAATATATATTAAATTATTAGTTATATATTACTCTCTCCTTTACCATAACCGAAATTGTCATTATTTAATTAAAATTTTAGTTTAATAAATAGTAAAAGGTTACTGTCATTTCATTTTTTATCCCTCTGAAATATTGTTGGATGACTTTTAATTTTTTTTATAGACTTGTTATATATTCATGTATCGTAAGTTTTTGATCATTATTACCTAAGGACTAATATGTGCATGTTTGGGAAGTGGATCTTTTAGCTTAAATTAGCATAATAACCCGTACGAGATACGAGTCATTTTCTAAATATTGTACAATGTCCAACATATATCAAATATAAGTTGATTTTTTATCGATATATATTATTTTCATACAAGACATTACCAAATCACATAACGTTTCTAATATAGCTTATTAGGCCATATATATATATATTCTTGTTCATGTTGTATAAGTTGTTTTTAATGAATGAATATAAACAGGGTAATCAGTGTATATTTAAAATGAAACGATTAAACTTAATCTGTAAAATGTCGTTAGTATGTTTACAAAAAAAGCTAAAAAATAACATATATGTAAAATACAGAGTTGATCAAAATTTTTGAATTTTATTTAAATAAGCTATATGTGCTGGTCTATATTATTATTGAGTTCACTATAATTAACTTACTTAATTTAAAAAGATAAAAAATACATTACTGAAATAATAATGACTTGCAATCATAATATACAATAATATAAAATTTACACAACTGTTAATATAAAAGTTGATTTTAATGAAAAATGTTAGTTTTTGAAATTCAACGTATGTATGTATGGAAAAATGATAGTTTTTTATTTACACTACTATTAACAAAGTAAGATTAAGTTATATGTGTGTGTGTCAGCATGTAAATTATCGTATGTTACACTTCTTAGTAAATTACGATGGTTTCAATTATTTATATGCTAAATATCTAATTTATGTACATGTATAATCATTATTAACATCTAGTGAAGCAATTGATTGCTTAAATAACACGCATTTATAATTATTCAAAAATTAAAATTATGTAATAAATAAACTGCAATAATTTATATATATTATTCATATTATCACTCACAAACAATCCATATCTATTTTTTATGCAACCGAGTATCAATCATGGTTGTAACATAAAAATAAATTTTATATTGTAAAGATTTATTATTAATATTCATGATTTTTTCAAGAATTCGAAGGAAAAATTATAATTAGATCGTTTTTTAAACCATTTTTAAGTTTATTTCATTACGACTCTAATATTTCTTCATATAATAATTTGACAACGTTATATACTATTCTCCTAAAAATAAATATTTTTCAATTCGATAAAGTTTTATAAATATCAGTTGAACTGGTTAATTTATTCAAATTATTGAATAATATATATATATATATATATATATTAAATAGTATAAAATGCATTGAATCAAATGCTACAATATAGTATAGATATAAATTTTATTTGAATAATTTAAAATATTAAAATAATTCAAAATATTTGTACAATATTATCTTGATCAATGAATATTCCTTATCTAAAAGAATTCTTTTATAAAAGCTAGTTTTTTTTAAAGTTAAAAAGAAAAATAAATCGAGTTAATATATCATCGTAGTTTTAACAAATCTTGTGAGATCCCATATCAAATTTCTAATATTTTTAAAATTGGGACAAGTCCCAAATATAATAACGCGCTAGCAATAAAGTTAGTAATTTTAATACAAATAATCAATTGACATAATCCTATAAAAATCTCAAACACATTAATTTATATTAACATAAAATATTAAAAAATTTCACATTATTGGTAAAATTTCACTGTAACTACTTAAAGAAGTGGAGAAACACACAATGAACGTTTGTATAATCAGATAAAGGAGTTGATGGTAACATAGGAGTTGATGGTAACATGTCCAGCATTATGAGGCCATATATGTTTATCTAATTACAAAATATTTATTTTATGAAAAATTCCTTTTGACAATTTTCCTTTTACACTTTTACTAAGCTTTGTCACACATATGTGTTATACTTTTTGCGGCTATCCAGGTCACACTCCAAAAATTCAAGACTGTCAAAGAATATAATTACTTACTCCTTAAAACTTTAGACAATCTATAGAGTAACAAATTATGTCATTTATGTCATGTTATATACTAAAGCCTATTCAGGAATCAAGAGTAATCGTGATTCGCCTAACTATCTACAACCAATAGAAAGAAACTGGATGATCGCAATTGTAGTTTGGTGTTATGTCATATTTTTCAATTACAAACACGACATTAACAGTTTCATGTATGCATAAAATCATTAAAAGAATCTTTTGCAAACATTCAAAACTTCACCTAGCAATTCCAATGTGTCCAAATTTACGAGTCAATTATAAAAGTTAAACCAATATAAAAGTACCATAATTGAACTTCTAACCCGTATGTCATCTAACAGATAGATATCTCTTCTAATATAACAATAGTTTCTCTAAAATTAGAAGATCAAATTTTTAATGTGCATATAAAGAATAAAACTTCAAAACAAAATTACCTCAATTAGTTGCTTCCAAATCTCAACCTCCACAGTCCAGTTCTACTTAACGGGATCTCAACCAAAACCACTAAGCCCTCCTTTAAAAATATCATGACATTTAACCCAATTTTTCTATATATTTTTCATCCTATTTCGTATCTTTTGTTTATCTAAAAAATTTTTCGGAAATTTTTCTTGAAGATCTTTCATAATATTGGTGAATGTTTCTTGTGTAAATTGCCCATTTGCTTTATTCCCCGCTACGTGTTCATGATGATAAGACATAATCAGAGCATCATCCATGGAAGTAGTCCATGTGCAATAATTTTCGGAAGTTCTTTTATTTGACACCTGTGAACAAAATTTTTCAAAGTTCAATTAAAATTGTTATACACAAAAATATACAAAGGTGTTTCTTTCTAAGAAGCATTTCGTCGAATACATATAGACAACGTAGTTTCAATTATAAAACTAAATTCACAAGTGTGTGTATGTTTGAGTGAGAGAGGGGAGAGATTGATAGGGGGAGAGAGATGCATAAAGAGTGAGACACAGAGAGGAAAAAAGAGTAAGATAGGGGCGAGAAAGGGTAGAGATAGAAAGAGAGAGGATAGAGAGGGGAGGGGGGGAGGGGGGGAGAGAAAGATGTGAATATACCTCTGGATTAATGCCGAGAGGGATGAGAAAGGTTGGAGCTATGAGGAGCGAAGAGAATGAAGTCATAAAATTGAACACCCCGATTTGGGGTGTTGGAAATGTTGTTTTTTATATTGGTTACGAACTCCTTCCAACCCCCAATAAATCCCTCAAAGCCCGAACCCTGTGTCAAATATTTTTCCCAAACGTGGTTTTTTACAACCCTTATCAACCTGGCCCAGCCCAACCCCCCTAACCCCCAAACCAAACAGGCCCTAAAGGGTTCACCATAACCCATCCCTTACTAACCTAACCCAACTCAACCCAACCTCACTTGACCTAACCCCTGCTAAACCCCTATCCAGATAAGGCCTAAGGTTTCAATTTAGGGATTTTTAGTTCGGTGGTTTCAAACTTCAAGGAGGAGGCTAAATCTTGAACTGGGTAAGCTTCAAACACCAAGTAATTTTTAATTAGTTGAGGATTTGAGTGAATTAGTTATAATTAGTTCATGAAGTTGAGTAATTGGCTGACTAAAATATTGAAATTTGATATTTGTAACCGATGGTTAAGATGTTTGTGTATTTGTATTTGTTTTGTAATTTAGGGCAATACCGATGAGATGAATCGAGGTTACTTAATTTTATGATATTTCCGAGCTCAAGAAACATGGTGGCAAAGTTTCATTTGCGTATTTTTTAGGATGATTGATATTTTCTATTTTGAATATCTATGGAATTGTTGAGTAATTATGGTATTTTGTTTAGCAGAGTACCATTAACACATAAAGACTTTCAAATCTTGTTCCATGGATACAAGACTCACTATCTGTTCCAGAATGATGTTCCAGAATGGAAAGCTCGTCTACAGAGATGTCAAGGCTTGATATCAATAGTAAGGATTAATATCCGCAATTTTCTTACTATACTGTTAAGTCTCTCAGGTTTCATACTGATGTCTCCTTCTAGGTATTACAACTTATTCTTTGATGTCTTTATTTACACGGGAATACAAATTTTGTGATGTGTTCCCCTGTTTCAGTTACTAGGGTTTTTAATGTTTTGATTAAATCTGTCATTTGAATTCAATATTCTACGGCTATAGAATAATGTACCTATGTTCTTGAATTTTCTAGTTTATTGTAACTGGGTTTTGTTTTGGTTTTTGTCAGATTGCTTTATTATACATAGATTAGTGGCTGTCATTGTTAGTACTTTAATTTACCTCGTTAGTTGTAATAATTTAATTATTGTTTAACAAACCAGTAGTATATTTTTCTTATGTTACACAAAAAATATATTAGTTGTGTTCTTTGTTTGGACAAGAACGACATGTCTATTTTGGTTTGATTTTTATATCAACTATAATCCCTTACTCGCTTGTGAGTTTTAAAATATTTCAGAGAACAAAGAGGTATTGTTTTTTCCGCCATTGGAGTATTCATAACCGGAACCATTGCCAATTGATTACTGGAGCCTCCCAGCTGACTCTATATTGAGAGAATGATTAATATTGTTACTAGAACCTGATCGTGATATTGTGCCAAATATAACTACCATGAACGCAACTCTAGTTTGTATTCACATTATATTAAGGTGGGAATCTACCAAAGGTATTAAAATTTAACCAAAATCAATGGATTGACTTGCTGATATGATTAAAATATTCAGTGAATGTGAATTTAGTCCGGTGTCTGGTCTCTCAATAAAGTACGGCATTTGTCTGGTCCCAGGTCAATATATATGGAACTAGAGCTGAAGTAATGATATTAGATCTGACCTTGTGATTTCAATTTAAAAAAATGAAAGTTGAGGCTGTAATATCATCAGTTTGATATTTATTTGAAGTCTAAAATCTCAATACAATGAATAAACATAAGGTTCATTGTGTAGGTTCCTAAGTTCGCCATCTTCTTTGGTTTTTGAAGCACTTGGTAAGAAGCTCTCGTTTGAGATTGCAGTTGGTTTGAAACTCATTCAAATCTCAAATGTTCTCTTTCAGAAGATAATGCAGGTTTGAATTAAATTTCTGCAATTTCCTCTCTAGTTTGAGTATATAATAGATGTTTGTTTTCCCTTACTTCCAAGTGCCTAAGTATCGTATCCCAAAATTTTCAAATAGTAATATGCTGCTTTGCTATCCTGTAGTTTCATTTGATAAAGCATATTGGCTATGAGACCAAGATGTTGATTTTCGTACACATGTTTATTTAAATAACATAGTAGTAATAGATTTATAGTTTTAATTTCTCTAAGTTATCCTCTAACATACTACTAAATAATATACTAGTATGTATATATTTAATTACTCTAGTACTAGTTAAAATCTATTACTACATGTTATTCTCTAACATAGTAGTACGTATATATTTAATTACCATAGTAGTAATAGATTAATAGTTTTAATTTATCTAAGATAAATCGTGTAAAATTGTAGATTCATACTACATATTTTTCTGTTTGCATAATGTATGCATATATCTTTAAAATTGCAGCACTTTAAATTTTGTTATACTTTATTTCCTGTGTAGTTGCTACATTAACAAAGTATATGCATTTGACATTTTAATAAATAGTGGTATACCTTGTTACAGGCTCAACAGAAGGTAGTAAGAAAAATGGTCATTTCTCATTTTCCTTAGATGAATTTTTTTACCTATCACAGGGAAACACACAACCAGAGTGTGCACAAAGATTTTGGAGTTGGTTCTGAGTTTTTTGCGGTAAAATATTCCATCAGGAAAATTTAGTTTTGGCTAAATTTGTAGTTGAAGATTAGTTGTTGTTAGATATTGAGTACAACACAGGGGGGTGAATGCGCTTCTTTGGATTTTTAGCCTTTTTAAAGTTTGGATATTGTTTGAACAAAAAGTTAGTAATTTGCAATAGATAATGTGTTAGCAGAATTAAAACAACAAGCACAATATTTCAAAACTCACTTAATTTATATTAATTAAGTTTGTCTTGCTACAGATTTTGTGTTCTTAAAATAATAAGAACTCAGCTTCTTCCTTGAGAGAATATAAGAAAATATGAATCTGTTTGTTACATCTAAACTAAGGACCAGTGCATGCTTTATACTAATATATACTAATCTCTTTTCTAAAACAACCTTTTTCTATTTCCATTTTTAGCTTAGCAAATCTATGCAAAATCTTGCAGGTTTGTGACCATCCTTTGTCCAGTTAATCTTGACCCTTGATCTTGTATTCTCTCCAGCTACTTTGTAGACTTTTCAATCTAGTTGATAGATCGTTTGTCGACTGATAATCTTGAATGTTGAATTGTTTGCATTCTGTATTAGAGAGGCATATCGAGATCTCCAGTTTGTTCTATAGAGAAGTGACATCTCGATAAGTATAACGACTTATCGAGATCTCTGAGTTCTCTATAGGTATTTTTGACTTGTCGAGGTCTCTTGATCTTTGCATGTGAAATGACATGTCGAGATGTCTGAGATCTCTACATGTAGAATTGACTTGTCAGGGTCTCTGAGATCTCTATATATCTTTAATGAGAAATTGACTTGTCGATATCTCTAATTCATCACATCTTCATTTGACTTGTCGATATCTCTGAGTTCTCTACATGTAGAAATGACTTGTCGATATCTCCAATCTTCACATCTTCATTTGACTTGTCGATATCTCTGAGACTTCTCTATAAGCCATTTTGGACTTCTCGATAAGTCATTCTGGACTTCTCGATAAGTCATTCTAGACTTCTTGAATGACTTCTCGATATTTCTTGATCTGTGACTTATCGATATCCTGACTTAAAACATTTTTCCTAAAATAGTTTTATTCAACTCCAAGCTTCTTTACTTTTCTATGAGGCATGATCATGGCTTGATCTTCTTCCAGAGTTTATTCCTTAACTTGAATCTGTTTACAGAAAAATACTCTAGTCTAATCTTCTAACCTTTTTATAGACTCAAGTAATATAATACAAAATACAAAATAGATTATCAAACAACTAAATCTCAGGTTTGTCAATGTGACTTAGTCTTGTTATTATATAGGCATGTCTTGCACAACAATCTCCCTCAATTTGTGAGAAGATTGCTTAACAAAAATTTATGCCTGATAACAAGACGAACCCTAAGATACAAATAATTACATAAAAACTGACAGATTAATAAATACAATTTTTATATATTTGATGATTACAGAGATTTAACAGTTATATCAATCAAGTGAATTTCTCATAGCCCGATTCTTTCCTATTGAGGTCCTTTAGACTTACAAGTACTTGAAGTTCCTCTATTATTTATGTCCCTCTTAAGGTTTCTACCAGCTTGACCTAATCATCCAATCAGTAACCATTAAGGTAACCAACTATAAATAATTGAGAATCTGCCAACTTGAATGTTCAGGAAATGTCCATCTTTTGATATTCTACTCAACCCCTTTGCCTTGAGTTAATTTGATCTCTGCTCAAACATTTTTATCTCCCTTGCATATTTTCTATCCCTTTCCTCCTTTTCAGCCTTCAATATTTCATGTCTTACATTCCTTTTCCTCAACCTTTCAGACATCACATCCTTCCATATTCTAGTGCTTGTGTCCTTATCCTTCATTAAGCTGATCACCCTCTTCAATTCCGTGGTTGAAAAAATTTCCACTACTATCCAGCTAAGCAAAATGAAGGAGTCATCCATGTAGTAGATTCTGACTTCTGCTAAAGATACAACACAAATTTTGACAATTTCTTCAGATAGTTGTTGGAAAAAGTCACCATCTGTGATGCACATGTTAAGAGGCAGAAATTTTGTTTGATTGAAATAGTTCCAGATGACCCCAACACCAACTTGCATTTCCCTTGGTTTTCTTCCAACAATCTTGAAGTGAGTTATGGTTGGAGGCTTGAATGAAGGTAGATTTGTGATTTTCTTTAGTGTGACATGGTTGGATCTGATTGGTATCTTGAGTTGGGTGTTTGTAGTTTGTTTATACAATAATTTAGGCTTTTGAGGTAGGTTTATTTGAGATCGTGTTTGGCTAGTTTTGGTGGTTTGAGTAGACTTGATTTGTGAAATTTTGGCTTCTTGGACATTCTGCTTCTTTGACTCCCCTTCACCACTTCTTTTATTCTTCCTTCCCTCTGTTTCTTCTCTTCTCTTCCCTTCTTCTTCTCATACACCTTACTGCCTGTTGCCCTAAAAGATTGACTTGGATTTGAGCCAAAAGATTTTTGCTCATAATTCTTCCGCTCATCATCATCCTTGTCATTTTTGTGTTGAATTGAGTAGTTGGGAACACGGTTTCAGCATTTTGTAGATATTTACCCAACATGCTTATCATTTCCTCATCTTCAACTATCTTCTTCTTCTTAGTCTTGAGATCAGTCTCCAATATCATGATCAATCTTAGATTACCCCTCACACAATTTTTGGGGACTGTGAAGTATTTACATTTCCTGGTTTGAGGACAAATGTAGGCCACCCCTTTTTTGGATGGAGATAGGCTTCAGGAAAAGCAGCTATCTGAGCTTTCTTAAGTTCATTGAGCAATTGGGTGTCCTCTAGAATAACTGGATTAACTCTGTCAATTATGACATCCAGCTCAGATGCTCTCATGGATTGGATATTTGAAAGTGACACTTGTAGACACCTGTCCAAACCACAGTCATTAACACTGGCCACTATCCTTTTCTCCATGAAGTTTCTAACCTTTACAATCACCACTCTCAAAAAATTGATATTAGTGACCAAAACTCTCTTGTAGGTGATGTAGTTGTTGTGAAGAGAGACTCTTAGCACAGTTAATAGCTCATTGAACTCCTTGTCTTGACTGGGTCCTTCTACAGCTTTTTGGAGTCTATCTTTTCCAACATCTTGAGAAATCTTTACATGTGTAGAGCTTTGGCCAGAGTGAGATGTAGATTTTCCAGCTTCCTTTGACTATAGTCCAACTTCTTTAAATTGTTAAATTCTAGATTTTATCTCCCCCTTAGTCTTGGTAGCAAGCAGGAGTAGAGGAGTAAGAATTTCTGGCCTAACAGCTTCAGGAAAGGCAGGTAGTGGAATATTCAAGACTCCCATAATAGCTCCCAAAGAGACAGAATTCTGCATTTGGAGATGTTTGTGGGAGTCTACTAGGGACCTTGTGTCATTTTGCTGACTCTGCACTAAGGTAGCGAGAGTAGTGACTTGTGCTGTAGGTGAGTCATTAGAATCTTGTAGATTGGAGACTTGTTGTTGAAGAGAATGGATTTGAAGATTTGTTGAGGTGGAGACTGGTTGTCGTGGCTTGTACAGATTCCTTGATTCCCTCCATCAATAATGCTAATGGTTCATATTTGGCTTGGTGGAGTTGGTCCAATTTGACTCTTGTGTAATTGTTTTTAGTGATTTGATTTTGGACAATTTTATGAAGAGACATAAATGATTGCTTTAAGTTCTTGATACTTTGCTCCATACCAGTGACATCAAACCTGGCCATTTGCTCAACAAACTTGTTGAACTTATTTTTGATTTCTACCAGAGTTGGCACAAGGTCGTCTAGTTTATCTTTCACTAATCTCCAGATTTTGTCTTGATGAATATTCAGTGTCTGTTGTAGTACTTTACCAATAAGGTGAAAAGCCTTGAGTTGTGCCTTATAGACTTCTGTAATGGCATTATAAACTTCCCGTGGATTGAGAGTCTTGGCATAGCTTCCTAGGATGGTGACATATTCTTTTTTGAATCTAGCAAAGACCTCATCCATTTCCAAGATGAAAACCTTAGATAACCAAATATCTACATTCCCATATTGTTCAGCTTCATTGACAATCTTTTATTGATGTTCTTTAACATCTATTTTATATGACAACAAGATAGCCTGATAGTCCTGATTAGACATGTCAGTTGTGAGTAGCTGTTAGGTAATGTTTGCAAGGCCAGATAGTTGGTCCACAAGGAGATCATTCATTATAATTGGCTGAGTTTGAGCATCCTGCAGTCATTGTGAGATGAGGTGTGAAGGTTGTTGAGTGGGGTTGGATGTAGAAGGGATGTCTGTTTGGTTTGAGGTGGGGGGTTGTGAAGAGGTAGGTAACCATGTGATTGGAATCACAGTTGAACTCACAGTAAAAATTATGGTTGTGACAGTATGTTGTCCACTAGTAATGGGAAACTCCATTTAAATTTGAGGGAATTTGACCAGGTTACTGTCATGTACTATGGCCTCAAAACCATGTTCTTCTTGCAAAGAACTAGCACCTGAATGTGCTTGACTTGTCTCCCCAATAATTGGATCATTGGCAATTAGACTCCTAGCTTCAATTGCTAAAGTAATTTCAGTCAGGGTTTTGAGGGGAGTTGTTCCTACATGAGGAACCTCCAATTAAATTGGAGAGGATTTAAATAGCTCCTTCTCAGGAGTACTACCCTCAAAACTTTTAATCTTTGAAGATTGATTTGCACATGAAGGTGAATTTGGTGCTACCACAGGGTCTTCAGTAAAACCTGATGAAACCCCCGTGTTTTTGTTGGTGTCATCAAGGTCTACCCCATAGTGTAGCCTCTCTCTAACTGAATGTGGTTCCTGGGTGGTGAGCACAGTCTCTTGAACTGTGTCACTTGATTTTGATAACACTTGAGAAGTAGATTCAAGTGTTTCATTATAGATAGAAGAAATTTAAGAGATAAGATTAGTGATTTGAGAATTGAGTGTTGCCAGCTCCCCCTGAATAGATGAGGGAGCTTCAATTGATGTGCTCTTAGTGTGTGTGCCAACCAAACTTCTTCTTTCACCAACTTGAGAGTGTTCAAGTCGGGGTGCAGATTCTTTACAGGATGCACTAGGGAGAGTGCTTTGTTCAATAGAGATACCCTATTGAGATGATGCCTCTAGAGTCTGTTTTAATCCCTCTTTTACAATTGCATCCTTTTGGGAAGATGCAGAGGTGGCCAATTGAGTGGTCAACTCAGCTTTCTTGGTCTTCTTTGGTTTTCTGACCAGGTGAGACTCAGGTTCTGTTTGTTCCTCACCACTCTCAATAATTACTGTCATGAGTGTATTCTTTCTCTTCTTTTTACTCACCTCGCCCTTTTGAGATGATGAAGTGGTTGGTTTCCTAGCTTGTAATGGTAAAGAAAGAAGGGTCTCATTTGTGGAAGGCCCCTTTTTGGTGTTCTTATGTTTATACATCCACAGGCACATGAGCCATAACTGTACTAGATGTTACGTTTGACCTCCTGTCAGGCATAGGGTAAGGGTAAGTCCTGAATCTTTCTAACATGAAGTTAGTGATTCTCAGACTTACATGTACCTTATTCTTGGTAATAAGTGAACCGAATAGTATTTTGGACACCTGTTTACAATTGCCTATCTTTGTTCTATCAATACCATTAAGTAAATGAATGTCTGGAACTTTATAATTTGAAGTAGACATTATAAACCTAGAAAAGAAAATTTCCTTACCTCATGTGGCCAAAGGCATTGTGAGCCTGGTGCCGAGTTCCTCCAAAATCAAAAGCCCCACATTTATGTGTCTGTTGTGAGCCATGGAGAACACCGGCTTCTGGATCACACTTGAGATATTGTCATACCCTGTCTTCCTGCAGGTGAAAGCTCTCACTATGGAATCAAACAGAAATGACCATTCCCTCCTCAAATGCTTCTTGTTCAAGCTAGCATGGTTGATCATTTCACTGTAATTGATGAAGTCCATAAATTCAGCTAGCTGCCGTTGAGTAGGCACCTCCACCATGTTGTCAGTAGGGATTCCCAGAGCCAGGTTGACATCATTCTCAGTAAATTCCACCTGTTGGCCCTGAATTGAGCAGTTAACCACCATGGATACAACTTGGTTCTTATGCACAACTGTCCTAACCACAGCTTAGTTCCAGAAATCATTGAGAACATTCATGTACATAATAGGATTTGCAGTTAGAGCACCTGCAAAGCATATCTCAGATAAAAACTTGAAAAAACTCTTGAAACTGCCAAAAGCTTGGTTAGCATCTGTGAAAGCCATGCAGTTGGTTCCATCCTTAGGGATAATAACTCTAACATTGGTTGATTCCATTTGAAGTGTTTGAATTTGAGTGGGTAAGAAATTTGAGAGAGAAAGAGTCCGAAATGAGAGAGAACAATAAATATTATAAAAGTTAGGTCACTTGAGATCTCAAAAGCGTAAAAAGGGGTTATGTCGAGATGTCTGGGTATTTTTAGAAAAAGGTAAGTGACTTGTCGAGAAGTAGAAATAAACATTTGGGATTTGCTTATCGAGAAGTCACGTGTGAGAATAGATACATATCGATATGTCACTTTCCTAACTCTTATTGAGAACTAGATAGTGACTTATCGAGATGTCAAATAATACCCAGTTTGTCCTGAATGGACTGAATTTTTCCAATTTTTATTTGAATAAATCAAAATAAAATTATAATGAATTTATATCAAAAGTATTTTACTAAAATAATTAATTGAATTAAATTATTTCAATTCTAAGTTGTCGAGAAGTCTAAAATGTATACTAGTAGAGAACTCTATGAATTAACATATATCAAGATCTCTACAGTGACTTATCGAGAAGTCATAATGAGTCTTATCGAGAAGTCCTTTGAGAAGTCAAGAAAATGTCTTATCGAGAACTCAATCGAGAAGTCTCAAAATGACTTGTCGAGAAGTCAGTTAAACTAATCGAGAACTCAGTCCTCTATATACTTTTGTTCTTTTTGATTTAGTCTTATGCTAATTTCACATATTGAATATGTAAATTACCAGTTAGACAGTTTTTTTAGAATTTGAAAAATTCCTAGCTAAATCTTGAATTTTGAAAAATAAATATACAGAGAATTCAGAAATATTTATAACTCATGTTCCAGTTAATTTCCAATTAAATTAAATTAATTTTTATTTACTAGAAATTAATCAGATGTAACATATTAACCGAGTTCTTGCCTTTAGGATGAAGAATTTAACATTCCAATTTCATCAACAAGTCTAGGGAAAGTTGCTTCATCCAAAGGTTTAGTGAAAATATCAGCTAATTGTTTTTCTGTTGGAATAAAAATAAGCTAAATAGTACCATTTGCAACACATTCTCTAATAAAATGGTACCTTACATCAATGTGCTTTGTTCTAGAATGATTAATTGGATTAGCAAGAATAGATATAACACTAGTATTGTCACACATAATTGGAATTTTGTGTAACACTAGACCATAATTCATTAGCTGATTTCCAATCGAAAGCACTTGAGCACAGCAACTTCCAGCAGCTATGTATTCAGCCTCAGGTGTGGAAGTTGACACAGATTGCTCTTTTTTTTACTGTACAAGAATACAATTCTTTGTCCAAGAAATTGACAGCTTTCACTAGTACTCTTTCTATCAACCCTGCATTCAGCAAAATCTGCATATGTGTATTCTACAGCTTCAAATCCAGTTCCCTTGGGATACCACATTCCCAAGTTTGGTGTTCCCTTCAAGTATCTGAAAATTCTCTTCACATCCATCAAATGTGATTCCTTTGGATTGGCTTGAAATCTTGCACACAGACATGTTGCAAACATAATATACGGTGTACTAGCAGTCAAATACAACAAAGATCCAATCATTCCTTTATAACCTGAAATGTCTATACTTTTTCCTTTCTTATCTTCATCCAACTTTGTAGCTGTAGACATAGGTGTTGATGCAGGTGAACAATCAACCATACCAAATTTCTTCAATAAATCTTTAACATACTTGGTGTAACGGCTGAGAAATTATGATTGCTTAATATCATAATAAATGAGTATTATGTGTTTTATTATATCATTAAGTATAAATAGTCATAAAATAATAGCTGTTATGTGTTGTATGTGTTCCATGTAGTTCGGGGTATTTTTCGTGTTTTTATTGCGTGTTAAATATTTTTATATCAAAAGTTATATGACCCAAACTTTGTTTTAATAACTGATATTTTATATAAAATAAATGGCCTTATTTTGCCTTGTATGGCGTGTACCATATCGATTTTACAAACATCCAGTTAATTTAGAAAATATCTCGTTTCGTGAAAAATGATTTTTCCGGGCCCCTACCGATGCTCAAACCCCCAGAAAAATCATATTTTTATTTTTATAAAATCACTGAACTTTCAAATATTTCATACCTTTGCATTTTTGAATTATTCATAATTTTTGGGAAATTTTGGCATATATTTTATATTTATTTGAAATTAAAAATTTTAAAAATTATTCCCCATAAATTATTAATTAAGGGCCAATTAATTTTATTAAGAGATATAATTAGGGCCTAAATTTTAATTAGGGGTATTATCTAGTAATTATAAATAACCTAATTTTTATTAACTAATTATATAAAAATTATTAAAAATCAGAAAAATAATAAAAATTCTCTACATAATTGAGGATTAGGGTTTTTGATCAAGCTTGAGAATCAATCAGTGATTTTGGGAGATTATGAAATCCAAATAACATGATGTAAGTATCCAAATCGATGCTCTTGATCTGTACTACATGATTATACCATCAATTTCATGCTCAGATTCACAGATTTAGATTTTTGATTTTAGGGTTTATGCCTCAAATTAAGGCTTTTAGTTCTAGGGGTTATTAAAAGTTTTTGATGCTTGGATTAGTTTCCTTTTGATGATTACAATCGAATTATTTACCTACTTGCACCAAATGATTGCTAGTTAATGATAATCGAATTTTTAATTTTATAATTTTGATTTTGATTTTCTGGACTTGTTGTAAATTGGGGACTGATATGGATGATGCGGATTAATTGTAGGAGTCTCAGGATTCAATTTAACATAAGATTGACTGAGTTTGGTTCGATTTTTAGTAAATTCGATTTTTCTGATTAACCCATCGGAAAAAGCTTGAATTTAGTCGGAGATGACGTTGAGACGGTGGTTGGACGGCGGGAAGGTGGTGGTTGGGTTGCTGCATCGTTGGCGAATCAAATCGAAGCAAAACCCTGAATAAACGATCACGATTGGGCTTGAATCGGGACTCGCCGGAACAAGGGGACGGCCGCCAGATTATTTCCAGATTCCGGCGGGTCAACCCTGTTCTTGACGACCTGAATTCAACTCGTTAACCCGGTGATAAAAACCCGATTTTGATTCAATTATCCCCCTTTCCCGATTTCAAAATCCATTTCTGAATTTTCATTTTTCTTTTATTATTTATAATTTCAAAAATCAGTTTTATTAATTAAATAATTGATTAATTAATGTAATTAATGTAATTGATTTATTTTATAAATAAAACTGAAATATTTTAAATATTTTCCAAAAATCCAAAATTTTATTTATTTATGATTTATTTATGATTTATTTAAATTGATTAATTATTTTGATAATTAACCAGTTTAAATTAAATAATTTATATTATTTTGATTTAAATTCTAAAAATTATGGAAAATTAATTTTTAATTCTGATTTTTCCTAAATAATTATTTTAAATATAATTAATATTTAATTAATTTGAATAAATAATTAATTTGAATAATAATTAAATTACTCTTCTTAATTGAATATTAATTGAACCGTTTGTCCGTTTTAAATGAAACGAACGCTCCTAAATTCAAAAAAATGACCTGTTTCTGATAAAAATAATTTTAAATCTTAATTTCTTTCACAAACTAATCGGCGTTCAATATTTATTTATTTATAGACCCGATTAATTAGAAATACGAGTCTAATAAATTCAAAAAATTAGGAAACGAGTCAGATATTGTTCAATAATGCGAATAATGACTCAATTTCAATTCCAAAAATATTTTATAGACCAGAAAGACTATCTGACTTATGTGCTATGTGATTTATGTGGTTAATTGAGTCTTAAATGCTATTTAATTATTAGGCGAGTCAATTAGTTTTGTACGGGTAGACGATAAGAGTTAGGTGGATTCAAATTGATATATGATTAAGGTATAAGTCAATTAAATTGGTATCTTTTCTTGGTAGATATGTATCCAGCGAGGCAGTTCAAACCAGTGATAGATAACATTGATAGATTTGGAATAGATCTCATACCAGGAAAGTTTTCCCCTATTCTAAATTCAGAATAGTGAATTGCTATGCGTAATTCTATATCTAATTCTAATTCCTGATACACTGAATATCGATAACCTTCATTCAAATTCACTGAAACACAATTATCGTTCTTTGATCATAATTTTATCTTGCTTCTGATTATTCTTGATATGTTAAATACTCTATTCATATTCCAATAGATTACACACTGTCTATATCCTGATATATACTATTAGGCCCTTAATTAACTGTAGATGGGATAGGTAAATACAATTAATACAATCAATTCGACAAAGCTTCAAAATAATCAATAGTTTTTATATAAATTGATAAAAACTTATTACAAACGTACTCTTTTAGAAAGGATGAAAAAAATATCCGTGAGAGCTGTTAGGTTATGTGAAAGATATAACAATATCATAATGCTTATAGCATGAACCTAATTTGTGCTTTATATAGAGCACAACTACACAATTTATAAGGAATCCTATTCTATCAACAACAAGGAAACCTATACAATTGCTTTTGAGATAAAGTCCTTCATCGCCTTGAATTCCTGTTTCCTTTTCCTTATCGAAGATCAACTGATGTTACAAATACTGATTTCATCATCCGTTGACTTCATCATTCGTTGATATCCTTATCTTTTAATTATCAACATCCGTCGATATCCTTATCCGTCGATATCAACATCCGTCGATGTCATCATCATTCGTTGATGTAAGTTCTGATATGAACTTCTGATAGTTTCTATTTGATATCATCAATTGCTCCTAACAATCTCCCCCAACTTGTTCATTATGGAAATATGGACAAGTTCCAGTTGATGATGTCAAAACTATCTAAATGCAGGAATCAAGTATGCATATTCAATCTTGCTTTAGTGAATATCAGATTTTACTCTCATCCTGAACTGCTTCTTTAACTTAAGCAATGTTAGAGGTTAATTCCAGTTCTTCAGCTCAGAATGCTTCAATAATTTTCCTATTTCTTCTTTTTTACATTTTTCTTCAGTATCATGAGCTTGTATTACTGTATAGATTGGATCTATAAGTATTTGAGATTTAGTCTCCTTAGATAATGTTTTCTTCTTTTCGAAAGCTTTGGCTTTAGACTTTAAAATCTTTGACTTCTCTCTTACCTTCTCTTTTCCTTTAAGCTTCATGTCAGCAGTTACTGAGATCTTCTCTTATAACTACACCTCTGTTTGGTCTGTTAGAAGGATCATCTTCATAAAGTACTTGAGAAATAACAACAATATCAGCACTTGTTGTCTTTATAGAATTTTTAAAGTCTTCCTCCATTTGCCTTAGCTGTTCAAGATCAACTCCAGGATTTTCTTTTGCAAATATACTTCTACTCACCTCAGAGTCAAATAATTGAATCTTCGGATCCTTGTAGAATAGAGTTGTTAGATATATTTGAGATGTCATGTCTAATATGTTTCATGTTTAGTTTTCAGATCTTAACAAACATGAAATATCAGTACTTACTGAAATCAGTACTTACTGGAAGTCAGAACATAAGGATATCAGGACTTAGATTATCAGAAGATAAATATCAGAAGATGGATATCAGAACTTAAGTACTGGAGGACTAATAATTAAGGAAGGAAGCTGATTTACAGGAAAAAAGATCGAGACTAATACAAAAAGAAGATATGCATGGAAAGAGTTAGAGGACTGAAAGAATTGTATAAGATATCTGATTGATATATTTTAGGAGACAGAATTATATTCCATATCAATTAGAAGTTATCTTGTAACTGTGTACTATATAAACACATACATAGGTTTATACTATATGTGTTATCATTATCGAGAAGATCATACATTGTAACCTAGTAGCTCTCGTGATATGTGTTCATCACTGAGAGAGAACAGTTCCATTGTAACAGAGTTTATTATATCGAATATATCTGTTTACTGTTACATGTGTTCGAAATCGATTTAATTGTATTCTACACTGTATTCAATCCCCTTTTATAGTGTTGTGTGACCTAACAAGTGGTATTAGAGCCTATCTGTTAACACACATACAGTAAAGATCCAATTGTTGTTAAACAAACTGTTAAGCCAAAGGTAAATCTTGTTAAGTTTGTAGCTAAAATTGTAAAGTCTGATTTTGAAAAGATGAAAGAATCTGTGACAGAAGTTAAGGAGAAGTCAATTTCTGACAAATTAGAACAGGATAAACCAGCTAAAGTCAACATAGGCTTAATGACAAAGAAGTAGCTTAAGCATAAGCTGAAAGAAATAAGGAATGTCAACAAGGTTAAGGCAGCTAGGAAAAATAGGAATGGAAAGGAAGGTGTGAATAAAAGCAATAATTATATGCCTGTTCCTAGCTTCTAGAAAGAAATGTTATAACTGTGGAAACTCTAACCATCTTGCTTCTTTTTGCAGGAAGAATAAGAATATAAACTCTTTACCTCCTAAGTCAGGAGTTAAGAGTCAGTCTGTTAGGTTTAAGCCACAAAATCCTTGTTTTCATTATAGAAGTTTATGGCATTCCATTTATACTTGTAAGGAATATCATAGTTTATACTATGATTATTATCAAATAAAACCTTCTTTGAAGAAAGTTGCTTTAATTCCTTCTAGTGTAAAGTCTGATGCAAAGTCTGATATAAGTTCTGATAAACAACATGTTAGCATAAACTCTGATATTAAATCCGCTGCTAATGCTAACAAACTTAAAAAGGCCAAATGATCCAAGCAAGTCTGGGTCTTTAAAACTAACCATTAGTGGTCTTTGTGATTGCAGGGCAACAGGAAAAACATCCTAGTACTAGATAGTGGATGTTCAGGATATATGACTGGAAATAAAGCCCTGCTCTCAGACTTTGTCGAGAAAGCTGGCCCAGGAGTTTCTTATGGAGATGGCAACATGGGAAAAAAATCTGGGATATGGCAGTATTAATCTTGGGAGTGTCATCATTGAAACAGTAGCTCTTGTCTCAGGACTTAAACACAATCTGCTGAGTGTGAGTCAAATCTGTGACAGAGGTTATCATGTGGATTTCTTTGAAGAACACTGTGAAGTTGTAAGCAATTCTACAGGCAAAGTGGTTCTGAAAGGATACAGGCATGATAACATTTATGAAGCCAGACTTTCAACAAGTTCTGATGGTTCTGCAATCTGTCTATTGAGTAGAGCATCAATTGAAGAAAGCTGGAATTGGCACAAAAGACTCTCTCATTTAAACTTCAACAACATAAATGAGCTTGTAAAGAAAGATCTTGTGAGATGATTTCCAAAATCAGTATTTGCTCCTGACGGCCTTTGTGATTCATGTCAAAAGGCAAAACAAAGAAAATCTTCTTTTAAGAGCAAAACTGAGTCATCAATTCTTGAGCCTTATCACCTACTGCATGTTGATCTATTTGGCCCAGTCAATGTCATGTCTATTGCAAAGAAAAAATATGCTATGGTTATAGTGGATGAGTTCACAAGGTACACTTGGGTGTACTTCTTGCACAAGAAGAATGAAACTGCATTTACTCTAACTGATCATGTCAGACAGCTGGATAAGTTCGTCAAAGATTCTGTTAAAATTATAAGAAGTGATAATGGCACCGAGTTCAAGAATTCAATCATGGAAGAGTTCTGCAAAGAGAATGGAATCAAATAAGAATTCTCTGCACCTAGAACTCCACGGCAAAATGGAGTTGTAGAAAGAAAGAACAGGAGTCTCATTGAAGCTGCACGAACTATGCTTGATGAAGCAAAGCTGCCAACCTACTTTTGGGCTGAAGCTGTACAGACTACTTGTTTTACACAGAATGCGACACTCATAAACAAGCTTGGAAAAACACCATATGAGATGGTGAAGAAAAAGAAGCCAAATCTGAAATACTTTCATGTATTTGGATGTAAGTGTTTTGTTCTTAAGACTCATCCCGAACAGCTGTTAGAATTTGATCTAAAAGCTGATTAAGGATTTTTTGTTGGATATTCACTTTCCAGAAAAGCCTTCAGAGTCTACAATTTAAGAACAAGAGTTGTCATGGAATCTATCAATGTATCTTTTGATGATAAGAAGATTACTGGACTTGAAGATTTCAATGATCACGATCAGCTGAGATTTGAAAATGAAGACTTAAATTCTGATTCTGTAAATTCTGATGACTTAAACTCTGAACCTGTAAGTACTGATGTCATTGAATCTGTGGTAACAACTCCAAAGGAAAATGCACCTGTCCAGGGGGAGCAAGCTGAAGATCCTACCACATCTCAAGACTCTTAAGAAGCATCAGGAAGCTCTGATTCACCTAGTACCGATGAGCCAAATTCTGATAATTCTGGAAGCTCTGATACTTCAAATCCTGAAGGATCCAAGTCAAACTCTGATGTCTCAGAGAGCATAACTACAGGGGGAGCATCAGAAAATGCTGATGGAGACAACATGGATCATGGGGGAGGATCCAGTTCTAGAAGTCAACTTCAATCTGCAAGGAAGTGGACCAAATCACATACCCCTGACTTAATTATTGGAGATCCTGAAGCAGGTGTCAGAACTAGAACTGCAACATCAAATGAATGTCTCTATCATTCTTTTCTATCTCAGACTGAACCAAAGAAAGTGGAAGAAGCTGTTCAAGATGCTGATTGGGTGCAAGCAATACAGGAAGAGTTAAGTGAATTTGAAAGAAATAAAGTCTAGACCCTAGTGCCAAGACCAAAGAGTTGTTGGCACAAAATGGGTGTTCAGAAACAAAACTGATAGTAATGGCATAATTACAAGGAATAAAGCAAGGCTGGTTGCTAAAGGCTACTCTCAACATGAGGGTATTGATTATGATGAAACATTTACGCCAGTTGCTAGATCAGAAGCCATATTCCGATGACTGTTAAAATCTAATATAAATTAAATTATGATATTAAATCCTGATGGAATCCTTGATGCTTACGTGGCATTTTTCTTTACTTGACTTATTTGTGGTAAAAACTGAAATAGTCATAGTTAAATCAGAATATATTTGGGTAATAAGATAAAAACAGTCATAATCATTATGGGTTAGTGATAAACGTGTTTGTCTTGACAAACTACATGTGCACAGTAATTATTGTTTATTTTACGTGCTCATTAACTCTTGCTTTAACTTTTTACTGACTGTTATTATTACACATCGGTCTAGGGAGACGAGGCATCATTATTTTTTTTCTTAATCGTTAAACAGTCCTCACGTCCCTTGGTATTCCATTGGCTATTTAAACTGACTATTCATCCCAGCCAAATCATCTTCCATTTTCTCACAAACTCACTCTTTCTTTTAATTCTCATCATTTTTCTTCTTCATAAACAAAAATGGTTCTTTTCAACTTGTTCATGAACTATGAAACTTTCAATATAGAGTTGAGTTGTGATAACTGGCAACAGGAGTGGCATGTCACCGCCATTCTTGAAAAGCGCTGGAACTCTGTTCCATAAGAGGTTCACACAGACCTCTTATTCTTTTCGATGGACTACCAGCTCCATCTTGATCTATTGGAAGAAGAAAGGAGAGAGGGTCTCCTTCAGCAAGAACGGATCATCCGTCTTGCAGTGCTCTTTATCAGCAGCAGGAGGAACTAGTCGATAGGTTTTCTTAGACTAGGACTAAGGCTGTTGATATTAAGATTATTAGACTAGGACTATCTTGTAATTTTTGCATGTAATCTATAAATTTCATGAAATGTACTCGTTTGATATATTAATGAAATTTCCCTTAATTGTAAGATTTAGTCTCTGTTTCTCTCATATAATGTGACTATGCATGTTCTAATTGTAATTTGTTAATCTTTACTTCATCTATTTAAACTTTATCCTTTGATGAATGTTTTGATTACAATTATGGTCAATAATGAATTTTGTTGATTTGAGGAAACAGTTGAAGCACGGGTTCATGCATCAGAACCTGTGATAGTTGAAGCTGAGAATGTTACTTCTCAGAAAGAAACTGCAGCTCAAAGTTCTGATACTTTGAAAAGAAAGAAATCTATAAGTTCTGTTACTATTGAAGCAACTCTTTCAGTGGCAAGGAGATAGAAGAAAATGAAGGCTAGGAGGTATTTCGCTAAGGCTCCATCATAAGATAATGAAGAAGCTGAGGAAGGGGATCAGGAATCTCTGATCTCATAAGAACCGATTATCATTGATGCCCTTCCAGCACACAAGCCAAAGACACTGCTACTGATATAGTTGTAACCCCTCCCGTCTCTCCTATTAAAGCTACAGATGATGCTAAAGAACAAACTGAAAATTCTGAAATAAATATTTATAATTTGAATATACCAAATGTTCTTTATCTGGAAGCTCCATCTACAGAAGCTCAGCAATCTCCAACTCATTTTCCAATTTTAAATGCTGATATACCATCTACGTTAACCACACCAGCTCTGGAGATAAATTCAGATGTTCAGAATTTAAATGAAGCTGTTCCTGAATCTCTAGTTGCTTCACACACTGTTGTGCTGTTAGAACATAATGAGTCTTCCTCAAGTTCTGAAGACAGTGTTTCTATTGAGACTCCAGTTCCTATACTAGGAAAGGAAGAATTGGTGAAGAAATTTGTTGAAAAGGAAGCACCTATTCCTTGGGAGGATACTCACAGAGGTGTGGAGTGGACCAAGAAGTGGAATGACACTGGTTTCATTCCAAGTTTTAACGTTTTGATAGAGCATATTGCTAAAGCTGATGAGTTGCTTACAAATGCTGATTTAAAGACACAACTCAAGGTCACTGCTCTATCTACCAAACATCTTGAAGGTCTACATTCTTCTACTCATGAAAAGGTTGATACACTAAAGGAACATGTTGATAAGCTAGATCTACAGCTTAAGCTCGACAATAATAGATATATCAGACCTACTCTTGAGAAAATTGAAGCCATTGAGAAGATTCAAGAGAAGCAACAGGCCCAAATTGATGAGGTCCTGGCTAACCAAGTTTCTCAGAAAGCTCAATTGGAAGAAATCCAATCTTCAGTTGAACTTCTTCTTTCTCTCTTACTTCCTGATGATGCCAAAAAGGGGGAGAAGGTAGTTAAGTCCAAATGCTCACCTACTGAAATACTGAAGAAAAAGGATGATAAAAGTGATGACAGGGAAACTCTGATAAGAGTAGAGGTCAAGGAAAATCTTCTACACAGAACAAGTCAAGTTCTGATGCCGTGGATGCTAAAAATCTGAAGTCAAGTTCTGATAAACAAAGTCTGATGTCAAGTTCTGATATTCTGATTCAATCAGGATCTAAAGACTCTCAGAAGTTTTTATAAACTCTGAAGCTAAAGGGGAAGCAGACTACTATTTATTACAAAAATTCTAAAATCCAGACACTTGATGAGGAGATAGCTAGAAGATTATTTCTGAAACAAAATCCAGGAATGGATTTGAAAACTCTAAAGGACAAAGAAGCTAGATTTGCTGTTGAAAAGACAAATCTTAAGTCTAAAGCTTCTGATGCAAAGAAACCTCCAAGGCCTAAGGAAAAAGGCATTGTGATCAGGGAAAAGTCAAATTCTGAGACTTCAAAGTCCAAGACTAGATCACAAAATGAGATTGATCCTAAATCAAAAGGAAAAGAAAAGGTTGGTGAACCTTTAAAGATTGGGAAAAAGATAAGTTCTTCCATTTCAGTCTATCAAACTACAGTGCATGATGATGATTTGATAGAAGATGAAACTGTTCAAATTCTGAAGAGAAGAAAGATAATTGAAGAATCTAAAACAACCTCTGATACTGCTCAAGTTGTTCGGAATGAAGAACAACAAGTTACAGAAGAAACAATAAATTCTGATCATGATAATTTGGAAAAGATGACAATTGCTGATAAGAAGAAGCTGTTATGGAAGAAAGCTACTTTAGTTGAACCAAAATCCAATCTCTTGATGAATCAACTCGCAACATTTGGATTAAGATCCAAGCAACCTAGAGATAAAACTGGATTAGGTTCTGATGAAGAGAAAATACAAACAGGAGTAGAAGTTACTCTAAGAGATCATTTCATGTTGACAGACAAACCATATGAACAAATCAAACAAAAGCACCTTGACAACGTGTTGTCTGCTCAAATCGTGATAGATGCGCATGATAAGGAAAATCTAAAGGAGAAATTGATTTTATTTCTCTATGATGGATTAACTTACAGACTAGCTGATACTGATGTGCTAAAGAAGTTTGTCAGAGAACTTTAACATATTCACTATCTTTTGGAAGTAAAATTTGATGTTACAAGAAGATGGTCAGAATACATTTTGAAGGCTATAAGAGATCTATTTAGAGTACAAAGACTTCTCAGTATATACCAATGATTACTGAAGATGATGGAAGAGAAATTCCTATGATGAAGAATTCTGCTAAGGTGGAAGTTATTCTGAAAGGAAGATGCTTATGTTATAATAAAAACTCTTCACATTCTAGAGTTATCAGACTTGGTGATAGACTTCAAAGAACATCAATTCAAGCTCTCAGAACAGCCATTTATCAAATTGGTGATAGTAAAGATGAAGAACTGATGTAGGTCAAAGCACAGTTAGTTGAATTTCTGAGGAAAGCTGAAGACAAGCTGGTAAGAGATTTTGTTAGGAATCATTATGGATTCAGATTGATCTAGTGAAGTTGGTAAAGCTACAAGGACTGTAAGTTGTAGTTAATAGTCTTATTAAACTCTTATTGCATTTGAACTTAAATGTTTTTGACATCATCAAATCTATTAACTTGTATATTTTGCACAATTTACAAGTTGGGGGAGATTGTTAGATATATTTGAGATGTCATGTCTAATATGTTTCATGTTTAGTTTTCAGATCTTAACAAACAGGAAATATCAGTACTTACTGAAATCAGTACTTACTGGAAGTCAGAACTTAAGGATATCAGGACTTAGATTATCAGAAGATAAATATCCGAAGATGGATATCAGAACTTAAGTACTAGAGGACTAACAGTTAAGCAAGGAAGCTGATTTATAGGAAAGAAGATCGAGACTAATACAAAAAGAAGATATGCATGGAAAGAGTTAGAGGACTGAAAGAATTGTATAAGATATCTGATTGATATATTTTAGGAGACACAATTATATTCCATATCAATTAAAAGTTATCTTGTTACTGTGTACTATATAAACATAGACATAAGTTTACACTATATGTGTTATCATTATCGAGAAGATCATACATTGTAACCTAGAAGCTCTCGTGATATTTGTTCATCACTGAGAGAGAACAGTTCCATTATAACAGAGTTTATTATATCGAATATATCTGTTTACTGTTACTTATGTTCGAAATCGATTTAATTATATTCTACACTGTATTCAACCCCCTTCTACAGTGTTGTGTGACATAACAATAGTTTTCTTTCTTCCTTTAACTTTCAAGGTTTGAAGAAATTGATTTGCTTCAGAATACCTTGGTCTTCATCAGCAACAATTGTGACTTGTGAAGATTTTTGCATTTTTGTAGTCACATTCAAATATTCAACTCTTCTTTCATTCCTCTTAATTTCTCTTCCTTGTCTAGATTGAAATCTAGTGATTGCTTTTGATGAACCACTAACTCTAACTAGCTCTTCACCTCTTCTCCTTTTGCTTTCCTTCTGTCCTCTCTTATTACCTCCATCAGGATTTTCATCATTAGTACTTTTCAATGACAGCTATTTGCATTTAGATTTAACAATTTTCTTCCCCTTTTTGGCATCACCACTAAGCAGTAGAGAAATAATCAGCTCCATTGAATTTTGTACTTCTGTAAGTTAAGCAAACAATTTATCTTGTTTAGCTTTGAATCTAGCTTGACTGGCATCAATTGCAGTTTGTCTGAAAACTATTGGTGAAATTTATTTCTGAATTTCCTAATGAGTAGTCATCTTTGAAGCAATCAAAGATTCTTTAATCTGATTGATTTGAACAGTAGTTGCTTAATGAGCTGTGTGTAAGGATCTGACAACTAAAGTTGATGCTTTCAGATGATTCAACATATCAGGATTTGTAATATTCTGTTCTGCTGTTTCCAGATGTGCAACAACTTGTGTTCTGGAAATAGGATATGTATTGTCTTTCCAAAGAGCATTCCAGAGATTATCAGAATAATCCTGCTTTTTCTTAGTATCTAACTCTTTCAGTTTCTATTGTCTTACATGCATAGGCATATCTTCAGGGAAGAAAAGATCATCCTCAGGATCTAAAATAGCATTAAAAGTATAAGCTTCTTCACCATCATTAGATTCTTCAACAACAACCGAATTTTGCACTAATTTCTGAACTTCATCACCAGCTCAATCATGTAGAATAGAATTAGAAATTGGTGCAATATGTGATCCAATAGCTTTAGAAGCTTCCACACCTTCAACAGTTAACTCCACATCTTCAAGTATTGTAGATAAATGAATTGGAGCTTCAATATTAACTTCCAGAACTTCAATTTTTGTAACATGTTGTGGTGATTCTGAAATGGATGAAACTTTACGAATGGACTGTTGTGCTACTACATCTTCAGCAACAACAGGGATTTCCTCAGGTGATGGAAAAATAGAGTAAATAGACTATTTTTTTTAACAAAAACAGGGATTGTACCATATGGTGGAATAGTAGAATGTATGGACTGCAAGACAGTATCAGTACTTAGACTTGCAAGGAGATTAATAGCCCTTGGTGTATCAGAGTGTTCTTGATGTTCAACAGGCTGCTGTTCAATATCTTTTTCTTTAGTACTTTGAGCACCTGCAAACATATAGCAAATAAAACTTAATCTCTCTATTTTTTTAAAATAGTCTCACTACTCCTCACACCACACATCTCATGACTTTCAATAGTTAGAGCTTCCTCACAAGGATTACTAAATCCTATCTCTCATCTACCTCTCCTTGTGACAGGAAGGATCCTGCCTCTCTTAAATTCTATTTTTCTCTCAATCTTTTCACATATCTCACAAAAAAAGGCTTAGAAAGATTGTCCTACAGAAATAAGAGTTGGCTAAAGAAGGGTGATATGTGGTCATACAACTAGAGGTAGTCCTTAAATTAGGTCTAGGAGTAATCAAGCCAACATGATTCATATCATAAAAAATATAATAAATACTGAAAGAACTAGATCAGTATTTAGAATAAATGCTGATTAAGTAATAACGGTATTTAAACCTTGTGAATACACAATTTAGCTCACAGTTGATACTGTGGTTATGACAGTTGTTGTTCATCAATAATGAGAACCTCCATTTGAATTAGAGAGGATTTGATCAGGTTACTGTTATGTACCATGATCTCAAACCTTGTTCTTGAAAAGAACTAACACTTGAATGTGTTTATTGAAAGTTATCACAGAGTCTTCAGTAAAAACTGATGAAACTTCTGTGTCTCTGTTAGTATCATTAAGATCTACCTCAACAAGTAGTCTCTAACCAACTAAATGTCATTTCTGAGTGGTGATCACAATTCAAGAATTATGTCACTTAATTTTTGGCAACATTTGAGAAAAGAATTCAAGTGTTTCAATTGTGAGAAGAAATTTAAGATTTAAGATGTGTAATGTTTAAGAAATGAGTGTGAACAACTTTCTTGATGAGAAAAAGAAAGTTTCAAAGATTTTGAACAGAATGTAACTGTTAGGTCACACACACACTGTAGAGGGGGGTGAATACGGTGTATAGTACAATCAAATCGAACTTTAATAACTCAAGTAACAGAAAACAAACTTTATTGAAACAATAAACTCTGTTACAGTATGAAACTATTCTCTCTCAGTGATGAACAAATATCACGAGAGCTGCTAGGGTTACAATTAATAATCTTCTCAATTGCGATAACATTTATAGTATAAACCCTATGTCTATGTTTATATACTACACAGTTACAAGATAATCGCTAATTGATATGGAATATAATTCTGCTTCCTAAAATACATCAATCAGATATATTTTCTTCCAAGTATTCTATTCTTCATAGAATTCCTTCTTCATGCATATCTCTTCTTATGTTTGTCTCGATCTTCTTTCCTTTAACCATCTGCCTTCCTTATCTGAACATCCTTTAGTACTTAAGTTTTGATATCCATCTTCTGATAATTATCTCCTGATAATATAAGTACTGATATCCTTAAGTCCTGACTTCCAGTAATTACTGATTTATCCTGTTTAAGTAAGATCTGAAAACTAAACATAAATCACATTAGCCATGACATTATCAAATATATCTAACAATCTCCCCCAACTTGTAAATTAGCATAATATACAAGTTTAACAGATATTTGATGATGTCAAAAACATTAAGTACAAATTCATGAGAATTTGACTAGATAACTACAACTTACAGTCCTTAAAGCTTTACCAATCTTTAACTTCTGATAACAACTTCAGTCTGTATTCATATCAGAATTTAAGCAGTTGTAGATCTTGACTTGGCTTCATATTCCGATCTCTCTGATGTCAGGAGTTGTTCTGAGATAGTTCTTCAACAAACATCTCTCAGCATATCTGAGTTCATCAATCATCCTCCTTTTAGCATCTTTAAGTTCTGCAGAATCTTCACCAGTTTGAAAGATTGCAGCCCTGAGATCATTAATCTTAGCTTTCTTTATGTCCTGATCTAGTCTGATCAAATATGTCTTATCAGACTCAAGATTGAATTCCACAGCCCTGTAACCCAGAAAGGTAGTTATAATCTTGGCAGTGTTGGGCTTCATCTCAACAATATCACCCTTGTGATCTCTGTACTTTGGAAGATATGTGCTGTCAGACTTAACAGAATAAAGCTTTTTCTATTTCTGAATTTGACTCTTCAAAAAGTTTGCAGCACTTTCTGTTATTTTGTCATTCATTTGAAGTAAGAATAATACATGTTCCAGCTCTTCAAAATACTTCAGTGGAATGGCATTTTCCCTTATATGATAAACCCTACCATCTGTCATGAAGTACAACAAGATGTGTTCTTTCAAGTAGGTATGGTAAACCATTTGTACAGATTCCAATTGATTCAATCTCTCAGGAGTTGCTCCAATACCTGGTTCACTTAAAGAAGTTGGATCATTGGTTGTGTTCTGTATTCTTCTTTCATCAGCACTTCCCAATCCAGTTTTATCTCTTGCTTCCTTTCCAGTAACCACTCTTGCTTCAAAACCACTTGCAGTAGTCTTCAAAGGTTGAGTCTGTTTGGCTTTAGTGAATCCTGGTAGGAGTGTCTTTTATTTATCAGAACTAACTATTTCTTGACTCTGAATAACTTGAGCCATGTCAGAGGTTGTCTTAAAAACTTTTCTTGAAGTCAGAGCAAGATCAACATCTTCATCAGTAATTTCTTCATTCACAAGAGGCACATAAACCTTGATAGGTTCACCAACTTTCTCTTTGTCTTGGACCTTGGATCTATCTATAGTTGTGATTTAGCCATGGTTGCTTCAGGATTTGTCCTTTCTTTTATCACAATGCCTTTGAGTTTTGGAAGTTTCTTTTTACCAGAAGCTTCAGATTTAGATTTGACTTTTTCTGATTTAAGTCTGGCTTCTTCTTCCATCAGAGTCTCCAAGTCCATTCCTGGATTTTCCTTAAGAAATAACTGTCTTGACATTTCTTCATCAAGGTCTAAAAGTTCATCAGAACTTATCCTTTTACCAGTAGCAGAAGTAATTCCTTTTCCAGCATCAGAACTTGTTCTGTGACTTGTAATTTCAGCTTTTCTTGATGAGAAACCTCTACCTTGACTATGACCTCCACCCATTCCAGAGGTTCCTTGGTCATCTTTTTCATCATCCTTCCCCTTCAGTGTCTTATCAGTTTTACATTTGGACTTAATTACTTTCTCCCCCTTTTTGGCATCAGCAGGTAAGAGAAGAGAGACAAGCAATTCCACTGAGGCTTGGATTTCATTAAGTTGAGATTTCTAAAAAGCTTGATTTTTCAAAATATCATCTATCTGCGATTGTTGTTTCTCTTGAGTCTTCTCAATATAAGCAACTCTGTCAAAGGTAGGTTGGAAGAATTTTTTCTTGTCAATTTTATGAACTTGTTCTTGCTTGAGTAATTCTTCCTGAAGTTTATGTATCTTTGCATGAGTAGTTGAATGGAGACCTTGCAGATGTTTAGTACTCAATGCAGTGACTCGAAGCTGTGTTTTGAAATCATCAGTAATTAACATCTCATCAGCTTTTGTCAAGTGCTCAGCAAGATTCTTTGCAGATGGAACACAGGTAACTGAGTTCCATTACTTAGACCACTCCTGTCCTGCAGGAGTTTCACTCCAAGGCACTGGTGCTTCTCTTGTGACAAACTTCTTAACTAGTTTAGATTTAGGAACAGTTTATTGAGGTGCATGTCCTGAAGGACCTGCTTCATCAGCATCTGCATTTGGAGCAGCATCACCAGTATCATCAGCATTTGCAGCATCAGAACTTACAGAATCAGCATCTTCTGATAAAACAATGGTATGAGAAGCAATTGAGGCTTCAACATCATCCTCTAAGTACTGATCTGATTCCAAGTTCTGATCAACAGCCATAGTTTGATGCTCACCTATATTCTGATCATCATCATCTAGATGCAGAGAAGGTGTAGTAGATATTTATGGAGTTTGAGTAGCATCAGTAACATGTGTTGTTGATGGATTAATTGCTGTTGGAGCTTCTAAGTAAAGTACTTCAGGCACAACCAGGTTCTGAATATCAATTTCAGCACTTGTGCCTGGATCTACAGGAGATACAGTCTTTTGAACAGGAGACACAGATGGTGTGTTTGCCATTTCAGTAGCAGCTTCCTGAGGTGGAATTAATGGAGAAGCAGTGGCTTCAGCAGATTTTGGTTCTTGGGAGATCAGAGATTCCTGATCTCCTTCCTTAGCTGCTGCTTCCTCATCATCTGAAACTGGCCTTTTAGCTCTCTGTCTCTTGTATCTCTTTGAAGGTAGGGATTCCTTGGGAGTTTCAGTAGAAGTCATTTTTCTAAGGCTTTTGAGAAGCTTAGATCCCCCAATTCCAGAATCCTTCTGAGAAGGAACTTTCTCAGCTTCTTTGACAACAGGTTCTGATGTAGAAACCTGTTCCTCACTATCAGACTCATCTCTAAAAATAATCCTCCTTCTCTTCTGAGATGTATGAGGAACAGCCTTTATCCTCTTAGGCTTGGAAGATGAAGGCTTCACAGTAGGTGCTGAGGATGAAGGTTGAGCTGTCTGTGAAGTTGAGAGATATGATTTGAGATATGTTTTGAGGGATGGTTGAGGTATAGATGGATGAGTGGCATGTTGTGATGGTTGCTATGGTGTTTGGGAGGTGGTGGTAGGTTGGACATCAGGATAAACAGATCTATAGGTTTGAGGATCAGTATTTACCAAGATCTGTTTTACGGACTGAGGAATCTGTAAAGGTCTAACCACCTTTTTCTTAGTGTCAGCATTTACCAGGTCATTAAAGGCTCGTTTTGCAATTTTGAATGGTGAAGTTAAGGTACTGGCTAGTTGAGGGGGATTAGTACAACAAAATTTATATGTAAGCTGACAAAATCTAGCAAAATAAACTACATTTCTATCTTCTGTCATCCTATCCCCTATGAAACCTATCACAACACTTGCAAAATCAAAATGAGTTTGGTTAATGATAGCATACCCGATGTGCTGACTCATTATATGAATGACATCAAAGTTGGAACACTTATTCCCAAAAGCTTTAGTGATGTAGTCGAAGAAGAAGCTCCATTCCTTTCTGATATGAGCCCGTTTCAACTGCCCAAGCTTAGCCAAACTATGCTCATACCCCAAACTGGCCATTAACTCTTGAAGAGCTGATTCCTCGGGGTTGAAAAAGTACATCCTTCTGGTAAATGTAGGGCCTTGCGAATTGTACCAGGTGTTACCACATGTGTAGAATCATCCACTTCGAAAATAATACTGGGAGTACCAATTGTGCAACCATTATCAAAGTGCCCAGTCCGCCAAAACGTCAGAACTTGTTGGCTTAAAAAGACTGAAGGCTGGGTCAATGCATACTCAATTTCACTATGTGCAAGAAGATCTTGAACAAAATGCAACTCAGACGGAGCTTCAGCATGATCGAGAATTGCAGCATAGTTATTTGGAACGAACTTAGCTCCATCAATGATCAAATCCTTAGGTGCCATGAGAAAAATCAAAAATTAAGAGTTGCCTGTTAGGTGTTTGAGAAAATGTCTGTATAAAAGTAGAAATTCCATTAATATATTAAGAGAATACAATCATGAAATTTAAATTACATCAGAACTTTACAAGATTGTCCTAATCTTCTAAACCTAACATCAATAACTTTTGTCCTAGCTCAAGAAGCAGGGCAAGGCTGACGATGAAGAAAAACAGGAAGAAGAAAATAAATTATTTCTTCTTCCTACTCTCTATAAAAAGAATAGCGAGTCTGATGATTCGCTCTTGCTGGCGGAGAGCTTCCAGCCTTTCTTCCTCCAATCGCTCCAGATGGCAATGGTAGTCCATATAAAAGAACAGGAGGTGGGTGAGAACCTCCTGGGGAACCGAGTCCCAAATCTCATCAGGAATGGCAGTGACATGCCATTCCTGCTGCCAGGCTTCACATCTCAGCTCCATGTTGAATGTTTCATAGTTCAAAAACACGTTGTAGTTGACCATGGTTTTGTTGGTATGAAGAAAATGAAGGTGAGTTTGTGAGAAAATAATTGATGTGTAGGCTGTTGCGAAGTGTTTGTTTATATAGGCAAGAGAATGCCAGGAGACGCAAGGAAATTTAATGCTGACAGGTAGAATTAATTCTACCTCGTCTCCCTAGACTTGGAAGAAGAAAAACAGTCATTGGAAAGGTAAAACAGGGTTTAATGCGCACAAGAAACAAGTAAGAATTATTGTGCATGTACGTGTACCACTATCCCTAATTATATTGACTGTTAATATTCCGCCCCAACATATTCTGATTTAAAATGAGACTGTTTTTAGATTTTATCCACAAATAAGTCAAGTAAAGGATCATAATTTAATATCAGAACTTAGACTTATATCAGAACTTAACAGATATCAAAACATGATTTCTTGACTCGAAAAATGAATGCCTATCTTTGTAATTCTTTACACAAATTCTGATATAGATTCTTCAAAACTTAATCATCAGAACGTTCAACAGAACTTGTCCTCAGAATTTATGCAATCTTACACATAAACTGTTCATCTAAAATAACATAGATCACCACAGTAATTTTCATCATTCATATAGAGTGTTTAGTGTGTGCAATAAGCTCAATATCAGACAAAGAGTAAAGTCTGATTCACTTCAGTACATCTTAGAAATAAGGCATAACTAAAACTTTACTAAAAATCTGTCATTATTCTGAAGCCTACTATTGAATGAGTTCATGCTTGAGTCCACCTCAACTGTTTTGTGCTAATTTTGTGCATCTTTTTAAATTCCATTTTACAGTGGCTTCTCAGTGTAAGTGAGTCACGACTACTTATCAGAATTTATGCTATTATCAGAGTATTTCTCCAGTAATCATAGAGTGTGAAAAGTCACCAAGAAAATATTTTGCTTTTTCGATGCATATTACTTAATACCAGCAATGTACTTGGGTCGTCCCTTTCACATTTTTACTCTAGATCTCAAAGGAGTACCTGATTTTAATTACTTGATTCTTTTTCTTTTGATAAGTGAGGTTTATCAGCACTTAGTATATTCAATAGATTTACTAGCATCAGAACTTAACAAATGATAAGAATTATTCTAGTTTGTGACTTAGTAATAAGATAGACAAAGTAAACTCAACTAAGCTCAATATCAGAATTTGCTTGTGTCAATAGATTTCCATAGAAATAATTACTTCTAACATGAGATCTCTAGTTTATTGAAGACTACTAGGTCAGCATCTAGCATAGGTATCTTCATAGGATAGAATAGTTACTTAAACAGACATATCACTATCAGAGTTTAGAAAGTCACATCAGACACCAGTCAGTACTTCAGGAATTTTCAATTAATCACAGAATACACAAAGAGAGTAATTTCTGTAAATACTGATCATAAAGTCTGATGCATCAGAACAAAACTAAGCAGATTTAGAGAAAGAACCTGAAACCATTCCAAGTTTATTTACTAATCTTGTAAAAGTAGCTTCACACAGTGGTTTTATGAAGATATCTGCTAGTTGTTGATCTGTTGGAACAAATGCAATTCCACTATACCTTTATCCACATGTTCCCTTATGAAGTGGTACCTGATACTGATGTGCTTTGTCATTGAGTGTTGAACTGGATTACCTGTCATAGCAATAGCACTTTGATTATCACAGTAAATAGGGATTTTAAAATATATTAACCCATAATCCAGTAACTGATTCTTCATCCAAAGAATTTGTGCACAACGGCTTCCTGCAGCAATGTACTCTACTTCTGCAGTTGATGTAGAAATTGACTTTTATTTCTTGCTAAACCAAGAAACTAATCTGCCTCCAAGAAATTGGCAGCTTCCACTTGTGCTTTTCCTGTCAATTTTGCAACCTGCAAAATCTGCATCTGAGTAACCTATTAGTTTAAAATCTGTTTCTCTGGGATACCACAATCCCAGATCAGCTGTTCCTTTAAGATACTTGAAGATTCTTTTCACAGCTGTTAAGTGAGGTTCTCTTGGATCTGCTTGAAATCTTGCACAGAGACATGTAGCATACATGATATCAGGTCTACTAGCAGTTAGATAGAGTAGGGAGCCAATCATACCTCTATAATCAGTAATATCTACTGATTTACCAGTATCCTTATCTAGTTTTGTTGCAGTGGCCATGGGAGTGGATGTACTTGAACAATCTTGCATTCCAAATTTCTTCAGCAAATTTCTGGTGTACTTAGTTTGACAAATAAAAGTGCCTTCTTCATTCTGCTTGACTTGAATGCCCAGAAAATAGCTAAGTTCCCCCATCATACTCATTTGATACCATGACTGCATCAGTTTGGCAAACTTCTTGCAAAGTCTGTCATTTGTAGAACCAAAGATGATATCATCAACATAAATCTGGACCAGAAGTAAGTCCTTTCCATGGTTGAGGTAGAACAATGTTTTATCTATAGTTCCTCTGTTAAATCCACTTTCCAGAAGAAACTGAGCTAAAGTCTCATACCATGCTCTTGGAGCTTGCTTAAGTCCATAAAGTGCTTTATCAAGCCTGTAGACATAATCTGGATATTTGGAATCTACAAAGCCTGGAGGTTGTTCAACATATACTTCTTCCTCCAATTCTCCATTGAAAAAGCACTTTTCACATCCATTTGAAAGACAGTAAACTTTTTGTGAGCAGCATAAGCCAAAAATATCCTTATGGCTTCCAATCTAGCAACTGGTGCGAGTGTTTCATCATAATCGATTCCCTCATGTTGAGAATATCCTTTTGCAACCGGCCTTGCCTTATTCCTTGTAATTATGCCATCACTATCATTTTTGTTTCTAAATACCCATTTTGTACCAATAACAAATCTGTTCTTTGGTCTTGGCACTAGGGTCCAGACTTTGTTTCTTTCGAATTTATTTAACTCATCCTGCATTGCTTGCACCCAATCAGCATCTTGAAGAGCTTCTTCCACTTTCTTTGGCTGAATCTGAGAAAGAAAAGAATTGTAAAGACATTCACTTGAAGTAGCTGTTCTAGTTCTGACACATGCATCAGGATTTCCAATTATCAAGTCAGGTGTATGTGATTTAGTCCACTTCCTTACAGATGGAAGGTTTTCTCTAGAACTGGATGCTCCCCCATGATTCATGTTATCTTCATTAACATTTTCTGATGCTCCCCCTAAAACTATGCTCTCTGAGTTGGATTCTTCAGAATTTAGATTTTCAGAACTATCAGAACTTGGCCTATCAGAACTTGACGAATCAGAACTTGAAGAGCCAGATGTATGTTCTGATGCTTCTTGAGATGTGGTAAGATCTTGAGTATGCTCCCCCTGCATAGGTGCATCTTCCTTTGGCGTAGTCACCACAGTTTCAATAACATCAGAGTTTGATCCATCAGAGTTTGCAGTATCAGGATTTAGATTGTCAGGATTTTCAGTATCAGAATTTAAGTCTTCATTTTCAAATCTCAGCTGCTCATGATCAATAAAATCTTCAAGTCCAGTAATCTTCTTATCATCAAAAGAGACATTGATAGATTCCATGACCACTTCAGATTTGGCTTCTTTTTCTTCACCATCTCATATGGTGTCTTTCCATGCTTGTTAATTAGTGTTGCATTCTGAGTAAAACAAGCAGTCGGCACAGCTTCAGCCCATAAATAGGTCGGAAACTTTGCTTCATCAAGCATTATACGTGCAGCTTCAATGAGAGTTCTATTCTTCCTTTCAACAACTCCATTTTGCTATGGAGTTCCAGGAGCAGAAAATTCCTGCTTGATTCCATAGTTTTTACAGAACTCTTCCATTATCAAATTCTTGAACTCAGTACCATTATCACTCCTTATTATTTTCACAGAATCTTTGACCAATTTATCCAGTTGCCTGACATGATCAATCAAGATAGATGCAGTTTCACTTTTTGTATGCAAGAAATACACCCATGTGTATCTGGTGAACTCATCCTCTATGACCATAACATATTTCTTCTTTGCAATAGACATGACATTTACTGGACCAAATAGATCAACATGTAGTAGGTGATAAGGCTCAAGAATTGATGATTCAGTCTTACTCTTGAATGAAGATTTCCTTTGTTTGACAAGAATCACAAAGACCATCAGGAGCAAATACTGACTTTGGCAGTCCTCTTACAAGATCTTTCTTGACCAACTCATTTATATTGTTGAAATTTAAATGAGAGAGTTTCTTGTGCCAATTTCAGCTTTCTTCAATTGATGCTCTACTCATCAGACAGATTGCAGAACCATCAGTATTTGTTGAAAGCTTGGCTTCATAGATGTTACCACGCCTGTATCCTTTCAGAACAACTTTGCCTGTAGATTTACTTACAACTTCACAGTGTTCTTCAAAGAAATCCACATGATAACCTCTGTCACAGATTTGACTAACACTCAGCAGATTGTGTTTAGTCCTGAGACCAGAGCTACTTCTTTAATGATGACATTCCCAAGATTGATATTGCCATATCCAAATGTTTTTCCAATATTGCCATCTCCATAAGAAACACTTGGGCCAGCCTTCTCCACAAAGTCTGATAGCAGGGCTTTATTTCCAGTCATATGTCCTGAACATCCACTGTCCAGAACTAGGATGTTTTTCCTGTTGCCCTGCAATCACAAAGACCACTAATGATTAGTTTTAAGGACCCAGACATGCTTGGATCCTTTGGCCTTATTAAGTCTGTTAACATTTGCAGCGGATTTAGCATCAGAGTTTATGTTAACATTTTTCTTATCAGAATTTACACTATCAGACTTTGAATCAGAACTTACACTAGAAGGAACAATGGTAACTTTCTTTAAAGAAGGTTTTATTTGATAATAATCATAGTACAGACTATGATATTCCTTACAAGTATAAATGGAATGCCATAAACTACCACAATGAAAACAAGGATTTTAAGGCTTATATCTAACAAACTGACTCTTAACTCCTGACTTTGAAGGTAAGGAGTTTATGTTCTTATTCTTCCTGCAAAAAGAAGCCAGATGGTTAGAACTTCCACAGTTATGACATATTTTCCTAGGAGCATTAGGAACAGGCTTATAATCATTGCTTTTATTCACACCTTCCTTTCCATTCCTATTTTTCCTAGGTGATTTTACCTTGTTTGCATTCTTAACATCTTTCAGCTTATGCTTAAGCCGCTTCTTAGTCATTAAGCCTACGTTTACTTTAGTTGTCTTTTCCTGTTTTAGTTTGTCAGAAGTTAATTCCTTTTTAAACTCTGATTTCTCATTATTAGACTTTACAGCTACAAACTTAACAGGTTTTAACTTTGGCTTTTGTTTAACAACTACAGGCTTAATATCTACAGTTCCTTTATCATTCTTATCCTCTCTATAACCTAAGCCCTCTTTCCAGTTTTCACTACTTAACAAATTCTGAGTTATTCTGCCAGAGTTAGTCCAAGTCCTGATAATCTCTCTTTCCTTTTCTAACTCAGCTTTTAGAGATTCATTCATTTTAAGCACTTCATCCGTAACATAGAAAACATCATCTCTATCTTTCTGAGTTTGATGGAACATGACTAACTCTTTTTCTAAATAATCATTCCTCTTTTTGCAAGCAAGATTTTCAGAAGTTAATCTTTCACATGTTAAAGTTTGATCTTTATAACTAATGAACATGGTTTTAAGATATCTTCTCAACTCATTAATATCATCAGTATGAAAAGCATAAGTAGTTTGAGGTACCTTTAATTCAGCAGCTTCAGAACTGCTTTTAGCACTTGCCTTATCAGCATTTGCCATCAAGGCATAATTCTCCTCACTTTCAGAATCTGAGGTGTCTGTCCAGCTTTTCTTCTTTGTGACAAGAGCCTTGTCGTTGTCACTCTTCACTTTCTTGCAATCAGGAGATATGTGGCCTTTCTCACCACAGTTGTAGCATTTGACATTTGTATAATCTCCTCTGTCAGACTTTCCTCCTCTTCCCTCAGATTTTCTGAAATTTTTCTTATCAGAATTTGTGCCTTTCCTGGAAAACTTCTTTCCCTTCCTGAACTTCCTGTATGCAATCTTTGTGATCCCTTTCACCATAAGAGCACACAGCTTCATTATCTCTTCATTAGCATCCGTCTCAGGCAAGCTTTCAGATTCTGAGTCATCATCACTTTCAGAACTTGATGACTCAGTATCAGACTTTGTGAAGAGAGCTTTACCCTTATCTTTCCTTGAGGTAGCTGCCTTGGGGGATTCTTCTTCAACCTTAAGAGCAACTGTCCTTGACTTTCCTCATTTCCTCTTACATCTTTGTGTTCCATCTCAAGTTCATGAGTCTTGAGCATTCCATAAATTTCATCAAGAGTTGTTTCATCAAGATTATAGTTGTCTCTTATTGTTGTTGCCTTCAAATCCCAGCATTCAGGAAGAGCTAACAGGAATTTAAGGTTTGAATCTTCAAGATCATACTCCTTATTAACCAGTGACAAATCATTCAAGAGTTTGACAAATCTATCATATAAATCAGTCAATGACTCATTATCCTTTGAGTCAAAGTGTTCATACTCTTGAGTGAGTATTATCTTCCTGTTCTTCTTGATCGTATCCGTTCCCTGACATCTTGTTTCCAAAGCATCCCATATCTCCTTTGCAGTCTTGCAGTTTATTACCCTATTTGACATTACATTATCAATAGTACTATGCAGTAAGTGTCGTACCTTAGCATCCTTAGCAATTGATGCGATATCTTCAGCAGCGTAATCACTCTTCTCCTTTGGTACAGACTTTGCTGCTTCACCTGCAACTGCACCAGCGAGCTTGGTTGGTTTGTGAGGCCCTTCCTTGATTCTATCAAGATATTCTGGATCTGTAGCTTCCAGAAACATGGTCATCCTCACCTTCCATATGGAATATTCAGATGGTCTCAATATGGGAACTCTAATAGTCTCATATCGGCTTTGAATTTGTGTCTTTGGAGGTTCTTCGGCTTTGGTGGGCTTAGTTGGAGTTTCTGTTTCAGACATGATTGTGTTTGGATCTTAAACTGTTTGTGCATTAACAGATAGGCTCTTATACCACTTGTTAGGTCACACACACACTGTAAGGGGGGGGGGGTGAATACAGTGTATAGTACAATCAAATCAAACTTTAATAACTCAAGTAACAGAAAACAAACTTTATTGAAACAATAAATTCTGTTACAGTATGAAACTGTTCTCTCTCAGTGATGAACAAATATCACGAGAGCTGCTAGGGTTACAATTAATAATCTCCTCAATTGTGATAACACTTATAGTGTAAACCCTATGTCTGTATTTATATACTACACAGTTACAAGATAATCGCTAATTGATATGGAATATAATTCTGCTTCCTAAAATACATCAATCAGATATCTTTTCTTCCAAGTATTCTATTCTTCATAGAATTCCTTCTTCATGCATATCTCTTCTTATGTTTGTCTTGATCTTCTTTCCTTTAACCAGCTGCCTTCCTTATCTGAACGTCCTTCAGTACTTAAGTTTTGATATCCATCTTCTGATAATTATCTCCTGATAATATAAGTACTGATATCCTTAAGTCCTGGCTTCCAGTAAGTACTGATTTATCCTGTTTAAGTAAGATCTGAAAACTAAACATAAATCACATTAGCTATGACATTATAAAATATATCTAACAGTAACATTCAAAGTTAATAATCTTCATTGACTAAGAATTAAATCTTTCATAAATTTCTTCTTTAACAATAGTTACCTCCTGCAATGTGCTCAATCTGTACTGAAGTGATCACATGAACTTAAATAGAGATTAGTTTATTCACATGCACAATTAAAAACATCTGAATTTTAGCATGCAGTACTGATTTGGATATTACATTTAAAAGCATTCAAGCACACACAAGATAGTAAACAAGTAGTCACATAAGATAGCTAAGAAGCTTAAAGATTTTCATTAAACATGAAGAAACAGAGTACAAGATTTCATAGAATTCTAAAAATCCTAATACAATCTAACTACTCGGACTTTTTCTGCCTCTTTGCCACTCGCTCTACCTTTATCGCCCTGCGATGGTAGATCCTACTCATTGTTCCTGCAAGAGATATGATATTCTCTTGCAGCTCAAGAGCTGCTAGACGAGCACGTTCTGCCAGTTCAGCACGAAGTTCTTCTTGAAGAAGAACTTCTTCGGTGAAGAAGTGTAGTTCCAACTGATCATCCCAAGAGAGATGATCATAGACTGAATTTGAAACTTCAGTTGGGTGGTAAGCTTCACCACCAATATGAACCTTAAGTCCGTATGGATCAAAGTACATCTTTTCATCACTAGGATTAAAGATCGGTAGATAGCATCCACCGCTGCGTGTGTAAAACTGTGGTTGAACCATTTTTGATGAGTAAGGTTGTGAATAGAGTGTTGAGAAGATGATGAGTTGAGTATGAAAAAGGCAGTGAGAAGTTTTGAAAGTGGAGGGTTATATTTATAGAAGAGAAGTTTAGAAACTGAAGAGACTCTTTGAATAACCATATAATAATTGACCATAATGCAAATACACGATTACACGTATCTAGGTAAACAAAAAGTAATCTCTCTTTTCACATTCCTATTCCCAATGTAAATACTCAAGTATTACAGATACTTGCATCAGTAGCTAACCCATTTAAGCAATTAGAAGATATTACACTATCTCACTGTATAATTAAAGATACTGCTTAACAATTTATTTCGAACAAGTTCAAAATAATCAATGAAGTATAACAATCAATTACATTTTGATCATTATCAATATTTTAATTATGACTATCGGGACTTATTAACTACTGAAAGAACCTATTAGTCAAACAAGTTTAACTAATAACAGAACATGTAAGCGAAATCAGTAGTTCAACATGTTATCATGGCATCAACATTTAAAACAAGAATTAGTATCTAACAAATACTGATAAATAATAAGATACCATGCTTCAAAAATATCAGCAAACTTAATTATCAGAGTTTGAGAATTATCCTGAAATCATTCCCAATTCATTCACCAATCTTGTGAAAGTAGCTTCACAAAGAGGCTTGGTGAATACATATGCTACTTGCTGATCTGTTGGAACAAAGACCAATTCCACTGTACCAGCTTCCACATGTTCCCTTATGAAATGGTACATGATACTGATTTGCTTAGTCATTGAATGCTGCACTGGATTTCCTGTCATTGCAATAGCACTTTGATTATCACAATATATAGGAATAGAAGAATAGTCTAATCCATAATCCAGTAATTGATTCTTCATCCATAGAATCTGAGCACAACAGCTTCCTGCAACAATGTATTCTGCTTCTGTAGTTGATGTGGAAATTGACTTTTATTTCTTGTTGTACCAAGAAACCAATCTGCCATCAAGGAATTGGCAGCTTCCAGAAGTGCTTTTCCTGTCTATTTTGCATCCTGCAAAATCAACATCTGAATATCCAATTAGCTTAAAGTCTGAATCTCTAGGATACCATAATCCCAGATTCATGGTGCCTTTGATATACTTAAAAATTCTTTTCACAACTAATAGATGAGGTTCTCTAGGGTCATCTTGGAACCTTGCACAGATACAGGTAGCATACATGATATCAGGTCTACTAGCAGTCAGATATAGGAGTGAGCCAATCATACCTCTGTAGTTAGTTATATCTACTGAAGAACAAGTATTTAAATCTAACTTGGTTGCAGTGGCCATTAGAGTTATTGCAGTTGAGCAGTCTTGCATTCCAAATCTTTTGAGTAGATTCCTGGTGTATTAGGATTAATTTATGAAGATTCCTTCATTAGTCTATTTAACTTGTAACCTCAAAAAATAACTCAATTCTCCCATCATACTCATATGATACCTGGACTGCATTAGCTTTGCAAATCTCTCACAAAGTTTATCATTAGTAGATCCATAAATGATATCATCAACATATATCTGTACCAATAACAAGTCCTTACCATGGTATTTATAAAAGAGAGTTTTGTCAATTGTACCTCTTGTGAAACCACTCTTTAGCAGAAATAGAGCAAGTGTTTCATACCAGGCTTCAGTCCATAAAGTGCTTTATTCAGTAAGTAGACATGATCTGGATACCTTGGATCAATGAACCCTGGAGACTGTTCAACATAAACTTCCTCTTTGAGTTCTCCATTTAGGAATGCACTCTTCACATCCATTTGGAACACCTTAAACTTCTAGTGAGCAACATAGGTAAGAAAGATTCTTATTGCCTCTAGCCTTTCAACTGGAGCAAATGTCTCATCATTTAGGAATGCCTTCTTGTTGTGAGTAACCCTTTGCAACCAGTCTTGCTTTATTCCTTGTAACAATGCCCTCACTGTCAGTTTTGTTTCTAAACACCCACTTTGTGCCAACTACAGATCTGTTCATTGAGCTCTTTTTGCATTATTGTGACCCAATCAGCATCTTGCAGAGCTTCTTCAACCTTCTTAGGTTTAGTTTGAGATAGAAAAGAATGGTAGAGACATTCATTCTGAGTGGCTTTTCTTTTTCTTACACCACTATCAGGGTTTCCAATGATTAAGTCAGATGTGTGTGACTTAGACCATTTTCTTGCAGATGGAAGTTGACTCCTTGAAGATGAACATCCCCTTGATCCATGAACTCCCTGTTATTTCCTTGATTAGTACCACTATTATTTCCTGATGCTCCCCCTGCATCAATGTTCCCATTGTTATCAGTATTTGACTCATCAGAATTTAAGAAAGATGAGTCTGATGTTCTTTCTACTGATGTCTCTTGAGATGAATCACTTGTTGTAGTCTGTGGATTTGAGTCACGTTGCTCCCCCTCATTATATGCTTCAGTGTCAGAAGAATTTCCACTGTTCTGTGGAACCTCAGAGCTTTGAGTGATATCAGGACTTACTGTATCAGAGTCAGGATTTAAAAGTTCAGCATAAGGTACTTCATTTTCAAATCTCAATTTGTCATGGTCATCTGCATCTTCTAGACCTGTTATCTTCTTGTTATAAAAAGATACATGTATAGATTCCATGATTGTTGTTGTTCTCAGATTGTAAACTCTGAAGGCTTTTGTAGTCAACGGATAACCCACAAATATTCCTTCATCAGCTTTCAGATCAAACTTGGTCAGCTGCTCCGGATGAGTTTTGAGAACAAAACACTTAAAACCAAAAATATAAAAGAACTTCAAATTTGGCTCTTTTCCCTTCACCATCTCAAATGGTGTTTTTCCATGCTTATTGATCAATGTTGCATTTTTTGTAAAGCAAGCAATTTGTACAGCCTTAGCACAGAAGTAGGTAGGCAATCTTGCTTCCTCTAGCATGGTTCTTGCAGCTTCTATCAGAGTTCTATTCTTTCTTTCAACAACTCCATTTTGTTGTGGAGTTCCGGGAGCAGAAAACTCTTGTTTTATCCCCTTGAATTTGCAGAACTCTTCCATAGAGCTATTCTTGAATTTAGTTCCATTATCAGTTCTGATGATCTCCACTTTGTATGTTGATCCTTTTTCCAGCTCCCTCACATGATCAAGAAGAATGGATGGAGATTTGTAACACCCCCAGATCCGGGGTCAGGGATCCGGGTCGTCACGGTCTTTCTTTCCACAATATCACTTCTCTTAATTAATAATAAATAACCTTATGCTGTGACCCCACACTAACACACATCACAACCCGTTATAGTCTCAGAGATGAAATTGAAATAAGTACAAGTCCTTGAATCCACAATTAAAAGTTATTACAACCCAAAATGATTACTTGATAAATTTACAGTTAATTGCCATTATCTGCCACAAGTTATAATTATACATAATTTGATTCTCAAAAGTAGAATGCCTGATCTACCAATAGATCTACCTCTGCAGCTATAGCAGCTATAACATCAACGGGAAGACGCGGGACGCTTCCCACGCGCTTGCGCTGGGTCTGTTGGAGTCTGGCCATCTTTCCTAACTGTTGTTGTGTGATGAAGAAATAAAGCAAGAGTGAGCCTTACAGCTCGCAAGATGATATATAGTGATAACAATAATACAAGTATCTAAATGGATACTTACTAGAATCTTTTATCATGGGTAAGATAATTACTTACTAGATATAAGTAAAAAAATGGGATGAAGTTACCAAATACTTCACTATACTTATATCAATTATAAAGTTACTTGAACTACCACTGTTCAAAGTATAACGAGCTTTCAACAGTTCATCATATAGATGAGACTACAAGACAGATTTGAATAGATTAAATCTTTGAAGTAGTATTGAAGGAAATGAAGTTATGATATACTTCATTAAGTTCCGATATATATATCCACATATACATCTTCCTTATACAGTCCCTGAAAACCTCTGTCATGTAAAGTATGAACAGAGTTTGTAACATCCAATGAATTTTTGGAAGGGAAAAAGAATTGTGGCATAAACCCGATATCTTGCTGATCAGGCAAAGATACCAATAAGTAACCTTTTCTACTAGTAGATGGACAAATTCCCCACTGGTCATCACCCTGGTCGCAATAGGACCTTATGCTGGACTGGCACTCAGCCACTTATGCATTTGATGGACTCCCACTGAGCCACTTACACTATCATGGACGCCCACTGAGCCCATGTTGCTTATGCCGACTCGATAGATGGACTTACTTCCCGAACGTTGGGTAAGTAATCAATTCATTTACCAAAACTGCAACCTTGTTACGAATATAAAATACCCCATAGAGCCGGATCCCTCAGGTTTTAAGCGAGTATTTAAATCCCCTTTTTAAAAGGAAGATCTTAAATATAAAAATGAGTTTTGGGATCCGCTCTAACTTTTAAAAATCATTTTGAAGACTCGAAAACACTTTAAAGAGTGTTTGGAGTAATGCTGATTTAATGAAGTAAATCAGTCCCAATATATTTAGAAAATGTCTGAATATTATTATTTAAATAATATTCCCATAAAGAATAATCTTTATACAAATAATTGAAGTAGAAGTTGTAAGACTTATACTTGAAATGAGTATTAAATAACCAAAGATATACTTATACGAAAGTACTATCTTTATTTGAATAATCGAAAATAAGTTTGATTATCGAAACATTATTTTTTAATAAAATAAAGAATATTATTAAATAACAAGCGGAGTCATAATACCTCGAATGAATATTATAAATAATATTCATTAAATAAAATAACGGAGTCATACATCCTCAAATGAATATTCAATTAATAATCATTAATAATATGACTGAGTCAAAAGCCCTCGAATGAATATTTGAAATAATATTCAATAATAAAATAAAGGAGTCATAAGTCCTCGGATGAATATTTGAAATAATTTTCAATAATAAAATAAAGGAGTCATAAGTCCTTGGATGAATATTTGAAATAATATTCAATAATAAAATAAAGTTAAAGTTATCGAATAAACCTTATTCGATTAATAGTTTTGAAAACTATAACCATATATATATATAAAAATATATATATTATACTCGGGAACATCGACTCCCGGTTTAGAAATATGTTCACCTTTTGATCCCCTATACTAAGGGTAAATTCAAATACCGCTTATCTCTAGCATAGGTATTATGCAACTATAAGCATTTGAACCAACAGATATATAAATCAAGAATATGAAATAGGCATGCATATATACCATATCACATGCTACCATATATCGCAAGAATTTTCTAATAACCAATATGCATTTATCGCAAGATCATGCATATACACATATACATCACAACAACAGTTATACGGGTAGAAAACTTGCCTGAGCGACTGGGGGTTATGAATGGCTCGGGACGAGTCTGGTAACCTATAAACAACAAGTAAGTTGGAATTAAACCAAAGTCACTTGTAAATCTATACTTTAACTAACTTAGACTCTAACGCTTGTTTTGCGCTTACTGATTCTCTTAAGTCACTCGAGTACCCTCGGCTCCACCATTTTTAATAAATTAACCATTACGAGTTTTAAGGCGATTCTTTCGCAAGTGTCTTACCAACTGCCTAACACTCTTACCATAATTGTTTCATACACTAATTAACCCTTTTTGGTCTTTAACCTATGTTTCAAAGTAAGGCGAGGGGAAAAGTTTCGTTCGCGAAACGCCGTTACTTGAAACGGTCGTTTCTCCTAAACCGTACATCGGAATCAAACGAACTACATATCAAAATGAAGCTCGTAACATGAACTATCTAAACATGGCAATGGTCATAATCTAGCAGGGAGTTCTCGGGTCCAAATGTTATGAACAAAAGCAGTCTAAAGTAAATCGGACATTACGACGGCTCTGTTTACATGATTTCCCAATTTTAAACCATTCAAAAACCATCACAATTCAACCTCAATCCATTCATACAACCAAAGTACATCCTTATCACATCATAACAGCCCCAATCAATTCAATATTAACATTTATACTTATGCTTAAGCTTGAATTTAACTATACTTAAGTTCTTTTAACCAAAACAACAAGATTCACCATTCCATTTCACTACCACTCCAACCCAAACTCTAAACCACAAGCATTAAGCTACTATATCACCATGACAATCAAAATAATCTTATTATACAAAGGAATCTAGGGTTTGGAGATGATATACCTTCCTTGAAATGGTGGGAGTAGCTAGGAAGCCTTAAGATGCCTTGAGAAGTCTTAGGGATGCTTGGATCTTAAAGGAAAACAAGAAAAATTCAAGTTAAAAACTTTGAAATCACTATTCATTGTCTTTTTCATTGATTTATTGAAGAAGATTGAGAATGAATGGGGTGCTTAAACTCATGATATAGCCATAACTATGCATAAGGATGATTAGGGAATTATCTTACCAATTTAGGAAGCCTTGATCTTGAGTTTTGAAATTTCTTGCTTCTTCAAAATGAAAAAGCCGAGAGCAAGCTTTTGTTGAAGAGAATAGATTTCTTTTGTTTTGATGAAATGATTTGTTTGGCTTGGTTGGTTGAATATTTGATTTGTTTTTGGTTAATTACCAATTTAACCTTGATTTTGTGTGGTTAATATTCCACCACATTTCCTTCCTTCCCATGTCATGCTTATGTCATGCTATGATGTCATCTTTCCCTCCTTGTCCTCTTCTCATTGGTTGGGTGACCTCATCCCCACTAATCTCTTTGATTAACTTCCTAATTGTTTCCCTTATTACTGCTGATCTGTTATACGGTTCGCTTAACTTTCGTTTTCGTTTATCGTTTGAGGGATCATACCCGGGATCTTATTACTTAGGTTCCCCTAACCTTTCTCAATATATTATATTCCTTTTATGATCCTCTCTTATAATCCTTTAATTTAAATCCTTTTTATCCTGTTACCTTATACTCAATTCTTTCCGTATCTAATGGATTTCCTGGAAAAATCAAAGTGTTCGGAATTGGATTCTGATGATCTTTACATACACTTATATACCATGTAGAGTACTAATAAAATCTCAGAATATCCATAACAGAACCCCTACATAGTGTGGCATGAAAAGTTTTCTCATTCAGCTAAAACACTATTCATAAGGGTTAGAAAAAGTTGAAAATTTTGGGGGTTATTACAGTCTCCCCTCCTTAAAAGGATTCCGTCCCGGAATCAAATAGAAAACAAATGGGGGTACTTTTCTAGCATTGCGCTCTCTAGTTCCCAAGTTGATTCTTCCACATTATGATTCTGCCATAGTACTCTGACTAGCTTGATCACTTTGTTCCGAAGCACCTGCTCCTTCTTATCTATAATCCTTACTGGCTTCTCCACGTAAGTCAGATCTGGTTGCATATCCACCTGCTCATACTCCACTATGTGTCTGGTATCCCGATGATACTTCCTTAGCATTGACACATGGAACACATTATGAACTTGTTGCAAGTTAGGGGGTAAGGCTAGCTCGTAAGCTAACTTTCCAATCCGTCTTAATATCTCAAAAGGTCCAATGTATCTTGGGCTTAGTTTTCCTTTCTTTCCGAACCTCATTAATCCCTTCCAAGGGGATACTTTCAGCAGTACTAAGTCCCCTACTTCATATTCCTTGTCCTTTCGGGCTAGGTCTGCATATTTCTTCTGTCTGTCTTGGGCTGCTACAAGTCGCCCTCTGATAAGATCCACTATATCTTTGGTCCTTTGGACCACTTCGGGTCCGAGCATCTTCCGCTCCCCCACTTCATCCCAGTATAAGGGAGATCGACACCTTCTTCCGTACAGGGCCTCATAAGGCGGCATTCCGATGCTAGCATGAAAGCTATTGTTATAAGAAAACTCGATCAACGGCAGGTGGTCATCCCAACTTCCTTTAAGATCTATTGCACAGACTCTCAACATATCCTCTAGTGTCTGGATGGTCCTTTCACTCTGCCCATCCGTCTGGGGATGGTACGCGGTACTCATATTTAACTTGGTCCCCGCACATTCCTGAAAGCTCCTCCAAAATCTAGAGTTGAACCTGGGGTCTCGGTCTGAGACAATGGACGCTGGGACTCCATGTCACGTCACTATTTCCTTAAGGTAAATGTCCACCAGTCTATCGACTGTGTATCTCTCATTGATAGGAATGAAATGAGCTGACTTTGTCAGTCGGTCTATAATTACCCATATGGCGTCATGATTGGCTTTCGTCCTTGGCAAGCCTACAACAAAATCCATCGCTATCTGTTCCCATTTCCATTCGGGAATCTCCAGGGGTCGTAAAAGTCCACTGGGTCTATGGTGCTCTGCCTTTACTCTTTGGCAAGTCAAACATTTGCTCACCCATTCTGCTACATCCCTCTTCATGTTGGGCCACCAGTAATATTCCTTCAAATCCCTATACATCTTGGTACTTCCCGGGTGAATGGAATACCTTGAACTATGGCTTTCATCCAAAATCTCATCTTTAAGCTCTTGAACATTCGGAACCCAAATCCGGTAGGAGTACCTCATTATCCCTTTATCATCTTTCTCAGTATGGATCTCCTCTCCAGTCATTGACTCTCTGCCTTCATTCATTATTCTCTCTTGGCACAATCTGATCTTTTCCAATAACTCTGGCTGCATTGAGATCTCAAAAAGCTTTTCAGTTCCGGTTCCAGTTACCTTTACTTCTATTTCCATTCTCTCAAAATCCCTTATCAATTCTTCCGAAGTCATTATCATTCTGAGTCTTTCCTTTCTACTAAGGGCATCAGCCACCACATTGGCTTTCCCTGGATGATAGAGAATCTCACAATCATAGTCCTTGATTAGTTCTAACCATCTCCTCTGGCACATGTTGAGCTCTTTCTGCGTAAATATGTACTTGAGGCTCTTATGGTCTGTGAAAATCTCGCACTTCTCTCCATACAGGTAGTGCCTCCAAATTTTTAAGGCAAATACTATTACCGCGAGCTCAAGGTCATGAGTAGGATATCTAATCTCGTATTCCTTCAGTTGTCTCAACGCATACGCAATCACTTTACCGTGCTGCATAAGCACACACCCTAATCCTTTGTGCGACGCGTCACTATATATCACAAAATCTCCTTTTCCGTCTGGCAATGCCAACACCGGGGCCGTTACCAACCTTTTCTTTAATTCCAGAAAACTGTTCTCACATTTCTCCGTCCATTCAAACTTCTCTGTCTTACGAGTAAGTCGTGTCAAAGGGGCTGCGATCTTCGCAAAGTCCTGTACAAATCTACGATAGTAGCCGGCCAATCCTATGAAACTCCTTACCTCTGTGGGTGTGGTTGGCCTTTCCCAATTTGAGACCGCCTCTATCTTGGAGGGGTCGACCATTACTCCTTCTTTATTGATCACATGTCCTAAAAACTGTACTTCATTCCGCCAGAATTCACACTTCGAGAATTTGGCATATAACTGTTCCTCTCTGAGTATTCCTAGAGCTATCCTCAAATGCTCTGCATGTTCTGCCTCAGTCCTGGAGTAGATCAAAATATCATCGATAAAAACTATCACACACTTGTCCAAGTACTTCTTAAATACTCTATTCATTAAATCCATGAAAGCCGCTGGGGCGTTGGTTAATCCAAAGGACATTACCAAGAACTCATAATGCCCATACCTGGTAAGGAACGCTGTCTTGGAAATATCTTCGGGTTTAATCTTTAGTTGGTGATATCCAGTTCTCAGGTCGATCTTGGAAAAATAAACAGCATCCTTTAGCTGGTCGAACAGATCATCTATTCTAGGTAATGGGTACCTGTTCTTTATGGTTAGCTTGTTCAACTCTCGATAGTCGATGCACAGCCTCATGCTCCCATCTTTCTTCTTAACAAATAAAACTGGTGCTCCCCACGGAGACACACTGTGTCTTATCATACCCTTATCCAAGAGTTCCTGTAATTGGATAGCTAATTCCTTCATTTCTAACGGGGCTAATCGGTAAGGTGCTTTTGAAACTGGCGCCGTCCCGGGGGCCACTTCAATAGCAAATTCAATCACTCTATCGGGTGGTAATCCTGGAAGGTCTTGTGGGAATACATCTTCAAATTTGTTGACTACTGGAATATCTTGTAAGTTGGGCACCTCCTTCTGCGTGTCCACCACATAGGCTAGGTAGGCCTCATTTCCTTTTCATAGCATCCTTCTGGCCTGGGCCATAGTCAAAAATTTCTGCGTCTGCCTCTTTCCTCTAAATATAACTTCTTTCTTCCCTGGGATATTTAACTTAACTTTCTTCCCTTTACAGTCTATCTGAGCATCATTGCTAGATAGCCAGTCCATTCCCAAAATTACATCAAACTCCCCTAATTTAAAAGGAATCAGATCAACACTAAAATATTGCTCCCCTATGCCTATCTCACAGGCGGGGTGAATCTGTTTAACAGGAATAATCTCATGAGTGGCTATTTCTACTTGTAAGGGTTCTATCAAGGGTTCAGCTTTAAGTCTTAATTTATGAGCAAAGTCCCTTGATATAAAAGATTTTGTTGCTCCCGAATCAAATAAAACGTTTGCACTGACTGAATTTAGAGAAAGGGTACCTGCTATCACATCTGAATCTTTCATAGCATCCTGGACTGTCATGTTGAAAGTCCTTGCAGTAGGTGGCTTATTGGAGGCAGCCCTGCTTGCTCCCGAAGCTGCTGGTTTGTTCATTGGGCATTCCCTCTTCCAATGACCCGGGCGTCCACACTGATGACAAGTGGTGGTTGGAATGACGGCAGGGGTTGATGATGGGCACTTAGTTGAATAGTGACCTTCCCGACCGCACTTAAAGCAGGTTACTGGCTTTCCTTTACACTCCCCAGTGTGCATCCTTCCACATTTGTTACAGGCTGGAAATGGGGGTCGAGACTGGTTGGAATAGGACATTCTTGACTTCTGGCCGCTCTGGCTCACACTCACGCTCATTGGCCGCTTAAACCCAGTGTTCTTTCCCGGTAGGGACACTGCCCCTCGATTAAATCTAGTTGGGAAGCTTCTTCCTGCGAAACCTCCACCCATGCTCATACTTTTCCTCTTTATTCCCTTCTTCTCTCTTTCCTTCTGCATCTGTTCACTTCCGGCTTCTACAATCGTTACCTTTTGCACCAGAGTGGCATAGTCCGTAAGCTCAAGGATTGCCACCCTATTCTGAATCCACAGTTTCAGTCCCTGCTGAAACCTCCTAGCTTTCTTTTCCTCGGTGCTCACAAATTCCGGCACAAACCTTGATAACTCAGTAAATTTCGCTTCGTACTCTGCTACAGATAAATTATTCTGCTTTAGCTCCAAGAACTTGAGCTCCATCTGGTTTTCCATAAACCTCGGGAAATACTTTCCCAGAAACAACTGACTAAATCTCTCCCAGGTTATAATATCATCTGTCTCCATGTTTTTCTTGGCCTCCCACCAGTAGTTAGCCTCTCCTTTCAGAAGGTAGGTAGCAAATACAGTCTTCTGTACCTCATCGGTACTCAGAATCTCAAAGGATTTCTCCATTTCCTTTAACCATGCCCTTGCCTCAACTGGGTCGGCTGATCCGTGGAACTCAGGGGGCTTAAGGGACTTAAAAGCCCTGAAAGAGGTTGCCACAACATTGTTATTTCCTTGAGGGGGTGGGTTGGGTTGACGTTCCAAGTTCTGCCTTAGGAGTTGCATGAACTGGCCCATGGGATCCATGCCCGGGTTTGGTACTGGTTGCTCAACCTCAGTTTCTCCTTCTTCAGCCTCTATCTCAAATCCCTCAACATCATATGTTTCCTCTTCCTCTTCATACAGGGAGTCATCCTGTTCCACATAATCCTCATCTTCCTCTTCACTGTGTTCCTGGTTTCTATTGTCCTGATTATGGCTTCCCTGGTCCTCAGATCCAAGGTTCGCCCTAGTTCCAATCTTTCTTGGCGGCATGATACTGATAAATTTTTTTTTAGGAAATTCAACATTAGGTCACAATCATACTCAACATTGTGCCTTGCACAGATCTTATAATGGGGAGAACGTATCTCGCAATTCTATTAAATTATGACAGTTCTAATAAGAAGTGCAGTAATAATAATGATAAAAACAGTGATCTCGTCACTAAGGAACTGAACCGAAGGAAACAAATATATACATAATGCGAGAAATACATAGTTTGATCTGGTCAAAAGTACAACAGTGCTATAGCCATCTGTCCCAAAAGTGATACACAAGAGTCTATCTGTCTAGTCAGAAAAAGGGATGCTTTGTACAAGTCAACTATCCCGGAAAATTGGCTCTTACTAAGGCCTCGGCTAACTAGACAGCTAGACTATTCCATCGTCAATCCTGAATCACACACCGGAGCGGGTCAGCTCCCATACCCTTTCCATCGCACGACAGAAGATATAGTCGGCCTGCCGCCTGGAGATCCTACCATGCTTGTCCCCCTGGAGCGATCTGAGCCTCGCTCGGGACGTGAGCTCTATCCCCGTAAGCTCCCTCCTCAAGGATCGGGGTATAGAAGCCCTAGTCTCATAAGCTCGGGTACGCCTACCCGCCCTCTCCGCATCCAACTCCCTCCTGGCCTCATCCAGTCGGGCCTCAGCAACAGCCACTCGGGTCCTTAGTACATCCTGAACATAGCCATGGGCTAACAAAGACTGCCTGTGGGCAGGGTCAAGAGGTGGTGAATCCGGAGCCGCTGGGGGTGCCTCCTCAGTCTGCCTAGGCTCGGAAGTATGGGTCTCTGAGCTGTCATCATAAGGGATCCTAGATAGTGGTGGAGGGGTAGGAGCTCTGACCACCGGAAGTGTGGGTAAAGGGGTACCAGCATACACTACCATAGGTCCGACACGCTCCTCAGCTATTGGGACCTCATCCGGGTCCTCCTCATCTGGAATAGCAATGACCTCTGTCTCTGACTCCTCTGATGGGTCCTCCTCATCTGAAATAGCAATGACCTCCCGTCTCTGACTCCTCTGAGGGGTCCTCCTCATCCTCCTCCATCTCAGACTCCTCCTGATCCTCAACATCTAGCAGTGCCTCATCATGCTCACGCTCGAACATCTCAGGGTCCTCTATCTCAGGCGCCTACACATTAAACGAGCTAAGTTACTATCATGATACTTATAAGGGTTCCCGTAAGGGTTTTTAACTGTCAGCACTACTTTAAGTAGTCCGACCATGAACTTGGCAAGAGTTCTTATTATCTTTGTGAGTTTGTTATTATATCGTCGCATCATCTCTGAGGTTTATAACGCTTAGCTCTGATACCATTTCTGTAATACCCCCAGATCCGGGGTCAGGGATCCGGGTCGTCACGGTCTTTCTTTCCACAATATCACTTCACTTAATTAATAATAAATAACCTTATGCTGTGACCCCACACTAACACACACCACAACCCGTTATAGTCTCAGAGATGAAATTGAAATAAGTACAAGTCCTTGAATCCACAATTAAAAGTTATTACAACCCAAAATGATTACTTGATAAATTTACAGTTAATTGCCATTATCTGCCACAAGTTATAATTATACATAATTTGATTCTCAAAAGTAGAATGCCTGATCTACCAATAGATCTACCTCTACAGCTATAGCAGCTATAACATCAACGGGAAGACGCGGGACGCTTCCCACGCGCTTGCGCTGGGTCTGCTGGAGTCTGGCCATCTTTCCTAACTGTTGTTGTGTGATGAAGAAATAAAGCAAGAGTGAGCCTTACAGCTCGCAAGATGATATATAGTGATAATAATAATACAAGTATCCAAATGGATACTTACTAGAATCTTTTATCATGGGTAAGATAATTACTTACTAGATATAAGTAAAAACAAGGGATGAAGTTACCAAATACTTCACTATACTTATATCAATTATAAACTTACTTGAACTACCACTGTTCAAAGTATAACGAGCTTTCAACAGTTCATCATATAGATGAGACTACAAGACAGATTTGAATATATTAAATCTTTGAAGTAGTATTGAAAGAAATGAAGTTATGATATACTTCATTAAGTTCCGATATATATATCCACATATACATCTTCCTTATACAGTCCCTGAAATCTCTGTCATGTAAAGTATGAACAGAGTTTGTAACATCCAATGAATTTTTGGAAGGGAAAAAGAATTGTGGCATAAACCCGATATCTTGCTGATCAGGCAAAGATACCAATAAGTAACCTTTTCTACTAGTAGATGGACAAATTCCCCACTGGTCATCACCCTGTTCGTAATAGGACCTTATGCTGGCCTGCCACTCAGCCACTTATGCATTTGATGGACTCCCACTGAGCCACTTACACTATCATGGACGCCCACTGAGCCCATGTTGCTTATGCCGACTCGATAGATGGACTTACTTCCCGAACGTTGGGTAAGTAATCAATTCATTTACCAAAACTGCAACCTTGTTGCGAATATAAAATACCCCATAGAGCCGGATCCCTCAGGTTTTGAGCGAGTATTTAAATCCCCTTTTTAAAAGGAAGATCTTAAATATAAAAATGAGTTTTGGGATCCGCTCTAACTTTTAAAAATCATTTTGAAGACTCGAAAACACTTTAAAGAGTGTTTGGAGTAATGCTGATTTAATGAAGTAAATCAGTCCCAATATATTTAGAAAATGTCTGAATATTATTATTTAAATAATATTCCCATAAAGAATAATCTTTATACAAATAATTGAAGTAGAAGTTGTAAGACTTATACTTGAAATGAGTATTAAATAACCAAAGATATACTTATACGAAAGTACTATCTTTATTTGAATAATCGAAAATAAGTTTGATTATCGAAACATTATTCTTTAATAAAATAAAGAATATTATTAAATAACAAGCGGAGTCATAATATCTCGAATGAATATTATAAATAATATTCATTAAATAAAATGACGGAGTCATACATCCTCAAATGAATATTTAATTAATAATCATTAATAATATAACTGAGTCAAAAGCCCTCGAATGAATATTTGAAATAATATTCAATAATAAAATAAAGGAGTCATAAGTCCTCGGATGAATATTTGAAATAATATTCAATAATAAAATAAAGGAGTCATAAGTCCTTGGATGAATATTTGAAATAATATTCAATAATAAAATAAAGTTAAAGTTATCGAATAAACCTTATTCGATTAATAGTTTTGAAAACTATAACCATATATATATAAAAATATATATATTATACTCGGGAACATCGACTCCCGGTTTAGAAATATGTTCACCTTTTGATCCCCTATACTAAGGGTAAATTCAAATACCGCTTATCTCTAGCATATGTATTATGCAACTATAAGCATTTGAACCAACAGATATATAAATCAAGAATATGAAACAGGCATGCATATATACCATATCACATGCTACCATATATCGCAAGAATTTTCTAATAACCAATATGCATTTATCGCAAGATCATGCATATACACATATACATTACAACAACAGTTATACGGGTAGAAAACTTGCCTGAGCGATTGGGGGTTACGAATGGCTCGGGACGAGTCTGGTAACCTATAAACAACAAGTAAGTTGGAATTAAACCAAAGTCACTTGTAAATCTATACTTTAACTAACTTAGACTCTAACGCTTGTTTTGCGGTTACTGATTCTCTTAAGTCACTCGAGTACCCTCGGCTCCACCATTTTTAATAAATTAACCATTACGAGTTTTAAGGCGATTCTTTCGCGAGTGTCTTACCAACTGCCTAATACTCTTACCATAATTGTTTCATACACTAATTAACCCTTTTTGGTCTTTAACCTATGTTTCAAAGTAAGGCGAGGGGAAAAGTTTCATTCGCGAAACGCCATTACTTGAAACGGTCGTTTCTCCTAAACCGTACATCGGAATCAAACGAACTACATATCAAAACGAAGCTCGTAACATGAACCATCTAAACATGGCAATGGTCATAATCTAGCAGGGAGTTCTCGGGTCCAAATGTTATTAACAAAAGCAGTCTAAAGTAAATCGGACATTACGACGGCTGTGTTTACACGATTTCCCAATTTTAAACCATTCAAAAACCATCACAATTCAACCTCAATCCATTCATACAACCAAAGTCCATCCTTATCACATCATAACAGCCCCAATCAATTCAATATTAACATTTATACTTATGCTTAAGCTTGAATTTAACTATACTTAAGTTCTTTTAACCAAAACAACAAGATTCACCATTCCATTTCACTACCACTCCAACCCAAACTCTAAACCACAAGCATTAAGCTACTATATCACCATAACAATCAAAATCATCTTATTATACAAAGGAATCTAGGGTTTGGAGATGATATACCTTCCTTGAAATGGTGGGAGTAGCTAGGAAGCCTTAAGAAGCCTTGAGAAGTCTTAGGGATGCTTGGATCTTAAAGGAAAACAAGAAAAATTCAAGTTAAAAACTTTGAAATCACAATTCATTGTCTTCTTCATTGATTTATTGAAGAAGATTGAGAATGAATGGGGTGCTTAAACTCATGATATAGCCATAACTATGCATAAGGATGATTAGGGAATTATCTTACCAATTTAGGAAGCCTTGATCTTGAGTTTTGAAATTTCTTGCTTCTTGAAAATGAAAAAGCCGAGAGCAAGCTTTTGTTGAAGAGAATAGATTTCTTTTGTTTTGATGAAATGATTTGTTTGGCTTGGTTGGTTGAATATTTGATTTGTTTTTGGTTAATTACCAATTTAACCTTGATTTTGTGTGGTTAATATTCCACCACATTTCCTTCCTTCCCATATCATGCTTATGTCATGCTATGATGTCATCTTTCCGTCCTTGTCCTCTTCTCATTGGTTGGGTGACCTCATCCCCACTAATCTCTTTGATTAACTTCCTAATTGTTTGCCTAATGACCGCTGATCTGTTATACGGTTTGCTTAACTTTCGTTTTCGTTTATCGTTTGACGGATCATACCCGGGATCTTATTACTTAGGTTCCCTTAACCTTTCTCAATATATAATATTCCTTTTATGATCCTCTCTTATAATCCTTTAATTTAAATCCTTTTTATCCTGTTACCTTATACTCAATTCTTTCCGTATCTAATGGATTTCCGGGAAAAATCAAAGTGTTCGGAATTGGATTCTGATGATCTTTACATACACTTATATACCATGTAGAGTACTAATAAAATCTCAGAATATCCATAACAGAACCCCTACATAGTGTGACATGAAAAGTTTTCTCATTCAGCTAAAACACTATTCATAAGGGTTACAAAAAGTTGAAAATTTTGGGGGTTATTACAAGATTCATCCTTGGTGTGCAGAAAATATACCCATGTGTATCTTGTATATTCATCAACAATTACGAGTGCATACCTCTTCTTGGCAATTGACATAACATTCACCGGACCAAAGAGATCAACATGAAGTAGATGATATGGTTCAAAAATTGAGGATTCAATTTTACTCTTGAAAGAAGTTTTCCTTTGTTTGGCTTTCTGGCATGAGTCACATAAGTCATCAGGAGTAAAAACTGTATTGGGCAATCCTCTAACAAGATCTTTCCTCACAAGTTCATTGATATTGTTGAAATTGAGGTGAGGAAGTGTTTTATGCCAGTTCTAGCTGTCTTCCACAGATGCTCTACTCAGCAGAAAAACTTTTGAATTATCAATAATTGTGGAGACCCTGGCTTCATATAAACTACCATGTCTCACACCAGTCAATGTGATCTTGCCATCAGACTTACTGACAATTTCACAATGCTCCTAATAAAAGTTGACATGGTAACCTCTGTCACAGATTTGACTAACACTAATCAGATTATGCTTGAGTCCCGCAACTAGGGCTATATTTTTAATGATGACATTTCCAACTTTGATTTTGTCATATCCCATGATTTTCTCTAAGTTGCTATCTCCATAAGAAATGCTTGGGCTAGCCTTCTCAAACTCTGATAGCAGAGATTTATAACCAGTCATATGTCTTGAGCATCCACTGTCCCAAACTAGAGCATTCCTCCTGTCACCCTGCAATCGATAATTTGAATCAGTCAGTGTTTTTAAGGACCCAAACTTGCTCGGATCCTTTGGCCTTTTTAAGTTTGTTAACATATGCAGCAGAAGACTTTTTATCAGAGTTTATGTTAACATCCTTATTATCCATATTTATACATGCAGAAACAAATTTTGCTTTAATTAAAGAGGGTTTCAGTTTATAGTAATCATAATACAAACCGTGATACTCTTTACATGTATAAATAGAATGCCAAACACTTCCACAATGAAAACAAGGACTCTATGGTTTATATCTAATTGTTTTATTCCTAAACTCTAATTTGGAAGAAACAGTATTTGTCTTTATATTCTTCCTGTAAGAGTTAACAAGATAATTAGTGCTAACACAGTTTGAACAGGTCTTTCTAGGTGCATTAGGAGGGGTTACATAATTTCCATTCTTATTAACACATACCTTGCCATTCCTATTTTTCCTAGAACTTTTCCTCTTGTTTTTCATGTGTAGATCCTTCAGCTTTTTCTTAATTTGTTTCTGAGTCATTGAACCAATATTTACTGAAATTATGTGAACTTGTTCACTCTTTTTAGTTATTAAGTTTGATCTAGGTACTGAGGTAGTGCCTTCCTCATGAATTGACTTAACAGTATTAGCACTAGGATTAAACTTAATGGTCTTTATTTGAACCTTGTTCGGTTTGACCTTTCTATCATTTTTAATGGTTATGTTATCTCAGTTTCTTTTCCACTTTTCTTATCAGAATTAGATCTAGCTGAATATCCTAATTCTGATCCCCAACAACCATTCTCTAGAATTTCCTGAATTGATTTTCCTGAGTTAGTCCAAAGTTTAATGACTTCTCTTTCTTTTGCTAGATCCTTCTCTAGATAAGCATGTGTTTCTACAAATTTTTCCTTAACATAAACAACATTATCTATTTCTTTTTGAAGTTCTAGCATGGAAAGCAACTCAATTTCTAGGTGATCATTCCTTTTCTTTAACACATAGTTTTCACTCTTGATTCTATTATTTTCTAAGGTTTGATCCCTAAAACTAACATGCAGAGACTTAAGAAATAATCTTAATTCATAGATATCATCAGTATTAAAAGCAAGAGTAGTCTGACGTACCTTTAATTCAACATTGTCATCCTCAGTATTAGCTTTTTCCATGAGAGCATAATTGACTCCATCATCTGAATCTGATGAATCATCCCAGTTTCTCTTCTTTGAGATCAAGGCTTGTTTCTTCTCAGCTCTGGGTTTTCTGCAGTCAACTGCAAAGTGTCCAATTCCATCACAGTTGTAACATCTCTCTTTTGACTTATCATGTCTTCCAGATCTTGATTCCTTCCCATCATTATTTCTCCTATTGTTCCTCTTATCAAAGTTTGAGGAGCTAGAACCTTTTTCGGAAAATCTTCTCCCTTTCTTGAAGTTCTTGTAGACCATCTTCTTGAAGCTTTTAACCAGTAGCGCATCCTGTTAGGAATATGTTGTATACTTGACGATACGTTAAATAAAACAACTTAGTAGATTTAATTTAGTGAATTTGTAGCTTTCAACGGATGATCACTTTAACATCCGTTGAATGTGTAGCTTATGTAATAATAAGTTTAGTAGCACATTTATGTATATTGTAATGCCTTAGAGAACTAGATATTGTAGAATGTTTTAAGTCATGTTGACTACTAGATTGATATGCAAGATAGGTTGGCTAATTGTAAATGTTAGGTCCCAATTTGTTTGTAGAAGGGGGGTTGAATACAAACAATACCGTTTAATCGAATAAAATGCGGAATAAAAATATGAAACAAAATTCAAGTTAAATAAAACTTTTATTAAACTTGAAAGGTGTTACAACAATGGTATCGTTTACAAGCGATTAATCTCAAATCAATTATTACAAATCTAGAATAAATTCGACATGAACTTTTTCTATTTTTGCAATGAAAATATCAAATGCTAAATGCGATTTGAGATTAAGTTCTAGGGATTTTAATCCGCTAGATTGTTACACAAGAACAAGATAAATAATTCTAGTGGTTTGGATTTAATTTTACAATCTAGAATTTTGATCTTGAATAAAGCAGATGAAAAGATGAAATATTGCTGCTTATTTTTCTTTTCTGCTTGTTCTTGACTTGTGTGTTCTGTTTGAATTATTGCTAAAAACTGCTGCTTGTCTGCTTCCTTTTAATCAACAGCCGAACTGAAATGAACTAGAATGACAATCTCTTTGGCTCAGCAAGACTATCGGTAGGACTATCAAATTCCAGTAGAACTTTCAGTATGACTATTGTTTAGAACTAGCAAGACTTTCGGTATGACAATCAATTGTCATACCGATTGTCATAGTAGTTCAAACAGATTGTTTTTGCTGAAAATAAATAGATTTAAATCCTATAATAATTCTGGTAAGACAATCCTTTTGAATTAGCATGACTTTCGGTATGACTATTGATTGTCATACCGATTGTCATACTAATACAATCAGTTGTCTTGTTGAATTAAAACAAATTTTTAAACTAATTTAAATTTTGAAAATTCTTAATATTAATTCAGAATTAATTAATCAATTAATTCAATTAATCAAATAAATTAATCTTTGCAGATATAATTTATTTTCTTAATTAAATTATATGACTTAATTAATTAATAGAGAATTAATACTAATCTTGAGCAGCATCTATTCTTATGTATATCTTCTGAAAATCACTGAAATATATGAATCAATTCCACCACTTCAATGTTGACACTCGATGTACTGTCTGGTTCATGAGTGACTAACTTCCGTGACATTTCTTCATGTCTTGACTTTGATACTTTGATTTTCTTCAGATTAAATCCTTATAATTAATTGATACTCTGACGAGATCTCTGTCACTTGATTAAATCCACGATCTTGATTTATATCACTGAGGCTTGATCAATTTCTTGAACTTCTTCCAGTGAATTAACTCCTAAAGTCTATAGATGAACCTTGTTTCTGAATCCTCTGACATATGTTACTTTGCGAGATCTCTCTGACGGTCGATCCACTATTTACTTATTACATTCTTATTTGAGTTGAGTTGAATCCTCGAATATATAAATAGGCTATGACATATGACTTACAATCTCCCCCTATTTCTTTGTTAAAAATAACACACAAATACCTAGAGGATAACTCAACTAAAAAATAAGAAAAAGAAATAAAAAGAAATGCAAAGTAAATAGTAGAAAAGTTCTGGATGATATTTAACATTTTCCAGATTCCAAGTAGATGTTCCTCTAGACTGAACATATCTTCAAGTAGTTCCATCTTCATTTGTACAACCACATTTCCTGTTGAGAAGCCCATATCTCTCTTACTTCTCCCCCTATGAGATTCAACTGATTAAAGAAGATCACCTTCATTTACCACCTCTCCCGTACAATAGGATCCGCAGATAAAAGCCAATGGTACTCCCCTTTTGAAAACAGCTTCTTCCCTTACTAGAAAATCACCTTGTGTTTACCACCTCTCCCGTACAATAGGATCCGTAGTTACAAACAACAAAGGTGTGGTGTAGTGTACATGTTGGATCTTTTTCTTACTCCCTGCTATTTCTCCCCCTTAGTTGAGGAATCCTCCAAACTATTACTTAAGCTTTTATCCCCCCCTTAAAGAAGGAATGTATGCCGTCGTCTGAAGGAGTTCTCATATTCACTTGGTTGGAAAAGAAATAACAAGAAGTTTCTCTTTCTTCCTCACTCTGAGTGTATGATTCTATTTAGTATACCTCACATGTGTTTCACTCTTCTCTCCACTCGTGTTTACACTCATTCTCACAAGTGTATCACTTTCTCTCATAGCTCCATAATCCAGCTGTACCTGCAAGGAAAATCACCTTAGCCATCCTTAAGGAGGTCACAGGTGGTGCAATGGGAGTTCGCAAATCCCCATCCTTGTTAAACTCGTCAGATAAATCTGAGTCATAATCTACAAGTTGCTAGTTTCCCTTTTAGGGTTCCAGATTTGAATTCTGGGAAGGTAAACAATGATCCAAAGAATTTAGCATAAAGATCAAAGTTCCCTTCTAATGCCTGTGAAGACATTTCCTTGTGACTCATCAGGTAATATCTGAATCATTGTCAACAAGTTGCCGATCTGCACCTATGTCAGATCCACTATCCGCAGATGCATCCAGGGGATTTAATCCTGGAGAGGTAGACACTGACCACTGACATATGGCTTTTGGATCAGTATCCTCTCCTAACACCTATAAAGGCAATTGGTCCATTAACGAACCTTGAACAATCGAATCTGACCTTAAAATGATCGAAATTCTTGTTTCCGTCAACTCATCCTTTGTGTGTGTAACCTTTCCTTGTGCATTAAGAATTGTTTATATTTGAGGTGGTGACACTACATAGGATACCCTGGCCGACAGGAAAATTTCAATAGACGCACCCTGTTGAGAGAATGAATCTAGTAACTGTTTTTGTGCCTTTTCAACCATTACATCTTTTTGAGAAGATGTATGGGGGTTAGCAGTTGTCTCGGTTTAAATACTACTCATCTATGTAGGAGACAGAGCTACTGGGTTGACTACAGAACCTTCCTTATGTGGTGCACTAAGGCACTATCTCCCTCACGCTCATTCATACTACATTTAGTGGTAAGAGAGTGTTGGTTAGTTCTGTTTTTGTGTTTGTCTTTACAGTCTGGGATAGACGTTGTGGGTTTTCAACCTCATGACTGTCAATGAAAGAAAGTCATTGGAGACTGAACCTGTAACACAGAACATATGGTAATAGAGAGAAAATGATTTACAATAGTGATTTCAAAATATTTTACATGAAATAAGAAATCACTAATGTAGAAAGAAGTTTGATTTTGTCTTTCAATATGAATGAGTTTTTGATAAAATATTGATCACATAGGGTAAAGTCTAAGTAATTCTCATTCATGTCAAAAGCTTACAAAATCTGCAACATAATGTTAACAACATATCATTGACCGATACTTGTCAAGTACTTTAGATACTAATTGTTATGTTGCATAAAATTAAAAAAATAATAAAAAATAAAAAAATAAAAAAAATAATACAATACAAATAATAATAATAAAAACAAATATCAATGAATTAAATACCAAATATCTATCAACAAGATATCAGCATTCAATTTCATATATCATACAATATTTACAATTACAGAAAATACAAATAAAAACTTATATAAATATAGCAAAAATATAGAAACTATTTACAAGTTCAAGATAACATTACCAGCTTGCAAACAGCCATATCCCTCGGATAAACCTTTGCTGTTATCTCCAAAGGTAACCAGGGGGCCAGCTTTCTCAATCCACATTTGATAGCAGGGCTCTATCTCCGGTCATATGTCTTGATGATCCACTGTCAAGAATCCACACTACCGATTACACCTGTTTAATGCCCTGCACTACAAATGTATTAGACCTTCTTCGGAACCCAAACTTGGTTGGGCCCGGCATACTTGTAGAATTGTCCTTTGTCAGGAAAAACAACATTTTTAATTTTAATGGTCTCAACTTTCTCACTGACTGAACATTTGACCTTATAAATAGCCTTAACAAATTTCTGTTTAGGCTTAGGCACAAATGTCTCCTTTCTAGCCTTAGAAGGACTAGCAGTCTTAGACCTATCATGCTTCTTGTTATTCACATGCTAACGAGGAGTAGTCTTAACATTAGAAACATGCTTACCATTAAAATAAGCAGACATCATATTAAAAGCATAAGACATACAATTAGAAACACCACATGCTTTATGAGAGATATTAATAGCAGGAAATTTATGCATGGTAGATATGGCATTTTTGTTATCCAACTCATGTGTGTCTGAGTTAGTCTCAGTTGCTTTCACAACTTTGACTGGAACTTTCGACACACTCGACTTGGAAACAACCTTCTCATTAGCAAGATCTTCAGCACGTATTTCTTCTTGAATAACAGAAGAGGTCGCATCAAATGGTTCAGCAATTGATGCTTTATAGAGGGGTTCATCAACACCCTTAAGCACATGTGGTACTTCCCTCCCTTTAGCACATACATGAGGAGGGGAGTTTATGCCTAATTCTCCAATAGCAACATTGTAATCATAACCTATTCCAGATGTTTGATTAACAGCTTGCTTACTGTAGAACTCTTTAGTCTTCGAACAAATATTGAAGTAGGCTCTAACCTTAGTCTCAAGACCGGTGATCTTGTCTTTGAGAATAGTTTCGAGTTTTCTATAACAGTCAACTCTATTCTCTAGAAAAGATACTTGTTCTTTTAACTTGTCTTGATTAATGTGCACAAGTCTTAATTCATTGACCTCTTTCTCAAGGTCTTTCTCAAGGTCTTTGATTTACTGACTTAACAGTTCATTATCACGACGAGCACAATCTAAGGAACCTCCTAGATGATAAACTAATTCAGCATCAGTAAATTTTACCTCTTTTCTTGACGATGAAGCTTTTCCATCAATAGACATAAGAACAAGATTCTCATCTTCTTCATCTTCACTATCAGTATCATCCCAGCTTCTTCCCTTTGCCAGGTAAGCCCTTTCAGAGTTACTCTTCTGATTTGAATCATAAGAGTTCTTCCTTACTTGCTTTGGCTTCCTGCATTCTGTGGCAAAGTGTCCCAACTCATTACAGTTATAGCATCTAATAGTGCTCTGATCAACCATCCCTGTTTTGTATCCACCACTACTGGTGTTAGAGGATGAAGATCCACCTGTCTGGAATCTGTTGTAGTTGGACTTGTACTTGAACTTGGGATTTCTCTTGAATCTGACATTGGAGAATCTCTTGACAATTTGGGCCATTGACTCATCTTCCAATTGCTCCAGCTCTTCCAAGGAATAAAAATCATCACCGGATTGATTTGTAGTAGGAGGATCATATTCTGCTACTATCACATTTTCCTCAGCCTTGGAAAACTGTACCATTCTCTCCGACTGTTGAGATTGTTGTTATTGTTGACCTTCAACTACAAGAGCAGTAGATGTGCTGACCATTCTATCTTTCCCGTAGACTTCCTTTTGCTGAATCTACTCCAACTCATAGGTTTTCAACACACCATAGTGTCTATCCAAAGAAATCTCACTCAGATCTCTAGCTTCTCTAATGGCAGTAATTCTATGTTCAAGATGAGTTGGCAGTGTTAAAAGGAACTTTTTGTTGATCTCCCTGATTGAATAATATTTTCCATTTATGTTCAGGTTGTTGATCAACGCATTGTACCTCTCAAACACTTCAGTAATTCCTTCTCCTGGATTTGATTTAAAATGTTCATACTCAGAGGTTAGGATCTCCAACTTGTTCTCCCTAACTTCCTCTGTACCTTCATTAATCACCTCAATAGTTTCCCAAATGTGTTTGGAATTTTTACAGTTCATCACATGTCTGTTCATCAAGGGATCGAGGGAATCAACTAAAATTAACTGAAGGCTGGCATCCAAGGAGGCTTCTTCTTTTTCAGCAGGAGAAAAATCCTCAGGCTCTTTTGGATAGGTTCTAGCTTTGGTAATCACAACATCATCTACTATCACCTCTGGTTCAATAACCATTGGAGTTGTTGGACCCTTCTTTAACAAGTTTAGATATTTGGGATTTGCAACTTGTAAAAATAAGAGCATCTTCTTCTTCCACATGATATAATTTTCTTTATCAAATAGTGGAATTTTAACGGTTCCAACTTTTTGTGAAGTCATTATGAATTTTTGAATAAATAAAAATTCAAGGAGTTGAAAAATCACAAAAGTCCAGGATCTTGATTTGTTCGTTAATCAGAAGGCTCTGATACCAATTGTTAGGTCCCAATTTGTTTGTAGAAGGGGGGTTGAATACAAACAATACCTTTTAATCGAATAAAATGCGGAATAAAAATGTGAAACAAAATTCAAGTTAAATAAAACTTTTATTAAACTTGAAAGGTGTTTCAATAACGGTATCGTTTACAAGGGATTAATCTCAAATCAATTATTACAAATCTAGAATAAATTCGACATGAACTTTTTCTATTTTTGCAATGAAAAGATCAAATGCTAAATGCGATTTGAGATTAAGTTCTAGGGATTTTAATCCGCTAGATTGTTACACAAGAACAAGATAAATAATTCTAGTGGTTTGGATTTAATTTTACAATCTAGAATTTTGATCTTGAATAAAGTAGATGAAAAGATGAAATATTTCTGCTTGTTTTTCTTTTCTGCTTGTTCTTGACTTGTGTGTTCTGTTTGAATTATTGCTAAAAACTGCTGCTTGTCTGCTTCCTTTTAATCAACAGCCGAACTGAAATGAACTAGAATGACAATCTCTTTGGCTCAGCAAGACTATCGGTAGGACTATCAAATTCCAGTAGAACTTTCGGTAGGACTATTGTTTAGAACTAGCAAGACTTTCGGTATGACAATCAATTGTCATACTGATTGTCATAGTAGTTCAAACAGATTGTTTTTGCTGAAAATAAATAGATTTAAATCCTATAATAATTCTGGTAAGACAATCCTTTTGAATTAGCATGACTTTCGGTATGACTATTGATTGTCATACCGATTGTCATACTAATACAATCAGTTGTCTTGTTGAATTAAAACAAATTTTTAAACCAATTTAAATTTTGAAAATTCTTAATATTAATTCAGAATTAATTAATCAATTAATTCAATTAATCAAATAAATTAATCTTTGCAGATATAATTTATTTTCTTAATTAAATTATATGACTTAATTAATTAATAGAGAATTAATACTAATCTTGCGCAGCATCTATTCTTCTGTATATCTTCTGAAAATCACTGAAATATATGAATCAATTCCACCACTTCAATGTTGACACTCGATGTACTGTCTGGTTCATGAGTGACTAACTTCTGTGACGTTTCTTCATGTCTTGACTTTGATACTTTGATTTTCTTCAGATTAAATCCTTGTAATTAATTGATACTCTGACGAGATCTCTGTCACTTGATTAAATCCACGATCTTGATTTATATCACTGAGGCTTGATCAATTTCTTGAACTTCTTCCAGTGAATTAACTCCTCAAGTCTGTAGATGAACCTTGTTTCTGAATCCTCTGACAGATGTTACTTTGCGAGATCTCTCTGACGGTCGATCCACTATTTACTTATTACATTCTTATTTGAGTTGAGTTGAATCCTCGAATATACAAATAGGCTATGACATATGACTTACGGTAAATATTAGATGCCTTATAATCTTGTATAAGTGAAATGGAGTAAGTGCTATGAAGATACTCTCAACGGATGTTCCATAAGGTTTCAACGGATGATCAACTAAAGCTTCAACAGATGATCAACCAGATTCTCAACAAATGATCCAACAAAGTCTCAATGGATGATCCCATAGAGTTTCAACAGATGATCTAATTCAAAAGCAGTTGATAGTGACTTGATAGTCACATGCGTTGATTGTATGCAAATGGAACATGGTAGCCTATTTACAGGTTTTAGAGAACAAAGAAGCATTTCCATTTCCATGCTAAACTGAAGGTATTCAAAGATGCTGGATAGAGAAATGAAGCAGCATGAAATTAGACTAGAAACAGTTTGTCATATTTGAAGGGTTTTTAGCACATAAACGCAGCTAAAACGTAAATTTAATCTTAAAAAAAACCGAAACCCTCCGCAGGATCCATGCGAAAAAATAATATTTAATTCGTAGTTTAGTGTGTTTACCTTAAAAAGCTTTACGTTAATGGAAAGATGGAGGTCTTTAATAGCGATCCAAGAATGATGAACGGAGATCCTTAACAGCTGCTCCTCAAGCGTGAAGCACTCCACCAGTATCCACCAAGAAAACGATGTAATGAAGGATGAGGAGATGGAGAGAATTAGGGTTTTGTAAATCTTTTTGGTTGAGGCAAAAACAGGGTTTATAATAGTATATTTATAGGCAAAATTTTCAACTGAAAATTTTCTCATAAAATATTTTTATTATTAACCCTTTATTATTATCACTAATAATTAAAACACCTTTTAATTATTAATCCTTTTTCTAAACTCTTTAGAAATAATTCTCTCACTTGATTTAATTTCCAAAAATTAAATTCTTAATTAATAATATTAAGAACCTTTTTTTAATTAATTTATAATCAATTAAATCTTATTTAATCAATTATTAAATTTTCCAATTAATTATTTATTTCATAAATAAATAATTATCAGCCATTATTAATTAATTCCTCCACCATTATATCATTCTTTTTTATGGTGTGACCCTGTAGGTTCAATATTAAGCCGGTAGTAGAAATAAATAATTAATAAAACTATTTTATCATTATTTATATAAATTCTCTAATTCATTAAATATTATTAATTAATTAATCATATTTATTCTACATCGTGAGGGATACTTCTCAGCATATCGCGACTATCCGGATAATACGAATTCACTGCTTAGAATACCAAGAACCTATTCAGTGAGTAGTTACCGTACAATTAATTTCCTTCTACCCTGCAATGTCACGATTAAATACAAGGCATGGAACTTGTGTCAAGCCTATCTTATTTAATCATATACTTTCCCATTCACTATGCTTAGTTCTATTTAATGTAAATTAGAAACTCCTTTATAATTTCATTCACTCTGGCCAGAGATTCCTGAACTAACATAAGTGGATCAGCATTGAACATTATCTTCCTACACTGAAAGGGGTAGATCCTTTATTGATCATACACTATCTTCGTGTACAAATTCCTATACCCAGTAGAGCCCTTATAATTGTCCCTTGAGACTAAGAACTAAACCAAAGCATAGTTCAGTGTACACAAGATGACTATGATGATCTCAAGTCTAAGGATACTTGTACAACTATCACTATGTGAACAACTGCTGACACGTGAGTGAACTCCATCAGTTGTTCAGCTGTGTGAGTCATGTTCAGTGAACTTATTCTATAATAAGCACCTACATACTAGCTATAGTGTCACCACACAAATGTCTATGAGAACAGACATCCTTCATAATGAAGCAAGCATAGTATGTACCGATCTTTGCGGATTATTAATTACCAGTTAGTAATCCTATGACCAGGAACTATTTAAGTTTAGAGTTATCATCTTTTAGGTCTCATTATTATGATCTCATCACAATCCATAAAAAGCTTTACTCTAAACTGTGGTATATCTTATTTAAACATTTAAATAGATAGAGCCTGCAATAAAAACAAAACAAGCCTTTTATTAATATCAATGAAATCAAAACAGATTATATAAAGTTATTCCTAAATCCTCATACATGATTGGACTTGGGACATATCTCTTTCAATATTTGTTTATCTTTTTGTCATGTAACTTGGTGATATATAAACCAAAGGTAGCAAGTAGAACTGTATCCAAGTAAGCAATTACCAGAGAAATAGATAAAGCCATATATGTAAAAGAATTTTTCTGTTCTTGTAAGTCAACTTGTAAACAGCTGTGTGCAAAAACATTGCATCACAGAGTTCTCATATTAATATATATCTCTGATGGAAAATTTCAATCCACCGGAAAGTTTTTAAATACTTGTATTTGATTATTTTGTGTTTGATTTGTTCAATACTTTCATTCCACACTTTAGATAAATCAAACATAGTCATATATTTAAAGTAGACCAGTTCTTAAAATTCAAAAAGTAGCCAGAATTACATTCAACCCCCTTCTGTAATTCTTTGTTAGATTGTTTGGGAATAACAATTGGTATCAGAGCAAGCTCTTAAAGTACGAAGAATTTAAAGATCACAACAACTAACAAGATGAACAAAAAAGATGTGGGAGTAAAGATTCCATTTCTAGACAAAGACAATTATCAACACTGGAAGGTGAAGATGCACCTGCATCTCCTCTCTCAAGATGAAGAATATGTGGACTGTATTGAGAAAGGTCCTCATGTCCGGATGTCCCTATGAGAGCTGCTACAGGAAATGAGCCATCCATCCCAAGACCTAGAGCAGAATGGTCTGATCCATATATTGAACAAGTTCATAAAAAATGAAGGCCATGAACATTTTGTTTAATGGTGTTGATGGTGACATGTTTGACAACATCATAAACTGTAAAATTGCTAAAGAGGTCTGGGATACAATTAAGGTTATATGTGATGCAACTGAGCAAGTAAGGGAAAATAAAATGCAATTCTTGATTCAACAATATGAACATTTTCATAGTGAAGAAAGTGAGTCACTCACTGACATTTTCAGTAGATTTCAAAAGCTGTTGAATGCTCTAAAGTTGCATGGAAGAGTCTATCAGAAAAAAGAATCAAACCTCAAATTCCTTAGATTTCTGCCAAAGGAATGGAAGCCTATGACAGTCTCATTGAGAAATTCTCAAGACTACAAGGAATTTACCTTGGGCAGATTGTATGTGATTCTAAAGACCTATAAGCTTGAAATAGAGCAAAATGAGAAGCGGGAGAAAGGAAGGAAGAAGGGAGGATCCATTGCATTAATTGCTGAACAAGAGAGAGAGAAAAAGATAAAGGTTGAAGCTGTGGAATCTACACCAAACCCTAGAGTTTGTGAAGGAAAAGGAAAAGGGCTAGTAGCTGATATGAAGACCGTCTTAGTCAAGATGATATGGATGACATAGATGAGCATTTAGCTTTTCTATCCAGAAGGTTTACCAAGCTCAAATTCAAGAAGAATTTTGGAGCATCCAAGCCAAACAGAAACATTGTTGAAAGGTCAAAATTTAAATATTTCAAGTATGGCTTGAGTGGTCATTTTGCAAGTGAATGTAGAAAGCCTGATTCTGATAGAAACAAGTTTGAGCTTGTGGATTACAAAAAGAAGTACTTTGAGTTGCTCAAACAAAAAGAAAGGGTCTTTCTAACTCAAGAAAATGTCTGGGCCGCTGATGGATTGAATGAAGATGAGGATACAAGCTATGTCAATCTAGCCCTGATGGCCAAATCAGATGAAGCAGAAGTTAGTTCTTCAAGAAATCAGGTAATCATCACTAATCTAACACATTTATCTAAAGATGAGTGTAATGATGCTATAAATGACATATCTACTGAATTATATCATCTGCGTGTTACACTCAAATCTCTCACTAAAGAAAACACTAAAATTAAAAAGAACAATATGTTTTTAAGTGAAAGAAACAATGTGTTAAAAACTCAATTTGTTGAGTTTGAGAAACTGAAGATAGAGTGCAAGATTGCTAACGATGAACTAACTGAATCCTTAAAGAAAGAGGAGATTTTAAGAAAGAAACTTGAACGAGAACAAGAAGTAATTAAGGCATGGAAATCATCCAGAGATGTCCATGCTGAAATTACTAAAGTTCAAGGTATAAAATCCTTCTGTGATGAAGCCTGGAAAAAGAGCAAGTAGAAACTGAATTGCAACTTGGAAGAAGGACTTTCAACGGATATGGATTCGACGGATGATGAATGTTATCCGTCGAATGATCAAAAGAATTATTTGTCGAAAGACAAGGAACCACATCCGTTGAATGAAAGAAATCCAGTTAGCAAATCCCAGCTAGCTAAGTTAAATGAGAAATATGGATCAGTTTCTAAGAACTTTGTTCCAGGAGAAACAAGTCAAGTGAAAAAGAACAAGAGAGTCAATGTAGGCCATCTGTCAATCAAGCAATTGAATGACAGATTGGAGAAAATTGAGGTTAAAGCATAATCTAAAAGGAAAAACAATAGAAATGGGAAAGTAGGAATTAACAAAGATAACAACTACACACCTAATAAATATGCACCTAGAAAAACCTATGTGAAGTATGGTAGTGTTAATCATTTGTCTGTTAATTGCAAACTTGCTATGCCTGCACCCATGTCTGCACCTCCTTATTTTCCTAACATGCCAACCATGCCTGTGAATGTTATGCCTGCACATAATTTGAATGCACAATTTGCTAATATGCCATTTGCATAAAATCTTTACTATGCTGCATTTAGTATGCTTTAAATGCCATTTAGCATGCCTTACTGGAATAACATGTTTGCACAAAATATGCCCTTCCATGTAAATCAGCATGTGCATGATAATTCTGTAATGATGAATGGTTTCAAAAGTTCTACTCAAATGACTAAGGATGAATCTTATATACCTAAGTCAAATGAGGATAAGCCTAAGAAACCTAAGAAAAAGGCTAACAAAACAGGACCCAAGGAAACTTGGGTACCAAAATCAACTTGATTTGATTTTGTTGTGTGCAGGGAAATAGAAAGAATCTTTGGTATTTGGATAGTGGGTGCTCAAGGTACATGACGGGAGATTCTACCCTGTTCACTGAGTTCAAGGAGAGAGCTGACCCAAATATCACTTTTGGAGATGACAACAAGAGTTATATTGTGGGATATGGCTTGATTTCTAAAGACAATGTCATCATTGAGGAAGTTGCTCTAGTGGATGGACTCAAGCATAATATGTTGAGTATCAGCCAACTTTGTGACAAGGGCAACTCAGTAACATTCAATTCTGAAACCTGTGTTGTGACCAACAAGAAAAACAACAAAGTGGTTCTCACTGGAGTGAGAAAAGGAAATGTGTATCTAGCTGACTTCAACTCATCAAATGCAGAATCTGTCACTTGTCCCTTTAGCAAGGCAAGTCAAGATGAAAGTTGGCTATGGCACAAGAAGCTGTCCCATCTTAGCTTCAAGACTATGAATGAACTAGTCAGGAAAGATTTGGTAAGAGGCATTCCTCAAGTGGAATTCTCAAGGGATGGATTGTGTGATGCCTATCAGAAAGGAAAATAGATCAAGGCATCATTCAGAAAGAAGCTTGACTCAACAATTGAAGAACCTTTACAATTACTACACATGGACTTATTTGGACCAGTCAATGTATTGTCCATCTCAAAGAAAAGATACTGTCTAGTAATTGTGGATGATTTCTCAAAGTTCTCTTGGACATTTTTTTTAAAATCCAAAGATGAAGCTAGTGAAATCATCATCAATAACATAAGGCAAGTTAACAATCATCCTGATTTCAAAGTTAGAAGAATCAGGAGTGACAATGGAACTGAGTTCAAGAATTCCAAGATGAGGTTGTTTTGTGAAGAGAATGGGATCATGTATGAGTTTTCAGCAGCAAGAATCCCATTACAAAATGGAGTGGTGGAAAGGAATAATAGGTCTCTTATTGAAGTTGCAAGAACAATGCTAGAAGAATCAAAGTTACCAACATATTTTTGGGCAGAAGCTGTGAATACTGCATGCTACACTCATAATATTTCTTTGGTTAATCAAGCTAAATGCATGGCACCCTACCATTGTACAAGAACATGAAGCCAACATTAAAATTTCTTCATGTCTTTGGCTGTAAATGCTATATCTTAAGGAATCAAACTGATCAACATGGAAAGTTTGATGCCAAATCAGATGAAGGTATTTTTTTGGATATGCAGTTGGAAAAGCATACACAGTCTACAATCTCAGAACCAACATTGTTATGGAATCTTGCATGTTGTGTTTGATGATAAAAAGATTGAAGGACTGCAAGATGGAGATTTCCATGAAAGCCTCGAATTTGATAATGTTGAGATGATTTGTGACGATTGAGATGATGAAAGTGATCAAGAAACAATATCTAAGGACAATGCAGAAAAATTAACAACCAATGAAGCACATAATCCAACATTCGTCGAAAGACCAAGTGCATCATCCGTTGAAAGACAGTCTGCATCATTCGTCGAAAGGCAAAGATCAACATCCGTTGAGCCATCAATAAGAGTTCAAAATCAATATAGGTCACAATTAGAAAGAACCCCAACTTTAAGTCAAAGATCCACAAATTCATGGGGAGTTTCTTCTAATCAAATCTTTGTCACACATCAAGACAATAATGAGGCCTCTTCATCTAGAGCTAATCTACCACAATAGAGAAAATTGACTAGAGATCACCCATTTAAGCTAATCATTGGTGATGCAACTTCAAGAGTGTAAACTAGGAAAGCAACTCAAGAAGAATGTCTTTACAATAGCTTTCTATCAAAGGAAGAGCCTAAAAAGGAAGAAGAAGCTCTGTTGGATCCTGATTGGGTTTTAGCCATGCAAGAAGAGCTAAACCAATTTGAAAGGAATAAAGTTTGGAAGCTGGTACCCAAGCCTAAAGAAAAGAATCCTATTGACACAAAGTGGGTATTTATAAAAAAATGGATGAAAATGGCATAATAGTCAGGAACAAAGCTAGATTGGTTGCTAAGAGCTACTGTGAATAAGAAGGAATATATTTTGATGAGACATTTGCCCCTGTTGCAAGACTTGAAGCAATCAGAATTTTTCTAGCCTATGCAGCCCATGCCAATTTCAAAGTTAATCAAATGGATGTCAAATGTGCCTTTTGGAATGGAGATTTGGAGGAGGAAGTCTATGTCAGTCAGCCTCCTGGTTTTGAAGATCCCAATTTTCCAGAATATGTCTATTATCTTTTGAAAGCACTTTATGGACTGAAGCAAGCACCTAGAGCCTGGTATGACACTTTGTCAAAGTTTCTCTTAGAAAATCATTTCACAAGAGGTACTGTTGACAAAACTTTATTCTATAGAAATGTTAATGGCTCATGTATACTTGTTCAAATTTATGTAGATGATATTATATTTGTCTCTAAAGATGAGAAACTTTGCAAAAAGTTTACCAAATTGATGCAAAGTAAATAAGAAATGAGCATTGATGGGAGAACTAACTTACTTTCTTGGTTTACAAGTTAAGCAAGTTAGTGATGGAATATTCATTAGTCAAACCAAATATATTTATGATCTTTTAAAGAATTTTGACTTAATGGATTGCGCATTTGCAAAAACTCCCATGGCTACTGCAACTAAACTTGAATTAAACACTACTGAAAAGTCTGTGGATATTTCAAGCATATTTAACAGCTAGTAGGCCAGATATAATGTTTGCTACTTGTCTTTGTGCTAGATTTCAGGCTGATACTAGAGAATCTCATTTAGTAGCTATTAAGAGAATTTTCAGATATCTCAACGGAACACCAAAACTTGGAATTTGGTATCCTAGAGATTCTGGTTCTGATCTAACTAGTTATTCAGATGCAGATTATGCAGGTTGTAAAATTGATAGAAAAAGTACTACAGGAACCTGTCAATTTCTAGGAAATAAGCTACTATCCTGGTTCAGTAGAAAGCAAAATTCAGTCTCTACTTCTACAGCTGAGGCTGAATATATTGCTGATGGTAGTTATTGTGCACATATTTTATGGATGAAAAATCAACTGTTGTACTATGGTCTACAAGTGAATAAGATTCCTATTTTCTATGATAACACAAGTGCCATTACAATTACTGAAAATCTAGTACAACATTCAAGGACAAAGCACTTTGACATCAAATACCACTTCATTAGAGAGCATGTTATGAATGGTACTGTGGAACTTCATTTTGTTCCAAGTGAGAAGTAACTTATAGACATCTTTACCAAGCCACTTGATGAATCCACCTTTACTAGGTTGGTAAGTGAGTTAGGTATGCTTAATTACTCTTACTTTGATTTGATGTCTAAGAAAATTGCAATGCAGCCAGAGTAAAATTTGATATTTCTTGTCACAGATGAAATTTTGGCTAAGTCAGAATTTACATCTCGACGGATGTTCATTATCCGTTGAAAATGAATATCCATTGAATTTCATTATATCATCCGTTGAAATATCATATATTACTCTGGGTACTTTTAATCCTTATCCGTCGAATTGCTCTCAATCTTAGCCGTTAATTCTAGGCATTATCCGTCGAATTTACTTACAACTTATAAGTATACTTCGATGGATAATCATTAGAATTTTGATAGCTTTCCTTATTTTGATTGACTACTTTATTTTTGCTTTTACTTTTTAACCGTTTATTTTTTGAGATAGTATAAAAGCCAATTTCATTTTTCATTTTTACTTTTATCTTTCTCAAGCAATTTCTCTAACTCTTTCATCTCCAAAGCAAAAGCCTTTTTCTCTGCAATTACTTTTATTCTCAGCAATGGCAATAGTAGTCAAGATCATTTCCCAAACTGGGTTTGTTTATGAAAAGAATAACTTCGTCGCACTGGTGAACAAGGAGATTGCAGTTTCCGAAGATTACCACAAAATGATGGATTTTATTCGAAGTTGCAAACTGATATATGCTATGTTGGAGTTTCCTATCATCTATTGTAAAGTGGTTGAGGAGGTATGGACCACTGCTGTTTACAACTCAAAGGACAAAAAAATTACCTTCACTCTTAAAGGTAAAAATTATTGCATAAACAGTAATATAATTCGTGCCTGTTTTCAATTGCCTGAGAATAACACACTAGTTCCACACACTGACACAAATGTAAGCTCAATGCTTATTTCTACGGGTTATTCTTTTGACCCTGCCAAGCTAGGTGAGGTTAGAAGAAAAGGCCTTAGAAAGGAGTGGTGCTTTCTCCGTGACTCTTTTATTAAAGTATTTTCTGGAAAAATTAGTAACTTTGATGTTATAACTTACTCACTTGTTAACATGCTATATATGTTGCTTAGTGACAAGTACCATAACTTCAGTGAGTCTGTCCTGTATGAATTAGGTTTTAAGCTAGGAGACATTAAGAAAAGATCTAAAAAGATATATTATGCTAGATTCTTTATGTTGCTAGCTAATTTTGTTTCTAAAGGTCTTATCATTGAGAACCCAACCAACAAGCTTGATTCTTGGGTTCAAGAAAGAAGGGTTATTGCTGATTTAAACAGGGCAAACAACCTCAGCGAGGTTCCTCTAGTCTACTTGCCAATCATGGAGGGGCCTCAGGTAAGTGAGGTAAATAATTCTGTCCCTACTACTTCTCTAGCACCAACTTCTTTGCAGACAATTGTGGCTATGACATCTGTGATATTGACCAAACAGGTGCCTACTCAAGCCACTAAAAAAAAGTTTCAAAAACCAAGTCTCAAAGACCCCACTCTAGTTCCCCATAAAAGGGACTAGTTTCAAAATCTACCAAAACCAAAGAGGAGAGTGTGAAGGGAAGTAAGTCTGGTGATGGATAGGGTGAACATAAAATAAACCCTAAGGATAAGGAGGGAGATGTGTGTGTAACCCAACCTAGCCACACTGTAGTTTCCCAATAAATTGTAGTGCTTAATAAGGATTCTAACTCATTACTATTTTTATCCTCCCAAAAGGATATCACTATTGAAACAAGCTCTCAACCAAGAGCACAGGCCAAGAGGGTTAGGGACACAGACTCGCCCCAAACATACACAAGAAAGAAAAAATCCAAAACACTTGGGGATATACAGTTCACACACACCATGCAAACTGCAGTCAAAGACTCATTTATAGCACCTTCTCAAAGTCAGTTTGACGTGGCTCCTGTAAATGTGGAGTCATAGCCAAAATCTCTTACAATAGAATCACCTCATACACAAAAATCACCCAAAAATTCTTTGGATGTGGATATGATTCACATATTAATTCCTGATTCTCCATCTTTAACTCTCATGGAGAAGCCAAAATCTCAAGCAAGTGAGCATCATCTTTTAGATGACTTGTTGGCTCACTTGCTATTTCTGTTATGACCAACATTTTCGTGTAATATTATTTGTAGTTTTGGTATAATATTAATGTCGAAAGTAAATATGTTCAATGATTGCGCGTTTGTGTTAGTGAGAATTTCTGCATTATAAAATTTTTAAGTGTAGTACAAGATTTTTTTTCAAAGTAAAAGTTTAATTATTTCCTTTATTTTTGATTTATAAGGAATATACTAAGCCTTGGAGAAATTTTCTTTTAAAAGATATTTTGTTCACAAATTTTGAAAGAGGTTTTATAAAATTTCTAAAAATCCAAATTATTTTATGGTATAAATTTTATAATTTTCGAACTTTTATTTTATTATATAAAAATAAATCTTTGAAAATTTGTTGCTTGATGATTATCAAATTACATGTATATCCTTGCATGCAAACTCTCTTCTATTCAACTAAAGGGCTAAAAAGGACAATTACAACCCCACTAACTCTCATCTTACTAACCAAATTACTCCTTCATCCATGCATGCAAAATGGTCTTAGTATGTTGGAAGGTTAATCTTATCAATTCTCATTTCCACTCACTTATTTCAATCAATCAAAATCATAAAAACCCAAAATGCAAAGTGTTGTGATCATTCACCCCACTCCACACTCCACCCTCACTCTCTCCTCCCTCCCTCCTCCCTCACCTCTCGGCTTCTTCTCCCTCTCGGCAATCACCATAGCCGAAGCCCCCATCCCCTTTCTTTTCTTCATTCTTTCACTCAAACATCCATCTTATATTCAAGTAATCTTACTCCCTACATGTTGTCCATATATATTTCAAAGAGTTTTGAGTAAAAAGTTTAAGTTTTAAGGTTGCATGTCAAGGTTTTAGTTGGAACTCAAAGTACAATCTTGATTCTTATGGATTTAAGGTTGTTTTTTTGAGAGGACTACAAGGAATGGTGAAGTGCCAAGTCTTGAGAAGGAAAATCTTAATGTTGAATGGCCATTTCCCTTCCATTTCATTCGGCCATGACCTTAAGGGAGCCGAATGAATGGTCCTTGAGATCATTCTTGTTGTTGTGTTCAATTCTTGTATGATTATGTGGTAATGGCATGAATTTTGTAGTGAAAACTTGATGAAACTATTTGCATGCTAAGTGATCATCTAGATATAGCTTATGATAGGCTTGCATGTCAATGTCATGATAGAATATATTTAGAAAATATGTTTTTTTGGTTTGTAAAACTCGAAGTTATGCATGCATGTGGATTTCTCTTAGAATGTTGGAAGATTTTGATCATTTGGAAAGATTTTGTTAGTAAGCTTTAATTTCAGTAGGGATAAGGTGTTAATCTTGATTAGTGCTCCTTGATTGATGGTAATAATTCGTGTATATATTTTATAAAAATACACAACTTGTTATTTTCAAAAACTTGATGATTTGTGAGTTGTGAAATATGATTTCCTTTGTTTTGCCATGATGCACCTTAGGTAAGGATGATCTCCACCAAGATTATTTTGAGTGTAAGGGAGTTAGTTCAGTAGATCACCATGTTTAAGTCTTGGTTTGGGTATTGGGTTGTTGGTGGTTGAGTTTGTCAAGTAAAAACCTTGGAGAAAGGAGAGTCATAGTTTCTGCAGAAAATCAGTTTAGTACCCTGAGGTTTAGAGTGAGTTTTGACCATGTCATTGATGTGCACTTTGAGGCCCAAGCCACCAGAAGTTAGTATTAGGAGTATATAAAAGGTTTTAGGAGTTGGTTGGAGGTTTGCATGTCGTTTGGTTAGGTGCACAAGTGGAATAACAAAATCTGTCCAGCAGGGGACAGTTTTGTTGCAACTTAGAAATAGGAAGTTTTGACCATGTCATGGGTAGGCCCTCATTAGGCCCTGTTGGGCCTTAGTTAGAGGGAGTGTCAGAGAAGTTTTCCCAACCATAGTTCATATGATATGAGCTAGAACCATGTGTCACAAGTTAGTTTAAGGGTGTCTAATGCACTCAAGAAACCATAGATATCATTCTGAAATTTACACCAGTGAGCACGTTCACTTATCACATAGTTTTAGAACACTTAGGAGTGAGATTTAGGTTGAACACCAGGGTTGTAAGATAGTATAAAGTCAGTAGAGCAAAAGGCCCAAGTGAGGGTCAGTAGGTCTTGAATAGTTTAGTAAAGGCACATCGAGTTAGAATGCCAAAATTTAGAGACTTTGTCTAGTATAGTGACTAAGTGACTTAAGTTGTGAGTCGAGATCATCCAAGCCTAGTGTTGCATTATGGTGTATGTGGTGTTATTTGGTATTAAAATATGATATGTGAGCATATGTGGCTATGTACGCAATTATATTTTAAAGGTGAATATAAATTAAGTGCATATAAGCCTAAGTGTCATTCGTGTTTAAATTCGTGTTATAAATAGGTTAAGTTGGTGAGAATATATTATAATGAGGATTATTATTATTTATGTAGGATCTCGAGACGAGGGTAAACTTGCCATAAAGGTCGAGTGAAGCTTCCAGTTGCTCCTACCAGTCAGACCAGACCAGCCTTTCTCAAGGCAAGTGATTCAACTTGTCTTTCGTATTCACTACAAATAGTTCATATATATTGATGCAACTATCCAGAGTCATTTTGATATATTTGAATCAAGCGTATCTTATGTTTATCTTTGAATCATATAGAAATGCCATGAACACTCAAGTACGTATTGCAAATATATCAAAGGTCTTATCACGTTAGTATATTAAAGTAATTGGAATGCCATGATAAAATAAAGAGTTGTTATAATACTTGATTGATCCTCTTGATTAACATGCAAATGATTCCTAAAGTATTGATATCTCACCCTGATGCTTGAACCCCTATAGAAACTTTACCTTGATACCTAAAAGCCAGTCATTTCTTAAAGTCGTTCATGATTGTTTGATAACCATATCCTTACTCTAAATCTTGATACCCCTCTTTCTTACCCTAAAGTTTGACAATCCTGATGTACCTTGAGCTAAAGATCATTTCTTCATACCCTAACACCCTTAGTATTCATGAAACTTGTCTTCTTGATGTTCTAGCACTTGTACCTTGTCGAAAACCATTGCTTTAAGCCTAATTTCGTATTACTCTTTTATAATATCCAATAGCCTTGCTAAATTTCCTTGTCCAAGTTCTTGTATATGGAAACCTTTCAGTTACCCTAATAGAGTAAAGTCAAGTGAATCATGGCCCTAGATTTAGTATCATATTTCCAGTATTTCAAGTTGATCCATAATCCCTTGATAAAAAAAGGTTTATTTTATCATAAATCGACATCAGTTTTGAAATAAATAAAATGTGGATTTTCAGTCCCAAAGGGGATAAATGTTTTCTTTGAATAGTGGATCTGGACTGAGACGCGAGTCCTGTCCACACTTATAATAGGCTTAAAAGTTGCCTAGGGATCCCATTAATGTTTTAGAACCCAGTGAGGTTCGGGATTACTTCGCGGATGATCACCGGCTGTAATCCGTAGCGTCATAAAATGATTTTGATTAAGATATGATTTTGAAATTGTTTTGATACAAGCAAATGATGCCATCACCCAAAGTTCTATCTCTTGTTATCATTGGTTATGTCTTCAAATTGACATTCTTTTATATATATCTCGATTTATGTTTTGTATCATATTATTTAGCACTTGTTGAGCATTTGGCTCACTTCTTGCTTTACCCTGATATTTCAGCTAGCAGCTATGGTTAGATTCAAGCAGACCGCCCATATGACCTGTGACGCTGATGCGTATGTTCGAGCTCAGGTAGAATAAGAGACAGTCTTGTGTGAGGACTCGATATTAAAATCAGTTGTAATAGATGGTAGTGTTGGGCTGTTCCAAACCCGAAACTGTAAGATCTTGGATTTGGTTATGTTTACATATTTTTAAAATGTTGTAATAGTTGTATTTAAATTGTTGGTTAAGTTGGGGGTGTGACAGGTTTTGGTATCAGAGCTACGGTTTAGAGTCCCTGGACAGCCCGAATAGGTTATAGGGTATATGTATAGGCTATAGATAATATGCGAGAGAGTAGGTTAAGTAAATTTATTATTAATACTCCTCTTATTGGTTTGTCAGTAAAGGGCGCATTCCTCGTCATCCTCTGGGTTGGACGATACTATTGCTTTCTCCGTGTATGCTGAGTTGAGGCGTAAGTTCGACATGCTTCAGGGCAAGTACGACCGAATGATAGAACGACTTAAGAACGTGTACCCGGACAGCCAAAACTATGAAGGGAAGCCCAAGGAACAGATGACTGCGAGACTTGAGACCTTGGTTCAGTACGTCAACACTAAGCTTGAGGAGATGCCAGCGCACCGGGACCGCACCAGCCAGTATGTCATTCAGATGGTGGCGGATGAGCTCCAGAGCATTATGAAGACGCTTCGAGAGGAAAGGACTACCAAGCCCCGTTCAGATGGAGTGGAGCCTTAGTTCTTTCCATTTACCTTTTTATGTTGTTGTATCATACTCCGTAGAATTCCCAGTTGTTTCCATTATTTCCTTTAAATAAGCCTGTTGTTCCTGGAATCAGACTTTGTCCTAATCCTGATGTATTGTGACCTTTAAATTTCAATAATCATGAACTATTGTTCCATTTTCTCTCAACTATTATTTTACGCCTTCATATGCATCGCCATATCTGCTTAATTTGAAACTTGACCTCATATGTAAATAAGAATGCCATGCGATACCCTCAAATTATTTTATCATTCATATCTGTTTTGACATAACTCTTATTTCAGGATCATGCCTCCCAAAAAGAAGAACCCAACAACCACATCTACCACAGACCCAAATATTCTTCGACTACTGGAAACTTTGCAACAACAAACCAATGCTATAGCTCAACAACAACTAACTCTTCAACAACGAATTGAAAACCAAGATAACCGTGAACCACACCAACCACCCGAACCACCAGTACCACCTAGACAAGTTGTCACTTTCAAGGCATTTCAGAATGTGAATTCACCTGTATTTCATGATACCACTGATCCAGTAATAGCTAACACATGGATTAAGGAAATGGAAAGGGCTTTTGAGTTGGTACAGTTAGGAGACGATCAGAAGACGCCATATGCTACTTACTTCTTGAAGGGCAAAATCATCTATTGGTGGGAATCAGTAAAAGCTATGGAAGCAACTCAGCAGGTTTCTTGGGAGAGATTTAAGAAGTTATTTATGGACAAGTATTACCCTAAGTACATGCAGAATCAGATAGAGCTTAAATTTCTTGAGTTGAAGCAAGGGAACATGACGGTACTGGAGTATGAGAAGAAATTCACTGAGTTGTCAAGGTTTGTGACAAAGTATACCAGCACCGAGGAGGAAAAAGCAAAGAAATTTCAGCAAGAATTGGAGCCTTGGATCAGAGATAAAGTGGCTATGTTTGAACTTGAAACCTATGCGGGAGTAGTACAGAAAGCTGCTCTAATTGAGAATAATGGGATGCAGTCAAGGAAGGAAAGGGATAACAAGAAGAGGAAGGTTCCATTTTATGGAGAAAAGACTGAAGCCGGAAGTTCACAAGATCGGAATGTAAAGAGGATTGGATTCCATAAGGGCGTAAATTTTCAAAGGAAGGGAAATTTGGGCAAAAGGCAAGAATCAAAGGGGAACAACCAGACAAGCCAATGGCAAGTTGGAGAAAACAGGTTCCAGAGACCGGAATGCAAGCACTGTGGAAGAAGGCACCCTGGAGTGTGCAATAAACTGAGCATGACCTGCTATAGGTGTAACCAGAAGGGACATTTGGCAAATTAGTGCAAGATGCTGAAGCCAGGAGTTACGTGTTATAAGTGTGGGAAGACTGGACACATAGCAAGGGAGTGCAAGGCAACCGGACCAGTCAAAGCTCTAATGAATGTGGCAAGTACCAGTGCGAGCATGCCAGCTGAGGTATTGGCATTACCTCCATCACCTACAACAACCCCGCAAGCAACAGCAAGGACATTCGATCTGAAGATGAAGGATGCTGTTCATAATTCTGAGGTGATAGAAGGTACACTTTTACTCAATAATGTCAAAGCTAAAGTATTGATTGATTCGGGAGCAACAAGATCTTTCATATCAGAAACTTTTGTTGATAAACTTCGATGTGATAAAATGGTTATGAGCGAGGCAGTAAATGTGGTAATTGCGAACCAAGAGAAGATTCCTGTGAATCAATTCTGTCCGGAATGTGAGATTGATATTTCGGGTTTAAGTTTTCAGCCGACTTGATACTCTTCAAGTTGGGAGAGTTTGATATAATTTTAGAAATGGATTGGTTAGGGAAGAATAACGCCCAGATTAATTGTAAGACCAAGAAAGTGTATTTAAAGACGAAGAGTAGAGAGAAGGTAGTATTTAAGGGGCAGAGGCAAGAACAACTATTTCTTACAATCGTCCAGGCTAAGAAGTTACTTAGAAAAGGTTGTGAGTCGTTCCTAGCTTATGTAGTGGATTCAGAAAAAGGCAGTCCCAGCATAAAAGATATTCTTGTAGTTAACGAGTTCCCCGATGTGTTTCCAGATGAACTACTAGGCTTACCACCAGATCGATAAATTGAGTTCGAGATCAACCTTGCTCCAGGCACGGAACCAGTTTCAAAGGCCCCATATAGGATGGCACCAGCAGAAATGAAAGAGTTGGCGAGCCAGCTACAAGAATTGTTGGATAAGGGAGTGATACGGTCAAGTACGTCGCCATGGGGAGCACCTGTTCTGTTTGTAAAGAAGAAAGATGGGAGTATGCGGCTCTGCATAGATTATCGGGAGTTGAATAAGGTAACGATCAAGAACCGCTACCCGCTACCAAGAATAGATGACCTTTTTGACCAGCTGAAGGGAGCAAAATGCTTTTCAAAGATTGACTTGAGATCGGGATACCATCAATTAAAGATCAAGGAAGAAGATATTCCCAAGACAACATTCAGGACCAGATATGGGCATTATGAATTCCTAGTAATACTGTTTGGATTGACCAACGCCCCGGACGTATTTATGGATCTGATGAATCGAGTATTCAAAAAGTATTTGGACAAGTTTGTAGTGGTATTCATTGATGACATCCTTATTTATTCTAAGTCGGAAAAAAAACATAAGCAGCACCTCTGGATAGCATTGGAGATACTTCGTCAAGAGAAATTGTATGCCAAGTTTACCAAATATGAGTTTTGGTTAAAGGAAGTTCAATTCTTGGGGCACGTCATTGGAAATGAAGGAGTTAAAGTGGATCCGTCAAAGATTGAGGCGGTTATGAGTTGGGAAAGGCCAAAGACACCTACGGAAGTGCGAAGTTTCCTAGGATTGGAAGGATACTATAAAAGGTTTGTCAGGGATTTTTTGAAAATCACCACGCCATTGACCAAGTTAACCTGGAAGAATCAGAAGTTCGAATAGAGTGCAGAATGTGAGGATAGCTTTCAAGAGTTGAAACAGAGGTTGGTAACAGCTCCGGTGTTAGTACTACCAGATGACCAAGGGAACTTTGTGATATTCAGCGACGCTTCACATAAGGGATTGGGTTGTGTGTTAATGCAACACAGTAAGGTGATCGCGTATGCGTCAAGACAGTTGAAACCACATGAGTTGAAGTACCCGACGCATGACTTGGAACTAGCCGCCATAGTGTTCGCACTTAAGATTTGGAGACATTACCTCTACGGAGAGAAGTGTGAAATCTACACAGATCATAAGAGTTTAAACTACATTTTCACTCAGAAGGAGCTCAATATGAGGCAAAGGAGATGGCTGGAATTGATCAAGGACTACGACTGCTCAATAAATTACCATCCTGGAAAGGCGAATATTGTGGTTGATGCCCTAAGCAGGAAGGAAAGATTGAATATGATGGCAACACTAAAGGAACTGACTGAAGAGATCAAGAGATTTGGACTGGAACTCTGTGATTGTGGAAAAGTTGAAGAAGTTTGTCGTGCAATGACTTTTCAGCCAACACTAGTGGAAAGGATAAAGAAATGTCAAGAAGAAATAATGGAGAAAGGGAAGAATCAGTTGACTGGAGCAGAGATTGGCACTCAAAAGGACAAACAAGGTATATTAAGGTTTTCCTCAAGAATTTGGGTTCCTCATGTACCTGAATTGAAGAATGAAATCCTACAAGAAGCCCACAATTCGAAATTTTCAATCCACCCGGGAAGCACTAAGATGTATCGGGACTTAAAGCAAAATTTTTGGTGGCAAAATATGAAGCGAGACGTGGCAGAATGGGTTGCGAAGTGTTATACTTGTCAGAAAGTAAAGGCAGAACATCAACGACCAAGCGGATTAATTCAGCCCCTAAAGATTCCAGAATGGAAATGGGAAAATATTGCTATGGATTTTATAGTGGGACTACCGCGAACGAAATTCGGACATGACGCTATATGGGTTATAGTTGATCATCTTACGAAGTCAGCGCATTTCCTTCCAATTAACGAGAAGTCGTCATTGGACAAATTGGTTCATCTGTATGTGCGCGAAATCATACTAAGGCATGGAGTACCCGTATCGATAGTTTCAGACAGAGATCCCCGATTTAACTCGAGATTCTGGAAGCAATTTCAAGAAAGTCTTGGCACGAAGTTGAATATGAGCACGGCATACCAACCGCAGACTGATGGTTAGAGCGAAAGGACAATTCAAACGATCGAAGACATGTTGCGCAATTGTGCAATTGATTTTACAGGAAGTTGGGATGACCACTTACCATTGATTGAATTCTCTTACAATAATAGCTATCATTCCAGTATTGGCATGCCACCATACGAAGCTTTGTACGGACAAAAATGTAGATCACCGACAAGTTGGGATGAAGTAGGAGAAGGAAGGATTCTCGGCTCAGAATTGGTACAACAGTTGCATGACACAGTCAAGTTAATTCAGAAAAGGTTGCTTAGTACTCAAGATAGACAAAGGAAGTATGCGGATCCAGCGCGTAAGGATGTTCGATTCCAAGTTGGCGAAGCTGTTTTGCTGAAGGTGTCGCCTAGAAAAGGGTTGTCTAGATTTGGCAAAAAAGGGAAGTTAGCACCTAGATATATAGGTCCTTTTGAAATTTTGAGTCAAGTGGGGAAGGTGGCCTACGAGTTGGCCTTACCACCTCAGTATCAGCATGTGCATAATGTGTTCCATGTGTCGTTGCTTAAGAAGTACAATCCTGACGCCAGCCATGTGATAGAATATGAACCTGTAGGAATTCAGGAAGACCTGTCATTTATGGAGCAACCTGTCAAAATATTCGACTGGCAAGAGAAGAGTCTTAGAAACAAGTTAGTAAAGTTAGTAAAAGTACTTTGGAGGAACCCTAAGGTCGAAGAATCGACTTGGGAGTTAGAGTCTGATATGCGTTCCTGGTATCCTCATCTGTTCTCTTAGATTCTGGGGACAGAATCCCTTAAGGGGGAGAGGATGTTACGACCGGCATTTTCGTGTAATATTATTTATAGTTTTGGTATAATATTAATGTCGAAAGTAAATATGTTCAATGATTGCGCGTTTGTGTTAGTGAGAATTTATGCGTTATAAAATTTTTACGTGTAGTACATGATTTTTTTTCAAAGTAAAAGTTTAATTATTTCCTTTATTTTTGATTTGTAAAGAATATACTAAGCCTTGGAGAAATTTTCTTTTAAAAGATATTTTGTTCACAAATTTTGAAAGTGGTTTTATAAATTTCTAAAAATCCAAATTATTTTATGGTATAAATTTTATAATTTTCGAACCTTTATTTTATTATATAAAAATAAATCTTTGAAAATTTGTTGCTTGATGATTATCAAATTACATGTATATCCTTGCATGCAAACTCTCTTCTATTCAACTAAAGGGCTAAAAAGGACAATTACAACCCCACTAACTCTCATCTTGCTAACCAAATTACTCCTTTGTCCTTGCATGCAAAATGGTCTTAGTATATTGGAAGGTTAATCTTGTCAATTCTCATTTCCACTCACTTATTTCAATCAATCAAAATCATAAAAACCCAAAATGCAAAGTATTGTGATCATTCACCCCACTCCACACTCCACCCTCACTCTCTCCTCCGTCCCTCCTCCCTCACCTCTCGGCTTCTTCTCCCTCTCGGCAATCACCATAGCCGAAGCCCCCATCCCCTTTCTTTTCTTCATTCTTTCACTCAAACATCCATCTTATATTCAATTAATCTTACTCCCTACATGTTGTCCATATATATTTCAAAGAGTTTTGGGTAAAAAGTTTAAGTTTTAAGGTTGCATGTCAAGGTTTTAGTTGGAACTCAAAGTACAATCTTGATTCTTATGGATTTAAGGTTGTTTTTTTGAGAGGACTACAAGGAATGGTGAAGTGCCAAGTCTTGAGAAGGAAACTCTTGATGTTGAATGGCCATTTCCCTTCCATTTCATTCGGCCATGACCTTAAGGGAGCCGAATGAATGGTCCTTGAGATCATTCTTGTTGTTGTGTTCAATTCTTGTATGATTATGTGGTAATAGTATGAATTTTGTAGTGAAAACTTGATGAAACTCTTTGCATGCTAAGTGATCATCTAGATATAGCTTATGCTAGGCTTGCATGTCAATGTCATGATAGAATATATTTAGAAAATATGTTTTTTTGGTTTGTAAAACTCGAAGTTATGCATGCATGTGGATTTCTCTTAGAATGTTGGAAGATTTTGATCATTTGGAAAGATTTTGTTAGTAAGCTTTAATTTCAGTAGGGATAAGGTGTTAATCTTGATTAGTGCTCCTTGATGTATGGTAATAATTCGTGTATATATTTTATAAAAATACACAACTTGTTATTTTCAAAAACTTGATGATTTGTGAGTTGTGAAATGTGATTTCCTTTGTTTTGCCATGATGCACCTTAGGTAAGGATGATCTCCACCAAGATTATTTTGAGTGTGAGTTAGTTCAGTAGATCACCATGTTTAAGTCTTGGTTTGGGTATTGGGTTGTTGGTGGTTGAGTTTGTCAAGTAAAAACCTTGGAGAAAGGAGAGTCATAGTTTCTGCAGAAAATCAGTTTAGTACCCTGAGGTTTAGAGTGAGTTTTGACCATGTCATTGATGTGCACTTTGAGGCCCAAGCCACCAGAAGTTAGTATTAGGAGTATATAAAAGGTTTTAGGAGTTGGTTGGAGGTTTGCATGTCGTTTGGTTAGGTGCACAAGTGGAATAACAAAATCTGTCCAGCAGGGGACAGTTTTGTTGCAACTTAGAAATAGGAAGTTTTGACCATGTCATGGGTAGGCCCTCTTTAGGCCCTGTTGGGCCTTAGTTAGAGGGAGTGTCAGAGAAGTTTTCCCAACCATAGTTCATAGGATATGAGTTAGAACCATGTGTCACAAGTTAGTTTAAGGGTGTGTAATGCACTCAAGAAACCATAGATATCATTCTGAAATTTACACCAGTGAGCACGTTCACTTATCACATAGTTTTAGAACACTTAGGAGTGAGATTTAGGTTGAACACCATGGTTGTAAGATAGTATAAAGTCAGTAGAGCAAAAGGCCCAAGTGAGGGTCAGTAGGTCTTGAATAGTTTAGTAAAGGCACATCGAGTTAGAAAGCCAAAATTTAGAGACTTTGTCTAGTATAGTGACTAAGTGACTTAAGTTATGAGTCAAGATCATCCAAGCCTAGTGTTGCATTATGGTGTATGTGGTGTTATTTGGTAAAATATGATATGTGAGCATATGTGGCTATGTACGCAATTATATTTTAAAGGTGAATATAAATTAAGTGCATATAGGCCTAAGTGTCATTCGTGTTTAAATTCGTGTTGTAAATAGGTTAAGTTGGTGAGAATATATTATAATGAGGATTATTATTATTTATGTAGGATCTCGAGACGAGGGTAAACTTGCCATAAAGGTCGAGTGAAGCTTCCAGTTGCTCCTACCAGTCAGACCAGACCAGCCTTTCTCAAGGCAAGTGATTCAACTTGTCTTTCGTATTCACTACAAATAGTTCATATATATTGATGCAACTATCCTGAGTCATTTTGATATATTTGAATCAAGCGTATCTTATGTTTATCTTTGAATCATATAGAAATGCCATGAACCCTCAAGTACGTATTGCAAGTATATCAAAGGTCTTATCACGTTAGTATATTAAAGTAATTGGAATGCCATGATAAAATAAAGAGTTGTTATAATACTTGATTGATCCTCTTGATTAACATGCAAATGATTCCTAAAGTATTGATATCTCACCCTGATGCTTGAACCCCTATAGAAACTTTACCTTGTTACCTAAAAGCCAGTCATTTCTTAAAGTCGTTCATGATTGTTTGATAACCATATCCTTACTCTAAATCTTGATACCCCTCTTTCTTACCCTAAAGTTTGACAATCCTGATGTACCTTGAGCTAAAGATCATTTCTTCATACCCTAACACCCTTAGTATTCATGAAACTTGTCTTCTTGATGTTCTAGCACTTGTACCTTGTCGAAAACCATTGCTTTAAGCCTAATTTGGTATTACTCTTTTATAATATCCAATAGCCTTGCTAAATTTCCTTGTCCAAGTTCTTGTATATGGAAACCTTTCAGTTACCCTAATAGAGTAAAGTCAAGTGAATCATGGCCCTAGATTTAGTATCATATTTCCAGTATTTCAAGTTGATCTATAATCCCTTGATAAAAAAAGGTTTATTTTATCATAAATCGACATCAGTTTTGAAATAAATAAAATGTGGATTTTCAGTCCCAAAGGGGATAAATGTTTTCTTTGAATAGTGGATCTGGACTGAGACGCGAGTCCTTTCCACACTTATAATAGGCTTAAAAGTTGCCTAGGGATCCCATTAATGTTTTAGAACCCAGTGAGGTTCGGGATTACTTCGCGGCTGATCACCGGCTGTAATCCGTAGCGTCATAAAATGATTTTGATTAAGATATGATTTTGAAATTGTTTTGATACAAGCAAATGATGCCATCACCCAAAGTTCTATCTCTTGTTATCATTGGTTATGTCTTCAAATTTACATTCTTTTATATATATCTCGATTAATGTTTTGTATCGTATTGTTTAGCACTTGTTGAGCATTTGGCTCACTTCTTGCTTTACCCTGATATTTCAGCTAGCAGCTATGGTTAGATTCAAGCAGACCGCCCGTAAGTCCTGTGACGCTGATGCGTATGTTCGAGCTCAGGTAGAATAAGAGATAGTCTTGTGTGAGGACTCGATATTAAAATCAGTTGTAATAGATGGTAGTGTTGGGCTGTTCCAAACCCTAAACTGTAAGATCTTGGATTTGGTTATGTTTACTTATTTTTAAAATGTTTTAATAGTTATATTTAAATTATTGGTTAAGTTGGGGGTGTGACAATTTCTGATTCTACTGAGAAATCTGTGCCTAATCTTAAATCAATCACCACAGATTCTACAGTAGTTTTCACTCCAAACTCTGTCATTTCTACTATCTCGACGGATATTGTTCATCCGTTGACTAGTGATTATTTCTCGACGGATGTGCTTAACAACAGTCATCCGTTGAAACTCTCAACTACTACCTCGACGAATATTTCTCATCCGTTGACTATCACTGCATCACTTGAAATCTCAACTATTGTTACAAGTGCAGATGATTTAGTAGTTTTACATTCACTCCTAGGATTGAGGGAAGGGAGTGAACATAGTGAGAGGCTGAGTTACTCTCAGGCAAAAGGAGAGGAAAAGAGTAAAACTTTGCAAGCTATTTCTTCCATCTTGGCAAAAGTGAGTGAGTGGAGTCCCACCTTAGAAGGTGAAGGTGAGGGTGTGAGGGTGGGAAGCCAAGGGGATCCCTTGATGCAAGAAAATAGAGAACATGAGAGAAAAGCATGTACTGAAGAATGGAAAGAGCCCATTGTTAGTGAGTTAAGGGATGTCAATGAGGCTGAAAAGAAATAGCTATTTTAGCAAGATTATCAAGCTGTCTTAGACTCTGTTTCTTATGAAGCTAAGGCATTTACTCACCCTGTTCCAGCTTATCAAGTTTTCGCTGAATAGGACAATGATGTTGCTGAGAGAATTCTAAACTTGGTGCACAGAACTGCTTCAATGTAAAGGTCTAAGGATGCAATCACTACCATGCCCTCCACAACTTGTGATGATTTTAAATATCCAACTGGTGGTTCTGAAGACAATTTTGGGGATGATGATGAAGATGATGAAGGAGATTTCATGAACATAGGGGGAGAAGCAGGCCCCAGCTCAAGTACAAACACTCCATCATGGATTTTTAGCAAAAAATGCAGTGAGCATCACTTCAAATCCACTCACTTCAACATAATTCATCAAACTCAGATAGCTCTTCAAGCTACTATAGATGCAAACACCAAAAGTCTTCTCCAAGCACACCTTGAGTCTCTCTAATTGCACAAAATCCAATCTCTTAAGAAAAATCAAGATGTGTCTAAGATCAGGACATAGATTGGACAAGTCAAAAAGGACATCTCTGAAAGATTGGAGTCTATGCTTCCTGCTACTACAATGTTAGATATCACAAGGCAACTCGGGAAAAATTCTGATCTCAGTAGCAAGGTGGATTCTTTGGACACCAGGCTAAAGACTCTAGAAACCTTTATTACTCAAATCCAACTCCATCAAGCTCAACAAACTCTGCTTCTTCAAAATTTGGTGGCTGCACAAACCTCAAATTCTACTGAACTTGATGCTAACAAAAAGGGGAGAAAGATTCTATCATTCCAGTTAGCCAGGGAGAGTCAGCTAGTGAAGGGGAGAAAGTGCTCAACATAAATGTCAGCAAGGTAATAATTCCAGTAATTGCCTTCACAAAGCTACCAATGCTTGACAACATTTATTTAATCAAGATATCAGCAGCTGAATTGGGGTTGAATGCAAAATGGAAGAAGCTTGATGAGAACATCAAGAAGAAATTTGGTCCAATTGAGAAACAAGACAAAGCCTTTTCTCATTTCTCTCAATTGAGACCAATTTCAGCCAATGACATGAGCTTAGGGAACATAGAAATGGGTCACCCCTCAACAATCAAATCTCCAAAGGCCAATGTGATTTTTCATCTAAAGAGAAATTATCCAAAGAACTCAGACAAAAATCCATTGGACCTGGTCTATGAAACTCCCAAGCCTGATGAGAAGAATCTGCTTGGAAGGTCTATTACTTTCTTCAAAGATCCCAGAGACTCTATTCTAAAGAAAAGAATTGCTAAAATGTATAGGAATGGCAAATTAATCTATGTAATGGCTAGACATCCACAGTTTGCAGAGGCTAAAAAAGAAGAAAAGGTGAAGCTCAAACAATAACCAAAGCAAGCTACTTTAGATGCCAAGAACCAAGCTAAGAAGCCTGCAACCGCAGATTCTGTAATACCCACTGTAACAGCTGAGACTTAGATTGAAGAAAAGCAAGTAGAACCAAAGCAAATTAAGAAAATAAGATACAAGTTCAAACCAAAGAGCAAGATAGATTTCAATGAAGATAAGAAAGAATATATGCCAACTCAATCTACCACTTCAAGTCAAACAGCCATGCCCAGAATGGAGCAGGGTGAATAAGAAGTCTATTCTAACATGAATTTCCATGATAAAACCATAATTCCCAAGGATGAACCTATAGATTGGGAAAGCCTACATCTTCCTGATTTAAACATTCCAATCCAAACCAAGCCAAGAAAAATAAAGAAGAGAGTAATAAATAAGGTCAAGCCTGTCAGACTTCAATCCAAAGCATTAGCCAAGCCCAAACCAACTGTCAACAAGGGAGATCAAGTCTTCATACGTGACATCAAGGAATTCTCAGACATAAATCTCTATCTGGATGAGCTAAAAGAAGTTTAAGCTATTGATGCTTACAAACATCTTTCAGAGAGATTAGTCCTCAGGTACAAGGGTGGAAAAGAGTTAACTTGCCCCTTCACAGAATTCTCAATGAAGGTTATTCTGTTTTGGTGAAGATTTTCTCCTCAATCAAGAAGAACTTTGGGTTCAACATTGTTGCCAAGAAAATGGTACTGAATAAAATTGAGAAGATAAGGAATAGATGGAGAGAACCAAATGCACTTCCAAGAGTCTTAACAATTCCATACACAGGAAGTAGAGTGCATTTGAGGCCTTACTGGTTGATGGAGTTCAAAGATGAGAAATACACCAGAAGATTCTTCAGATTGGAAGATCAGCTAAAAATTTCAAGCAGTGAAACTCCCATGGAGATGCAAAGACTGCTGGATCAAACAAATGAGGATGAATCTGAATTCTACATGCAACTTCAACACCAGATTGAAGAAAACAATGAGAAGTTAGGAAAGAAGTTCAGACAATCAAGGAAATAATCTAAATCTGCTCAGTCTAGAGGAGCTAGTTGAAAATGGCTTGTGAGATTCTCTGTAAACCTTCCTCTACATTATTTTCAATAAAACTTTCAGCACTTGTTAATTTTATCTACTAGAAATCAGTCTGTATTTATAGGGTGTTTTGTTATCATCAAGTTTCTCTTAATTTATGGCTACAATTCCAGTAGACATAAATTGAGGGAGATTGTTAGGAATATGTTGTGTACTTGATAATAAGTTAAACAAAACACCTTACTAGATTCAATTTAGTGAATTTATAGCTTTCAACGGATGATCAGTTTAACATCCGTTGAAAGGGTAGCTTATGTAATAATAAGTTTAGTAGCACATTTATGAATATTGTAATGCCTTAGAGAACTAGATGTTGTAGAATTTTTTAAGTCATGTTGACTACTAGATTGATATGCAAGATAGGTTGGCTAATTGTAAATATAGATACCTTGTAATCTTGTATAAGTGAAATGGAGTTAACTGCTATGAAGATACTCTCAACGGATGTTCCACAAGGTTTCAACGGATGATCAACTAAAGCTTCAACGGATGATCAACCAGACTCTCAACGGATGATCCAACAAAGTCTTAACGGATGATCCCATAAAGTTTCAATAGATGATCTAATCCAAAAGCAGTTGATAGTGACTTGACAGTCACATGCGTTGATTGTATGCAAATGGAATGTGGCATCCTATTTACAGGTTTTAGAGAACAAAGAAGCATTTCCATTTCCATGCTAAAATGAAGATATTCAAATATGCTGGATAGAGAAATAAAGCAGCATGAAATTAGACTAGAAATAATTTGTCTTATTTGTTTTTCTTTTTATCATGTAACTTGGTGATATATAAACCAAGGGTAGCAAGTAGAACTGTGTCCAAGTAAGTAAGCAATTACTAGAGAAATAGATAAAGCCATATCTGTAAAAGAATTTCTCTATTCTTGTAAGTTCAACTTGTAAGCAGCTGTGTGCAAAAGCATTGCATCACAGAGTTCTTATATTAATATATATCTCTGTTGGAAAATTTCAATCCACCAGAAAGTTTTTTAAATACTTATATTTGATTACTTTGTGTTTGATTTCTTCAATACTTTTATTTCACACTTTAGCTAAATCAAACACGGTTATATATTTAAAGTAGAACAGTTCTTAAAATTCAAAAAGTAGCCAGAATTACATTCAACCCCCTTCTATAATTCTTTGTTAGATTATTTAGGAATAACACAACCATTTGTTCCGTATCTTCATTATTGTTATGATCACTGTCAGTATCTGATTCCATATCAGTATTTGAGTCATCATCTTTGATGATTCGGTATCTAACTTTACAATCAAGGATTTCCCTTTGGAGTAACTTTTCCTCCTAGCTTTCTCATTTGGCTTCTCTTCAACCTTGAGTGTGACTGGTCTAGATTTAGATCCTTTCCTTTTGCTTCTTTGCTCTATCTCTAGTTCATGAGTTTTCAGAACTCCATAGATCTCATCTAGAGGTGTTTTATCAAGTTGATAGTTATCCCTTATTGATGTGACTTTAAAGTCCCACTTTTCAGGGTGAGCAAGTGGAACTTCAGGTTTGAGTCCTTCAAATCATATTCTTTATTGATAAGGGATAAGTCATTCAGCAACTTCTAAAATCTGTCATAGATCTTAGTTAAGGACTCATTGTCCCATGAGTCAAAGTGCTCATATTCTTGAGTAAGTACTGTCCTCCTGTTCTTCTTGATAGTAGTTGTACCTTGACACTTTACTTCTAAAGCATCCCATATCACTTTTGCTGTCTTACATCCAATAAATCTATTGGACATAACACTATCAAGACTGTTGTGCAAGATGTGTCTGACCTTAGCATCCTTCATGATAGATGAGATATCTTCAGGAGAGTAGTCCTTCCTGTCTTTGTCTATCATCTTCTATGGTTCTCCTGCAAGCGAAATAGCTACCTTCATTGGTCTATGAGGCCATGAGAGTACCTTCTAGGGGGTCAGTGGGGGAGATTAGAGAGCCCCATACTATTCCTTACCATGAGTTTTCCAGTATGCACAAAGAGCAACAGTTTTGGAGGGCCCAGTGTAGAGAGATACTTGGTTTGATAGATCAGTGAGAGACCGGCCCACTAGCAACATTGAAGCCAAATTATTTCTTGAGGGAGAGACTCAGACAGATATACCGATGAGTTTCCCGGAAGTTGGGAGAGTTGAGACATGAGGGCACCCATACTTATGTAGAGTTTAATTGGGCAGTTAGTGTAATATCTGGGATATACCGTGTAATTATTTTTGCTAATTAAATAATTATTATGTGTGTTCAGTATCTATTCTGTGAATAACTGTTAAGTGTTATTTATATTTGAATATTCAAAAATAGTATTAATTGAGTATTTCAATTTTTATATGTCCAAAATAAAATATAGATAATTGTCATATCTTCCTAACTATTTTTATGCTGATTTATGAATTTATATGAATCATATGAAATTTCTAAAATCTTTTTCCGAGTATTTAAAATCTATTTTATAAAAACGGGAACCAACCGACGTCAACCGTTGTTACGTTTTTGGAACCCTGAACTCTTCCGAGAACTCCTACCTAACCTAATTATAATAATCCGAGCATTTTCCATGTTTCGACCTTTTCGATCCGGCATACGGTTCGTCCTGCGCGGGTCCCGGCGCAATATTTTTGATACAGTATTCGTTTCGGTAAATCAATAAAAACCCGTATTTTCGATAAACGAGAGCTTTTTATTAAACTATCACAATTATCACTTCGTAATACGTGTAACCAGGCGCTGAGACCAAGACCGCAATACAAATTGTACTGATTTGGATAATTATCCCGAAATCAGATACCGTTTGGACCAGTTTTTACAAATAAACGTACCATTTTATATCCGGAATGATCCAACGGGATACTAATTTTCCGTAAATATAAATAGCCTTTTACCGTATTTTATTTCATATCAAAATCATTTGCGGACAGATAAATATATAATTTTACAGAGAAAAATCCTATATTCATAAACTGTTTCAAGAATCAAACCAACTTTTGAAGGTGTTATTGATCTTTGTTTGAAAAGCTCGAGTACTGGATTTGAAGGTCTTGAGAAGCTCTATCAGAATCTGTAATCCATACACCTGCAGAATTAAAGGTTTAATTTCTAAAAATTTATTTAATTTCGAATTATTTTTATGAAAAATATGAATTTTTGTTTGGATGATTGTTTGTATGATTTGATGATTGCATGTTGTAGAGCTTGTTTTCCTGATGATTTTGGTATATTATACGTCTGATTTAGAGTTCAATAACATGTTCAAATTTGAGTTTGATTTTTGAATTTTAAAATTAGGGTTTATAACCCGTATGAATGTTTTCAATTGAAATTTGGGGGTTTTTGATTCAAGGGTTATTAGCTGTTGATTTATAGTGGGTTGTGTTCCTTATGAAATTTGCAATCGATCGATATATAGCTCGTTAACAGAGGATGCTTGAATCGAAGGGAGTTGTGTTTTAAAGATATACGATGTTCGCCGAAAATCGGCGATGTTCTTGGCCAATTTCCGGCCAGAACAGGGATGATTAGAATGTTTTGATTGCATGAACAAGTTCCTGGTGTTGTGGAGTGTTGATCTGGAGGTGTTGGTGGGGTGAGGACGCCGGATCGTCTTCTCCGGCCACCCCCGATTTTCCGGCGACTGGAACTGCAAAATTGCAGTTAAGTCCCTGTAGTTTTGAAGATGGTGAAGTTTAGTCCCTGTAGTTTGCAAAGTTTTCAAAAATAGGATTCCTGTTTATAAAATGTTTAAAAATCATATTTCCTATTTATTTTTATTATAAAAATCATTTTTAATTTCTGAAAATTCTAAAAAATAAAATTAGTATTTTAATTCCGAAAATTATTTTTAATTCAAAAATAAATCTGAATTAATTAGTTAATTAATTTCAGTTAATTTTTAATTGATTAATTGGTCAATTAATTCGAAAATTAATTGATTAATTGATTTAATTAATTAGTAATTGATTTTATTTAATTATTTAATTAGATTTAATTATTTAAAAATGATTTAAAAATTCTGAAAAATAGTTTCGAGCTTTAAAATATTATTCTAAATTATTTCCAAGGCTCGATAATTATTATAAAATTGTTTCGGAGCCAGAATTGGCCAGCCGAACCCTGTTTATTAACCCGAAATTGATCCAACGACCCGTTTTAATTCCGAAAAATGTTTTAAAAATCATTTTAAATACCCGAAAGCCTATTTATAACCCGAGACTTCTTTATAAATGATTTGTCATTGATTATGTGATGTATTATGTGTTATATGTGACTTGTTGATTGACTATCGGTCTATACATTTGGTGTTCACTTGATTATTGCATAACTTTCAATCCGTTAATCGGATTTGGGTAAAACGAAGGGTAGATAGAAGTATGTGTTGAATAGAATCCTATGAGTTGATGATTGATAGATGCTTATAATATGTGAGCAGAAGAGGCAAGACGTAGGAAAGGGAAACAGGTAGTTGAAGAGTAAAATGATTGTGATTGGAAGCGAGTGCAGGATAGTAAGCTAATACCAGGCAAGTGTTCTGAACTTTCTCGAGATATTGTAGTACTTGATAGTCTTGTTGACATTGCAAGTGCTTTGAAGCACAGAAACCTAAACCCTGATTTCAGTTATTGTTCTTGAGCCATGAACCATATTCTTTCTAAGCCATTGATTATTGTATACCCAAACACGAACCACAAATCTACGATACTACTCCACAAATACATACAAACTAAATACCAAACACTGAACTGAATTATTTTATACTCAACCCATGGTATCTTATGCTTTGAAAGACCAAATTCTTGAAACCCTAAAACATTGATTCCTTTGTTATCCAATTCTTTCATTACCCAACATCCAAGCCTTGAAAGCACCTTGTTGATCCACACAAGGGTTGAAACCCTTATATTGTTAAACACTCACTATTGTTAATGATTCTCATTATTGTTTATTATTGTTTAATTTTGTCATTATGTTAGAATTGGATTGTTTTTATAAAATTGTGGACCAGATTCATGGTCAGATCATATAATGGTCAAGTTAGGCCAATGTGTGCCTTGTATCCAGTAGTTAGAGCAATGTTGTGTGCTTTGCTTGGGGTTAGTGCGTGAGTTATCAGCAGCCTAACCTTGGTTTTAAAATAAAAATATAGTATCCAATTCTAAATCATAATCCATTGTTCACTTGATATCATAACCATATTCACTTGATGATCATTATTCTCAGTTTTGTCATTATGACTTGCTGAGCTAGTTAGCTCATTTGTGCGATGTTGTTTATACTCTTTCCAGTTAAAAAGGAACCAGTTGGTAGCAAGGATCCCCAGTCCAGTGCGAGAGCTAGGGATTAAGGCTGTTGAAGCTGAGCTAGTAGGCTTCTTTTGGAATAATGTAAATTGTAAAAGTTTGTAATATGTTTAATACTCAGCTTGAGTTTGAATGGTTGGGATTTAATCGGTATGTAATATATTAGTGTGTTTGGCTTGTGTGCATACTTTAACCTGTTACGATCCGAGGTAGTTGGTAAGTAGGGTCACTGTATATTATTATTATTATCTTTATTAATGTTATAAACAGGTTGTAAATAGTGTATGTGTGGACCCCAAACTTCTGACCCGGGTTTGGAGGGCGCCACAGTTTTGGTATCAGAGCTACAGGTTATAAGTCATTGACACAAGCCTAGGTTGACGGGAATGGGTAGAGGGTTAGGATTAGAAGTAAGGAATAGAATGATAGAACGTTGAGAGGTTGAGTGTTACGGTATAACCAGTAGTAGTATAATTCGCATCGCGGTTTGAGATTCTTATACTGCGATATAATTTCAGATAGCAGCGATGGCCGACTCTTTTATTCTTGTATCAGCTGATCACTCAGACCCTTCAGTTAGAGCACCAACATCGGATCCCTGTCCTGTTATTCCACCAGTATTGGCTATTCTACCTCCACCGGTGTTGCAGCCCGTACCACTGCAGGCTATTCCACCTCCAGGCATGAGGCCACCTGTTAAAGGACCCCCACCAGCTGATTTAGATTCCACTGGGTATTCAGTTGCGAGTTCCCCCTTCCAGACTACATTGCCCCCAGTTCCTTATTACCGGTATGAGGCCCTTCTATTGGAGCGTGATTCCTTGTTGGCTCAGATCAGAGAGTTACAGCATATCATCAGGACTACAGATATGGATCGTGGTGTGAGGGAGCTTCGAGAGGAGATTCATGTGACACGGAGGGTCCTTGAGGCTAGGCTACATGGAGCTACACTACCTGGCAGAGGCCCTGATGTACTGATGGGCTGGGCTACTGAGGTGATGGAGGACTTTGAGAGGCTGGCAGGACCAGAGTTTCCTTGGAGTTGAGACAGAGACTCAGAGATGGAGATGCGGAGCAGTGTTGTTGTGATTGCATAGTATGTACAGTAGTGTGTAGTGTGTATCAGTAGACTTTTGAGTTGTATTTATAGACTAGCGATGTTGACTAGTGAGTAGGTTGTTGTACCCTTTTGCTTTTACTTCTGAAGTGTCTTTACGCTTGTACTACCTAAAACTTTTGATCTATATATATCAGTACCTTTTTCCTTTCCAGCACTGTCATTTACTTTATCACACTTGTTTTACTTTACCTTATTTATTGCACCAGTTATACCCTGTGATACCATGTAACCTGTTTTCCATAACTGTTTATATTCTGTAAAGAAGCATGCAATTTACTTAGTTACAACTATTTTCAAAAAGAGATATTTCTATTTTACAAAACTTTTCTTTTATGCAAAGATTTGATTCAAAAGCTAAATAAATTGTTTGATTCTTTACAGAAAATGCCTCCCAGAAGAAATACCCGCACCCACACCCAGAATGAAGAAACCAACAACAACAATAATAACAACCAAGATGAGACAAACCAGAATGTGAACCCAGGACCCATAGACCCAGTAATAGCCCAGATTATCTAAATCTTGGCCCAACAAACAGTTCACCTGGCACAATAACAAAAAAGACAGACCAATTCCCAGGTAACCTTCAAAACTTTTCAGGCAGTAAACCCACCAGAATTCAAGGGTTCCTTAGAGCCAATTGAAGCAAATGTGTGGTTAAAGGAAATAGAGAAGGCATTTGCCTTGGTAAAAGTGAAAGATGAGCAGAAGGTTGAGTTTGCAAGTTACTATTTGAAGAATGAGGCCACCTATTGGTGGGAGATGGTGAAGACATTGGAAGGTACAGATGTTATTACTTGGAAAAGGTTTAAGGAATTGTTTTTAGAAAAATATTTTCCTCAGTTTGTTCAAGACCAGATGGAGCTGAAGTTTTTAGAGTTAAAGCAAGGAACTATGTCGGTGTCAGATTATGAGAGTAAATTTGAGGAATTGTCAAGGTATGTGCCGTCGTATGTTAATACTGATAGGAAGAAAGCTAAGAGATTTTAGCAAGGCTTGAAGCCATGGATCAGAGGAAAGGTAGCTATCATTGAATTGGAAACCTATGTAGGAGTTGTACAAAAGGCTATGATTGCGGAGACAGAAAGTGAGATGTCACAGAAGGAGAAAGAGAGCAAGAAAATGAAGGTTGAGGGAAGTGAGGGTCAGTCACAACCAGGGAAGTTTCCAAATTTTAAGAAGGGCAAGTTTCAGCCAGGGAGAAATTTTAATTTCAGGAGACAAAATGCAGGAGACGGAGGCCAGGGCAACCGTCCAGCTAATGTGAATCAGCCGAATCAGTTGAGATTAACTTTTCCAGATTGTCAAGTTTGTGGAAAGAAGCATGGGGGAGTTTGTAACAAGTTGAACGTGGTATGTTTCAAATGTAATCAGAAAGGACACTATTCGAGGGAGTGCCGAAATCAGCCAGCAAGAGAGCCAACAAATAAGGATCAACCTATCCGGAATCCAGCAGTGAAGGTTCCAGCCATTGGATTTACGTGCTTCAAATATGGAAAGCCAGGACATATGGCCAGGGATTGCAAGACACCAGCCCCAGTCAGTAATGCATTGAGGATTATGGGATCTACCCCAACAGTGAATGAGACTCCAAGGGCTAGAGTTTTTGACATGTCAGTGAAGGATGCTATCCAGGATACAGATGTCGTGGCAGGTACGCTCAATGTGAATTCTTTATGTGCCAAAGTGTTAATAGATTCGGGAGCAACTCGATCATTTGTTTCACAAGATTTTATTAGCAAGTTAAATTGTCCAGTAGAGTATTTAAATGAAATAATGACTGTGGAATTAGCAAACCAAGAACGTGTAACTGTGAATCAAGTTTGTGGGAATTGTGAGGTTGAGATTTCTGGTAGTAAGTTTTGTGTGGATTTGATACCATTTAAGTTAGGAGAATTTGACGTTATATTAGGGATGGATTGGTTATCTAGGCACGATGCCCAGATAGATTGTCGAAATAAGAAGGTAATGGTGAAAACGCCAGATGAAAGGATAGTAACGTTCAAGTGTCAAAAACTTGTAAAGAAGTTCTTAACGATGATTCAAGTCAAGAAGTTACTACGACAAGGATGTGAGCATTTCATGGCATATGTGATTGACAGAAGTCAAGAACCAACAAAACTTGAAGATATTCCAGTTGTGAATGAATTTCCAGACGTGTTTCTCGACGAATTGCCAGGACTTCCTCTAGATAGAGAAATTGAATTTGCAATCGACTTAGCACCTAGAACAGAACCAGTATCCAAGGCCCCGTATAGAATGGCGCCCGTTAAAATGAAAGAATTAGCGAAGCAATTGCAAGAACTGTTAGAGAAAGGAGTAATCAGACCCAGTGTGTCCCCGTGGGGTGCACCGGTATTATTTGTCAAGAAGAAAGATGGAAACATGAGACTATGTATCGACTATAGGGAGCTCAACAAGCTTACAATTAAGAATAAGTATCTGTTACCTAGAATTGATGATTTGTTTGACCAATTGAAGGGAGCCAAGTATTTCTCCAAGATCGATTTAAGATCGGGATATCATCAACTGAAGATCAAGCCAGAAGATATACCAAAGATAGCTTTTCGAACAAGGTATGGACATTATGAATTTCTAGTAATGTCTTTTGGATTGACCAACGCCCCGACAGCATTTATGGACCTGATGAACAGAATTTTCAAGGAATACTTGGACAAGTTCATTATTGTATGTATAGACGATATTTTGATCTATTCAAAGACAGAAGAGGATCATGCGAAACATTTAAGAACAGCTTTGGAGATTTTAAGGAAAAAGAAGTTGTATGCTAAATTCTTGAAGTGTGAGTTTTGGTTACAGGAGGTTCAGTTCTTAGGACACATAGTTAGTAATGAAGGGATCAAAGTGGACCCGGCAAAGATTGAGGCAATTACAAATTGGGAGAGACCGAGAACACCCACTGAGGTAAGAAGTTTCTTAGGATTGGCGGGATATTATCGTCGATTCGTTCAAAATTTCTCGAGGATTGCCACACCATTAACAAAGCTTACACGAAAGAATGAGAAGTTTATATGGAACGACAAATGTGAGGAAAGTTTTCAGGAATTGAAGCGACGATTAATCACGGCACCTGTTTTGTCACTTCTAGATGATCAAGGGAATTTCGTAATTTATAGTGATGCTTCTTACAAAGGATTAGGATGTGTTCTTATGCAGCACGATAAGGATGTGTTCTTATGGAGAGAAATGTGAAATTTATACGGATCACAAAAGTTTGAAATATATATTTACCCAGAAGGAACTTAATATGAGGCAAAGGAGATGGTTAGAGTTGATCAAGGATTATGATTGCTCGATTAATTATCATCCCAGTAAAGTGAATGTTGTAGCAGACGCGATAAGTCGGAAGGAAAGGTTAAATGTGTTGTCTGTACCTGAAGAGATATATAAGGAATTTCAGAAATTGGAATTGGAGATTAGAGTTTGCAAGCCTTAGGAAGTAAAAGTGTACAGTATGATTTTCCAACCGGAATTATTAGAGAAAATAAAGAAATGTCAGGAAGATGTAATGGATCAAGATATAAATCATTTGGTAGGGGAAGAGTTATGCACGCAGAAAGATGACCAAGGTATTCTGAGGTTTTCATCTAGATTTTAAAATTACACCGGTGACAAAGTTAAAGAATGAAATTCTACAGGAGGCACATAATTCAAGGTATTCCATCCATCCAGGAAGTACCAAGATGTATAGAGATTTAAAGAAGAATTAATGGTGGCCAGACATGAAGAGGGAAATTGCGGAATGTATTAGCAAATATTATACCTGTCAGAGGGTCAAAACAGAGCATCAGAGACCAAGCGGATTGCTACAGCCATTGGAGATTCCAGAATGGTAGTGGGAACACATTGCCATGGATTTTATAGTTAGATTACCAAGGACAAGGGCTACTCATAATGCCATTTGGGTTATAGTGGATAGACTTACCAAGTCAGCTCATTTTCTGCCTATAAATGAAAGATTTTCGCTCGACAAGTTAGTCCATATGTACCTAAAAGAAATTGTAGTTCGTCATGGAGTTCCAGTGTCTATTGTATCTGATCGAGATCCAAGATTTAATTCAAAATTTTGGAAGAGTTTTCAAGAATGTTTAGGAACAAAATTGAATATAAGTAGGGCCTATCACCCGCAGACGGACGGCCAAAGTAAAAGAACGATCCAGACAATCGAGGACATGTTACGTGTTTGTGCTATTGATTTCAAAGGAAGTTGGGACGAGCATTTACCCCTCATAGAGTTTGCTTATAACAACAGCTATCACGCCAGCATTGGGATGCCACCCTATGAAGCCCTTTATGGACGCAAATGTAGATCTCAGTATATTGGGACGAAGTAGGAGAACATAAAATACTCGGACCTGAATTGGTGCAGCAGACAATGGAAGTTGTTAAAATTATCCAGAAGAGATTAATAGCCACACAAGATTGTCAGAGAAAGTATGCAGATCAGTCAAGGAAAGACATGGAATTTGAAGAAGGAAGCTTGGTATTACTGAAAGTATCACCGTGGAAAGGACTAACGAGGTTTGGAAAGAAAGGAAAGCTGAGTCCAAGATATGTCGGACCTTTTGAGATCCTAAAGCGTGTTGGCAAAGTAGCTTACGAGTTGGCATTACAACCACACATGGAGCACATTCACAATGTTTTTCACGTATCGATGCTCAAGAAATATAATCCAGACTCCAGGCATGTAATAGAATATGAGCCAATAGAGCTTCAGGCAGATTTGTCTTATGTAGAGAGTCCGATAGAGATTCTAGAGGAGAGAGAGAAAGTATTGAGAAATAAAGTGGAAAAGTTAGTAAGAGTATTATGGAGAAACCCAAAGGTTGAAGAGTCAACCTGGGAATTAGAAAGTGATATGAGAGAAAAGTACCCTCATTTGTTTTCTTAGGAGATTCTGAGGACAGAATCCTTTTAAGGGGGGAAGGATGTAATATCTGGGATATACCGTGTAATTATTTTTGCTAATTAAATAATTATTATGTGTGTTCAGTATCTATTCTGTGAATTAACTGTTAAGTGTTATTTGTATTTGAATATTCAAAAATAGTATTAATTGAGTATTTCAATTTTTATATGTCCAAAATAAAATATAGATAATTGTCATATCTTCCTAACTATTTTTATGTTGATTTATGAATTTATATGAATCATATGAAATTTCTAAAATCTTTTTCTGAGTAATTAAAATCTATTTTATAAAAACGGGAACCAACCGACGTCAACTGTTGTTACGTTTTTGGAACCCAAAACTCTTCTGAGAACTCCTTCCTAACTAATTGTAATATTCCGAGCATTTTCCATGTTTCGACTTTTTCGATCCGGCGTACGGTTTGTCCTGCGCGGGTCTCGGCACAATATTTTCGATACAGTATTCGTTTCGGTAAATCAATAAAAACCCGTATTTTCGATAAACGGGAGCTTTTTATTAAACTATCACAATTATCACTTCGTAATACGTGTAACCAGGCGCTGAGACCAAGACCGCAGTACAAATTGTACTGATTTGGATAATTATCCCGAAAACCGATACCGTTTGGATCAGTTTTTACAAATAAACGTACCATTTTATATCCGGAATGATCCAACGGGATAATAATTTTCTGTAAATATAAATAGCTTTTTGCCGTATTTTATTTCGTATCAAAATCATTTGCAGACAGATAAATATATAATTTTACAGAGAAAAATCCTATATTCATAAACTGTTTCAAGAATCAAACCAACTTTTGAAGGTGTTATTAATCTTTGTTTGAAAAGCTCGAGTACTGGATTTGAAGGTATTGAGAAGCTCTATCAGAATCTGTAATCCATACACCTGCAGAATCAAAGGTTTAATTTCTAAAAAATTATTTATTTTCGAATTATTTTTATGAAAAATATGAATTTTTGTTTGGATGATTGTTTGTATGATTTGATGATTGCATGTTGTAGAGCTTGTTTTCCTGATGATTTTGGTATATTATACGTCTGATTTAGAGTTCAATAACATGTTCAAATTTGAGTTTGATTTTCGAATTTTAAAATTAGGGTTTATAACCCGTATGAATGTTTTCAATTGAAATTTGGGGGTTTTTGATTCAGGGGTTATTAGCTGTTGATTTATAGTGGGTTGTGTTCCTTATGAAATTTGCAATCGATTGATATATAGCTCGTTAACAGAGGATGCTTGAATCAAAGGGAGTTGTGTTTTAAAGATTTACGATGTTCGCCGGAAACCGGTGATGTTCTTGGCCAATTTCCAGCCAGAACAGGGATGATTAGAATGTTTTGATTGCATGAACAAGTTCCTGGTGTTGTGTAGTGTTGATCTGGAGGTGTTGGTGGGGTGAGGACGCCGGGATCATCTTCTCCGGCTGTAATAACCCCAATTTTTGGAAATTTTTGAAACCCTTATGAATATTGATTTTGCAGATTATGCTGAATGAGAAAACTTTTTATGCCACACTATGTAGGGGTTCTGTTATTGATCTTCTGGGATATTATTAGTACTCTATGTGGTATATAAGTGTATGTAAAGATCGTCAGAATCCAATTCTGAACACTTTGATTTTTCCCGGAAATCCACTAGATACGGAAAGAATTGAGTATAAGGTAACAGGATAAAAAAGATTTAAATTAAAGGATTATAAGAGAGGATCATAAAAGGAATACAATATATTGAGAAAGGTTAAGGGAACCTAAGTAATAAGATCCCGGGTATGATCCCTCAAACAATAAACGAAAACGAAAGTTAAGCGAACCGTATAACAGATCAGCGGTCATTAGGCAAACAATTAGAAGCTAATCAAAGAGATTAGAGGGGATGATGTCATCCAACCAATGAGAAGAGGGCAAGAAAGGGATGATGACATAGCAATGTGACATAAGCATGACATAAGGGGAAGGAGGTGTGGTTGGTTTTTAACCACACAATTTTCAAGGTTAATAAGGTAATTAACCAAAAACAAATCAAAAACAACCAACCAAAGAATCAAATCAAAGCAAAAACATAAAAAAATCTCTCTTTCTCCAAGCTTGCTCTCGGCTTTTCTTCTTTTTCAAAGAAGAAATTTCCAAAAATCAAGTTCCAAGCATTGTTAAATCACAAGGTAATTATCTAAGGTTCCTTGTACATAGATATGGATATGCTATAAGTTTAAGCTCCTAATTCCTTCACAATCTCTTCCAATAAATCAAGGAAGAAGATGGTGAATAGTAACCTTCAAGAAATAACTTTAGTTTTCTTGAATTTTTATGAAAGATTAAGGTTATACAAGCAAGGATCAAGGTTCTTTAGGCATTCAAAGCTCTTGTGTTGTGTTAAGAAGCTTCAAGGAAGGTATAATCTCTTAACCAAGCTTTGTTATTGAATGTTAAGAGCATAATATGAGTATTCTAGTTCATGAGAGGCTTGATGGTTGTGTATGTAGAGATAAGTTGGTTTTGGGATATTTTTGGAGTTCTAAATCTTGGTTGTTGACTAATGAACTTAAGTGTAGTTTAAATTCATGATAAAGAATAGTATAAATTGTTAATGTTGAGTTGTTGGGGCTGTTATGATAAAGTATGGATGGAGTTTTGATTGGGTTGTGATTGTGGGTTGATTGTGAGATGATTTGGAGTGGTTTAAAATTGGGTAATCGCGTAAAGATAGCCGTCGTAATGCCCGATTTACCGTAGACTGTTTTTGTTCTTAACATCAGAACCCTTAAACTCACTGCTAGGTTTTGACCATTGCCATGTTTAGATAGTTCATGTTATGAGCTTTGTTTTGATATGTGGTTCGTTTGATTCCGATGAACGATTTAGGAGAAACGGCCGTTTTAAGTAACGACGTTTCGCGAACGAACCCTTACCCCTCACCTTACTTTGAAACATAGGTTAAAGACCTTAAAGGGCTAATTGAAGTATGAAACATTTATGTAAGGTGTAATAGGCAGTTGGTAAGACACCCGCGAAGGAATCGCCTTAAAACTCGTAATGGTTAAATTATTAAAAATGGTGGAGCCGAGGGTACTTGAGTGACTTAAGAGAATCAGTAAGCGCAAAGCGAGCGTTAGAGTCTAAGTTGGTTAATGTATAGATTTACAAGTGACTTTGGTTTAATTCCAACTTACTTGTTGTTTATAGGTTACCAGACTCGTCCCGAGCCATTCGTAACCCCCAGTCGCTCAGGCAAGTTTTCTACCCGTTATACTGTTGTTATGATGTATATGTGTATATGCATGATCTTGCGATAAATGCATATTTGTTATTAGCAAATTCTTGCGATATATTGTAGCATGTGATATGGTATATATGCATGCCTGTTTCATATTCTTGGATTATATATCTGTTGGTTCAAATGCTTATTCGTTGCATAATACCTATGCTAGAGATAAGCGGTATTTGCGTATACCCTTAGTATAGGGGATCAAAAGGTGAACTTTTTCTAAAACCGGGAGGCGAGGCTCCCGAGTATAATATATATTTATATATATAATGATATAGTTTTTAAAACTATTAATTGAATAAGGTTTATTCGATAACTTTATTTTATTTAATGAATATTATTTCGAATATTCATTCGAGGGCTTATGACTTCTTTATTTTATTAAATGAATATTATTTTGAATATTCATTCGAGGACTTATGACTCCTTTTATTTTATTATTTGAATATTATTTGAATATTCATTCGAGGGCTTATGACTCTTTTATATTATTTATTGAATATTATTTGAATATTCATTCGAGGGCTTATGACTCAGTTTATATTATTTAATGAATATTATTGGAATATTCATTTGAGGATCTATGACTCCGATTATTTGCTGAGATATGTTCTTTATTTTATTAAAGAATAAGGTGTCGATAATCAAACTTATCTTTGATTATTCAAATAAAGATAGTACTTTCGTATAAGTATATCTTTGGTTATTTAATACTCATTTCAAGTATAAGTTTTAAAACTTCTACTTCAATTATTTTATAAAGATTATTCTTTATGGGAATATTATTTAAATAATAATATTCAGATATTTTCTAATATATTGGGACTGATTTATTTTATTTAATCAGCATTACTCCAAACACTCTTTAAAGTGTTTTCGAGTCTTCAAAATGATTTTTAAAAGTTAGAGAGGATCCCAAAACTCATTTTTATATTTAAGATCTTCCTTTTAAAGGGGATTTAAATACTCATTCAAAACTTGAGGGATCTGGCTCAGTGGTGTATTTTACATTCGCAACGAGGTTTCTGTTTTGAGAAAACATCTTGATTACTTGCCCATCGTTCGGGAAGTAAGTTCATCTATTTGAGTCGGCATAAGCAACATGGGCTCAGTGGGCATCCATAAAAGTGTAAGTGGCTCAGTGGGAGTCCATCAAATGCGTAAGTGGCTTAGTGGCAGTCCAGCATAAGGTCCTATTGCGGCTATGGTGATGGCCAGTGGGGAATTCGTCCATCTACTAGTAGAAAAGGTTACTTATTGGTATCTTTGCCTGATCAGCAAGATATCAGGTTTATGACAAGGTTTTCTCCTTTCCAAATTCATTGGATATTGCAACTCTGTTTATAATTTTCATAACAGAGGTTTTCAAGGAGATTATGAAATGTATATATATAGGTGTATATATATCGGGATTTAATGAAGTATCTCGTAACTTCATTATTTATAATGATATTCAAAGATTGAATCTATTCAAATCTTGTCTTGTAGTCTCATCTATGTGATGAACTTTTGAACTGATTATAACTTGAACGGTGGTAGTTCAAGTAATATTTGGAAAAGATATAAGTATATTGGGGTATCTTGTAACTTCATATTTTCAACTTATATCTAGTTAATGATTATCTTATGCATATCAAAGATTTTCAGAAAAACGTTGAGACAAGGGTAGATATATGAGATCACCTTGCAACGATATTTTTATACAGTTATAAACTGGAACTCTGTGTATATTATGCATGGAAGAGGACTTCCAAGATTTTGAAAAGTATATATGTATATATACTGAATATTTTGCGACTTCATCACATTAAGATATCAAACTTGGTTCATTTCTTTTGACAAAGACTTTTATGAGTACTATGAGAAGGCTCATATATTGTTAATCATTATACATATTATTTTGGTGGGCTTGCTGCTCACCCTTGCTTTCTTCTTTCATCACACAATAACAGATAGAAAAGATGAACAGGACCAAGCTCCCGATTCGCAAGCGGTTAGAAAACGTTCCGCAGTCTTCTGGAAGCGTTGATGCCGCCGTAGCTGAGGTAGGAGCTACCAATAGGCTAGGTTTTCAACTATTGATGAACCAGACTTATGTATAATATGAATTGTAATAATGGCAAGGAATATGTAAATTTATTCAGAACCTTTTTAAGGTGTAACGGTTTATAATTGTGGAATATAAGGACTTGTGTTATTTTTGAGTGTTCATCTCTGAGACTATAACTTGTGGTGTGTGTGTTTATTGTGGGGTCATAGTACAGAGTAGTTGATTATTTATTAAGATTAGGTGTTATTAAGGGAAATGGAACTCGTGACAACCCGGATCCCCGACCCCGGATTTGGGGGTGTTACACCGGCCACCCCCGATTTTCCGGCGACTGGAACTGCAAAATTGCAGTTTAGTCCCTGTAGTTTTGAAGATGGTGAAGTTTAGTCCCTGTAGTTTGCAAAGTTTTCAAAAATAGGATTCCTGTTTATAAAATATTTAAAAATCATATTTCCTATTTATTTTTATTATAAAAATTCATTTTTAATTTCTGAAAATTCTAAAAAATAAAATTAGTATTTTAATTCCGAAAATTATTTTTAATTCTAAAATAAATCTGAATTAATTAGTTAATTAATTTTAGTTAATTTTTAATTGATTAATTGGTCAATTAATTCGAAAATTAATTGATTAATTGATTTAATTAATTAGTAATTGATTTTAATTAATTATTTAATTAGATTTAATTAATAAAAAATGATTTAAAAATTCTGAAAAATAGTTTCGAGCTTTAAAATATTATTCTAAATTATTTCCAAGGCTCGATAATTATTATAAAATTGTTTCGGAGCCAGAATTGGCCAGCCAAACCCTGTTTATTAACCCGAAATTGATCCAACGACCCGTTTTAATTCCGAAAAATGTTTTAAAAATTATTTTAAATACCCGAAAGCCTATTTATAACCCGAGACTTCTTTATAAATGATTTGTCATTGATTATGTGATGTATTATGTGTTATATGTGACTTGTTGATTGACTATCGGTCTATACATTCAGTGTTTACTTGATTATTGCATAACTTTCAATCCGTCAATCAGATTTGGGTAAAACGAAGGGTAGTTAGAAGTATGTATTGAATAGAATCCTATGAGTTGATGATTGATAGATGCTTATAATATGTGAGCAGAAGAGGCAAGATGTAGGAAAGGGAAATATGTAGTTGAGGAGTAAAACGATTGTGATTGGAAGCGAGTGCAGGATAGTAAGTTAATACTAGGCAAGTGTTCTGTACTTTCTCGAGATATTGTAGTACTTGATAGTCTTGTTGACATTGCAAGTGCTTTGAAGCACAGAAACCTAAACCCTGATTTCAGTTATTGTTCTTGAGCCATGAACCATATTCTTTCTAAGCCATTGATTATTGTATACCCAAACACGAACCACAAATCTACGATACTACTCCACAAATACATACAAACTAAATACCAAACACTGAACTGAATTATTTTAACTCAACCCATGGTATCTTATGCTTTGAAAGACCAAATTCTTGAAACCCTAAAACATTGATTCCTTTGTTATCCAATTCTTTCATTACCTAACATCCAAGCCTTGAAAGTACCTTGTTGATCCACACAAGGGTTGAAACCCTTTCATTGTTAAACACTCACTGTTGTTAATGATTCTGATTATTGTTTATTATTGTTTAATTTTGTTATTATATTAGAATTGGATTGTTTTTATAAAATTGTGGACCAGATTCGTGGTCAGGCCATATAATGGTCAAGTTAGGCCAATGTGTGCCTTGGATCCAGTAGTTAGAGCAATGCTGTGTGCTTTGCTCGGAGTTAGTGCGTGAGTGATCAGCAGCCTAACCTTGGTTTTAAAATAAAAATATAGTATCCAATTCTAAATCATAATCCATTGTTCACTTGATATCATAATCATATTCACTTGATGATCATTATTCTCAGTTTTGTCATTATGACTTGCTGAGCTAGTTAGCTCATTTGTGCGATGTTGTTTATACTCTTTCCAGTTAAAAAGGAACCAGTTGGTAGCAAGGATCCCCAGTCCAGTGCGAGAGCTAGGGATTAAGGTTGTTGAAGCTGAGCTAGTAGGCTTCTTTTGGAATAATGTAAATTGTAAAAGTTTGTAATATGTTTAAAACTCAGTTTGAGTTTGAATGGTTGGGATTTAATCGGTATGTAATATATTAGTGTGTTTGGCTTGTGTGCATACTTTAACCTGTTGCGATCCGTGGTAGTTGGTAAGTAGGGTCACTGCATATTATTATTATCTTTATTAATGTTATAAACAGGTTGTAAACAGTGTGTGTGTGGACCCCAAACTTCTGACCCGGGTTTGGAGGGCGCCACAGTTAGACTTGTTTAGTCGATTCTGGAGATGCTCCGTGAGGAGATGGATCAAGTACCACCAGGTTTCTGAGACAGGGTTAGGCAGTCAGAGATGGTTGTATGATATGTGATATATGTATATAGAGGTAGGCATAGTAGTAGTAGTGAGATTAGGCGTGTCTATCTCACAGTTTTGGTTTGTATCCGGCAGTAGTATTTGGCAGTCTTTTGTATCAAGCACTCATACCAACAATGTCCTTGAGGAACAAAATAACCACACCATGAACCAGATGCTTCATTTAATGTAATAGCAGATGGTTATGATACAATAGCAAATGCAACAACAATAACAATAATTCCAACAATAAATGTTGCAACAACTACCTCAATATGTACCACAAGTACCACCACCAGTCGTGTCTATTGTAACCTTCAAACAATTCCAGTCAGTGAAACCACCATAATTTGAAGGTTTTGCAGATCTTACCAAAGCCAAGACATGGCTGAAGAGATTGAGAAAGCATTTGTACTAGTAAAGGTCGAGGAAGATCAGAAAACTGAATTTTCCAGTTATTTTCTAATAGGATAAGCTAACTATTGGTGGGAGTCGAAGAAGGCTTTAAAGGGTATTGACATTATGACGTGGGATAAGTTCACTGAGTTATTTTTGGAGAAGTATTTTACCCACTACATGAAGAATCAGATGGAAATAAATTTTCTGGAATTGAAGCAAGGAACATGTCAGTAGCTGAGTATGAAGCCAAGTTTACTGAATTGTCGAGGTTTGTGCCAGAGCAAGTAGATACAGAGGAAAAATGAGCAAAGAGATTTCAACAAGGGTTGCATTCATGGATTCACAGTAGAGTTGTAGTGTTTGAGTTGACAACTTATACGGCCGTCGTTCAGAAGGCCATGATAATCGAAGGAGAGAGTGAGATGTCCCAGAAGGAAAAGGGACATGAGAATTTTTAGAATCGTTTCAATAGGAATCCAGGATTTTAGGCCCGGCCAAATATGAATTTTAGAAGGTCAGATCAGGGGAATCAAAGAACAGGTAACCATTTTAAGTTTCGAATCAACTGAGGATAACAAGACCACCATTTCCAGGCTATAAGATATGTGGTAAAAACATACAGATGTTTGAAATAAGCCGAATGTCACGTGTTTCAGATGCAAGTAGAAGGGACACTATGCCCATAAATGCTCAACAGGGAAGATAAATATTACGTGTTTCCAATGCGGAAGTAAAGGACATATTTCCAAAAATTGTAAAGGCCCAACTACCGCAGCAAGTGTTTCGAGGCTTATGGAACCACCGCCACCACCACAAAAGAATCAGTCTAAGGCAAGGACTTTCAATATGACAATGAAGGAGGCAGTGCATAATCCAAGTGGAGTTACATCAAAATAGCAGGACATCACTTCTCCGTTGACTTGATACCTTTCAAGTTAGGAGAATTTGATGTCATATTAGGAATGGATTGATTAGCCGATCATAATGCCCAAATTGACTGTGCGAATAAGAAAGTGAATTTACGAACTGCGGATGACGCAAGGGTAATATTTAGGGGAGAGAAACATAAGAAGAAATTCCTTACGATGATGTAGACTAAGCGATTTCTATGTCAAGGATGTAAAGCTTATCTAGCCTATGTGTTGGATGTTAACAAGAAAGGTCCGAGAATTGAAGATATTCCGGTTGTATGCGAATTTCCAGATGTATTTCCTAATGAACTTCCAGGGTTATCTTCGGATCGAGAAATCGAGTTTACCATCGATCTAGCGCCAGGTACTGAACCAGTTTCGAAAGCACTATATCGAATGCCACCAGTTGAAATGAAGGAATTGGAAACGTAATTAAAAGATCTTTTGGAGAGAGGAATTATAAAACCTAGTGTATCCCCATGGGGTGCACCGATTCTGTTTGTCAAGAAGAAGGACGGTAGTATGCGATTGTGCATCAACTATCGCGAGCTGAACAAGTTAACCATTAAGAATAAGTATCCCTTACCAAGGATTGATGATTTCTTTGATAACTGAAGGGAGCATCATGGTTCTCCAAGATTGATTTAAGATCAGGTTACCATCAATTGAAGATTAAGGGAGGGGATATTCCTAAAACTACTTTTCGTACCAGGTATGGTCACTATGAGTTCCTTGTAATGGCGTTCAGGTTGACTAATGCACCAACATCATTCATGGATTTGATGAACTGACTTTTCAAGAAATATATGGACAAGTTTGTGATTGTATTTATTGATGACATCTTGATATATTCAAAGACTGAAGCAGAACATGCAGGGCACCTAAGAATTGCCTTGGAAATTTTAAGGAAAGAACAACTTTATGCAAAACTTTCTAAATGCGAGTTCTGGTTAGGATTCTAGGCCATGTAATCAGTCTTGAAGGAATAAAAGGTGATCCCACAAAGATTGAAGCTATTTTGAATTGGGAAAGACCGAAGACGCCTACAGAAGTCAAGAGTTTCATGAGATTGGCCAGTTATTATCGAAGATTCATTAAAGATTTTGTAAAGATAGCTACGCCATTAACCAAGTTGACTCGAAAGAACGAAAAGTTCATATGGAATGAGAAATGTGAGGAAAGCTTCCAAGAATTGAACAATCGATTGGTAACCGCACCTATATTGGTTTTTCCATACGAATAATGAGACTTTATTATTTACAGTGATGCCTCTTACTGAGGACTGGGATGTGTACTGATGCAACACGGTAACGTGATTGCTTATGCTTCTAGACAATTCAAACCTCACGAATAGAAATATCTGACGCATGACTTGGAATTAGCTGCAATTGTGTTCGCACTAAAACTTTGGAGACATTATCTGTACGGTGAGAAGTGTGAAATTTACACTGTTCATAAAAGTTTGAAATATATCTTCAGTCAGAAGGAGCTCAACATAAGGCAACGATGATGGCTAGAATTAATTAAGGATTACGATGTGTCGATCAACTATCACTCGGGAAAGGCGAATGTTGTATCAGATGTGCTAAGCAGAAAAGAAAGATTGAACGTGCTAACTACTTCAGAAGAGTTAATCAAAGAATTTGAGAAATTGGAAATTAAAGTTCGTATTCCAGAGAGTCCACTGAGATGAATTATGTAATGATATTTCAACTAGAATTGTTAGAAAAGATTCGACGATGTCAAGAAGAGATAATGAGTCATGAAAGTGAAAGCTTAACAGGGGAAGAAATTACGAGTCAGAAGGACGCCAAGGGAATTCTATGATTTTTCTCGAGAATCTGGGTAACTAATGTACCAGAATTGAAAGAAGAAATTTTACGAGATGCTCACAGCTCAAGATACTCTATTCATCCAGGAAGCATAAATATGTACAGGGATCTGAAAGAAAACTTTTGGTGGCCATACATGAAGAAGGAAATAGCAGAATGGGTAAGTAAATGTTATACGTGTCAACGAGTCAAGGCTCAGCGTCGAAGTGGATTACTACAACCACTGGATATTCCAGAATGGAAATGGGAACATCTTGCAATAGATTTCGTAGTAGGACTTCCAAGAACCAGGGCAAATCATGACGCAATCTGGGTTATCATTGACAGACTAACGAAGTCGGCACATTTTCTTTCGATCAATGAAAGATTTTTGCTTGATAAGCTAGTACATTTATATCTCAAGGAAATCATGATGCGACTTGGAGTTCCTGTATCAATCATTTATGATCGAGATCCTCATTTCAATTCGACATTCTGGAGACAATTTCAAGAATGATTGGGTATCAAGTTAAATATGAGCACTGCATATCATCCACAGACGGACGAGCAAAGCGAAAGACCAATTCAGACAATAGAATATATGCTACGAGTATGTGCATTGGACTTTGAAGGAAGTTGGGATGAACATTTACCGTTAGTTAAATTTTCTTATAACAACAACTATCATGCAAGCATTGGAATGCCACCCTATGTGGCCTTATACGGGAGGAAATGCAGATCTCCAGTATGTTGGGATGAAGTTGGTGAACGGAAGATTCTAGGTCCAGAATTGATCCAGCAAACTAAAGAAAAAGTGGAACTTATTCAGAAATGACTAAAAGCAGCGCAGAATCATCAACGGAAATATGCGAATCAAGCCAGAAAGGATATGGAATTCAATGAGGGAGAACCTGTGTTATTGAAGATATCACCATGGAAAGGACTGACCAGATTTGGCAAGAAAGGCAAACTTAAGCCGCGTTATGTTGGGTCGTTTGATATATTAAAGAGAGTAGGAAAGGTTGCATACGAGTTAGCCTTACCACCACATATGCAGCATATTCATAATATGGTTCATGTATCAATGCTTAAGAGGTATAATCCGGATTTGAGGCATGTGATAGAATATGAGCCGATAGAGATTCAAGCTGATTTATCATATGTTGAACAACAAATAAGAATTCTAGTTCGGCAGGAAAGAGTGTTGAGGAATAAGTCAGTACCATTAGTACGAGTTTTGTGGAGAAATCCTATGGTTGAAAAATCAACCTGGGAACTTGAAAGTGAGATGTTTGAAAAGTATCCCCAGTTATTTTCTTAACGA